>NC_042523.1:16186613-16538280 GCF_900963305.1 Echeneis naucrates | reverse complement strand
TATCTGCCACATGGCCGTTGGCTGGTTGTGCTGCCTTCTTGCTACATCACCACAAGCTAACCCTTCTTTCTTGCTCTGCGAATATATTAGCAGGACCATTTTCTTGCATCTCAAATCAACCACATTCCATATCTCACTGTTGGGATCCTCAGGGGCTTAAATCAACCTCTTAGTAACTGCTGATGTTTCCAGATTCATACGAAGAGCCCCTTGGAGAACAGATCCTTTATCAGCACATACAACCTTATAAAAATGTATGCAATTACACTTCCACCATTTGAGCAAAAAAAATGTGAGCACAAGATCTAATTTACACAGCTTGATCAAATAGCTGTAGGTATTAAGTTTGTTTTTATCAAATGGAAATGCTACAGGATATAAATTATGCACAAATCCAACACTATCAGGAAATCTCGCCTTTCATATAGAAGTTCAGCTTCAAACAATATGCTACTCGTGGCATTGGTCAATGTGCCAAAAGGAATCCCAGCTCACCAGGCTACCAAAGCAGGCTAAAATAAGCCTTGAAAAGAAGGTACAAGTATTATCTAGCATAGCTCTGCTCAAATTATCTCAGCATTATGGAAAGCTGATTTGGCTTTATCCTGCCAGCTACAGCCCTGTCCATGTAGACTTAATTAAACTTTTCAGTGAGTTGTCCTCCTGGAGTTGTGCTCCAAATGTCTGCCTGCCTCTCTATTAACACTGATTTATGTATGCTGGTTCAGGAGAAAATTCTGAATGACAAGGTCCTGCATATTTTTTCTCTCTTTATAATTATGAGCAGTTCAGCAATTTTATGCTCAATAGTAAAATCTTGCTTTACTAGAATCTCATTTCCATAGCAATACTGTATACCTTTGTGGGCTGACCGCCACAATCTCGCTTTCTTATATCGGCAGCATGCAGCGGGACCACGATTTTAAGACTCAAGTGTCCTCTTGAAGAGCAAACAGACTGTAGCTTTTGCAGGAGAGGAAACATACTTTGGTGTCTTTGGACGGTGGGAGGAAGCCAGAATACCCAGAGGAAACCACGCAGACACAGGGAGAACATGCAAACTCCACACAGAAAGGACCCAGGGCCAGGAACTGAACCAGCAACCTTCTTATTGTGGGGCAGCAGCACTAACCACTACACCCGCTGTGCTGCCCATTGATCATCATATTTAGTGTAATTATACCATATTAGTGCTAATTGTCGTCTTGATCGCTATTTCAAGATAATAATTTTCCTGGGAAACAGCATGACGTGCAAAATGTCAGATGGTAAACAGATCAGCCACTGAGTTTGATTATGAATTGAATAGTTTTGATGCCAGTGCAGCTGTATCTTACAAAAGACAAGAGAAATATGCGTGCATGCATGTCAAACAGGGCTGCATTTGTGTTTGGTTGTGCTGATTGCGAACATCAGACTGTACCAGGTGACAAAGACCCCAGCAGAGACTACACCCTTATGGAAGGAGGAGTCAAGGGAGCAGCAGCAGAAACCCCATCACCCATGTAAAATCCAACTACAATGATCCAGAGATCAAAGTTAGAAAGGTGTGGAGGAAAGGTGGGATGAAAGGGGTAAAATAAGAGCGATGGAAGCCCTTTACTTTTATGTGTACAAAAATGTGACATTTCAAGCAGGACATTAAATGTCATGTCAGGTGGGTGTATTGCTGTAATAAATAGTGAATTGCAGCAATTAAATGAATAAAAATTATTCATATGATGAATATGGAATCTATAATTTTGTATTCACAATACTGAATCAAAATAATTAAATCCAGATAATGCGTATGCACTATTATGATAATGGCCCTTCACATTGTCCTGTCATGCTGTTTTGGGTCTGTTATCTCAGTCCTCTGGGCTGATGTTTCCTTTGGAAAAAAAAAAAAAAAACGGTCTTCGATAGGGATTTATCGAATCAATTCAGATAAAAGCTTTGGCCAAATTCACGTAAACTGAAATAACATTAGAGCAAAACAAACAGTGCTTGAGTAATGAAATCATGTTGCTGTATCCAGACATATTTTGGAGAGTGATACACTTCAGTTTTGAACTGGCTAACAATTTGTTGTGTGCCGTTTTTCTTGTTGGGAAGGTCCCAAAAAAAAAAAAAAAAAGCAGCTCAGGATTATCTCTGAAGTACATTGCTCTATTAATAACAAAAGATCTTAATTTTTATTGCTGAAAGCCTTTCATTTTTTGAGACAATGGACTTTCACTTGAAAGTAACTAAATTAATGATAAAAGCAGATTTCAAGATAAAATGGTAAAAAGAAAAAAAAAAAGAATCATGTTAAAATAAAAATTCATTAAGCAAAAATAGGGAGTGTGGTTCTTGTAAACGTCTGAGCTCTAGTTATTTTTATAAGCTAAAAAAATCATGCACATGCTTCATTAAATATAAGAGCCGGTTTGAGATTTATTGCCAGAAATGATTGTGAAAGGTCAAAAAAAATGAGTCTGACAATTACCAAGGCATATGAATGAATGAATAGCCTTTATTGTCATTGTACAAAGTTTTTAAGAGCAGCGGGGGGAGTTCGGGGAGCCAGAAACAGTTTTTGTCCATCTGCTGTGCAGATCTCCATTCGAGCAAACCTGACTCGTTGAAATTTGCACAAACATCATAAAAACTACGCCCTAAGATGCAGTGCATTCAACTTCTTTCACACAAACACACACACAGACGCACACACATGGTCTGGCTCCAGCTTCATTACAACAGCACTCTGGCAGGCTGATTGAGTGATCAAAGCAAATCACATTTAATCATATCTAATCATATGTAATAACCAGCACTGAGTGCCCAGGCGTGGCAAGACCTCCCTCTGTCTGCCTTTCCCCTTTCCTCGTTTCTATTCCTTTCCTTCCTGACATCCTTTTGCCCAACCAACATCCACACCACACAAACACACAATCACTTTCCCACCAGAACCAGCCACTCCTCTTTCTCCTTTGCCATCATCTACCTTGGTATGTGTGTTTGCTGTCGATCAAAAAGCGAGACAGAACCTGAGTGAGAAATGGCAGAGAAAGAGGCAGAAGAAGAGGCATTGAAAAGAAGAAAAAAAAAAGACAAGTAAAACAGAAGGTGACAGAAAGCACCCCCAGTAGAACTCAGAGACCCCCCGCCCCCTTAGATGCAACCTGTAAAATACCTTTGTAGTATTGTGCCCATGAAAACACATACAAGATACTCGTTGTTTCAGTTGTGTTGTGTGACTAACAGCTTTGTCTCAAACTGGAAGATGGTGCACTGGCAGTCACAGGCAATATTTTCAACATGATAATCTCCTCTCTCCAGTTCGCAGTTTTAACAGCAGCGAGAGTGTTTAGCCTCTGTGACTTCATCTAGTGTTTTTCTACACTTTGATCAGATTGTGAATTCCCACCGAGATTCTTCTTTGAATGTAATAATAATGCAGCATGATAACTGTAACTGGTAGGGACTTAAGTAGACTGCACACAGAGAGTAATATCCTTATGGTATGAGTTTATCACTGTCTCACTGGATGTAAGAAGCCCTCCTCTCATGAAGTTGCAGCAGTGAGACGATGTGGTTCTGTGAGCCCATTTGTATTTGTAATGTGAAAGGTGAAAATGTAAAAAAAAAAAAAAGGTTGAGGCACAAACTCAATCTTGAATGAAAATAAAAACAAAGTATAAGCTCCCCTGTTACTTCAGATCAGCACTCCTGTTTTTCTCTTTGTGTACTTCTCAACCCTGTTTCCCAATCTCCCATTTTTTATCAAATTGCCTTTGGGCAAGTGCCAAAAGAAACAAACTCTTTTCAGTCCCTTTTAAAACATTAGTATGGAGTGTTTATTGGAGGATCAGATAGCGTCTGAAACACCTTCCCACTACATCTTTCTGACAGTAAAGTAAAAAAGTAAGGTGGGAAAAGTTTGTTGTTGTTGTTTTTTCTCTGGTTCTGCAATTTCTTCTTTCCAAAACTGATAATTGGATGAGCATGTCCACCTGCCTAGCAGTGCAAAGGGAAAAACACAAACAGTTTATGAACTTCTCTGTCAAACCCTCTTCTTTTCAGCTCCTGTGACTTTTTCAGGAAAACAGAAGCATTACTTCCATTTGTAGTTTCATCCTTCCCCAGCCTTCATTACAATGCCAGGCTTATCACCCTTTCTTCATGTGTTCATTCAGAACAACTCTGAACTGAAGTTGTTCGTTTCTCTAGTGGGGTCACTTCCTTCTCATTAGTTTAGACATGGATGTGACCTTTTATGAGTATCTTCTTTTAAGATTTGTGGATGTGCTGAGTTCTGACGTGGAAATGTGATTCATCAGTCAAAAGTGATTAAAAATAGATTGACTCTTGTTAAATTTCATCAAACTGATCCGTGGCAGCCTGTAATTAAGATAACCACTGTATTTTCAAGTACTTTTCTCTCAGTTAAGTGCTTCTATCAAGCTTCAAAGAAAAGCATCAGAGAGGAGAGGAGATATTTGATTTGTTAGCTATTAGATATTTGCCAGTGGTACAGACATGCGCTCTTTCATTTTCCAAATAATCTGCCTCTCCTCGCCTAATGAATGCAGCAAATGAATTGTCAAGTGTTTGGTTTTCACTGTGCAGAAATAAAACATCAAGTGTCCTGAGGTGCAAAACTAACTCCAGTAATCCTTGACAACGCCTGAGTTCAGTTCATTTTCAAGTGCCTGGCTCATCTCTCCAGCAAGCACAGATTGCTGTGTGTTTACAGAGTGTGGCACAGTTTTAATATTGTTTCAGAGGCCTTTGCAGCCTGCCAAGCTAAATATCGGGGGAAGAATTGTTGCACCATAAACATTGTACCCCTCAAGAAAACAATTAAATTATAGCCTTGGCATCAGGTTTTTAGAGATGCGCAATGGGATCATAAACAAACAACCAAACAAACATGAGAGCATCTTTTTTTTCCCTCCCCAGGATGCCTTGCTGCGGCTGGCAGCAGTTGTTGACGCACGCTCGCTACGAGTGGCTCTTCGAGACAGTGTACAGGAGCTGCTACCCAGCACGGTATTTTAATGCAAACACACACAGTTGAATGTATTGGAGATCTCCTGATCTGAAAAGAAAAAGCTTCCCTATCTATGTTGTCGAGCTAAATGTGCAGACATAAGACCTGAAGAACACAGACCTCAGCACTGTTGAAAATGGATGAGACTCGAATCTCATTGATTTCAAATGTCTGGTAAATATTGCAATCTGTGTGTTTTATTTTCTAGGAGTGTGTATGTGTCTACATGCTGGAGGGAGACTTGAGACTACTATCTGACGACCCGCCACATGAGCTGCAACTGGAGGGAAAGATCAGGTGTGTGTGTGTGCGCGTGTGTGTGTATGTGTGTTTGTCCCCCCATGCAACACGATGCAGATGTTTCCTCTCAGTGATGCCCAGAAAAGCAACAGAACAAGGGAATGATGAAGAGCAGGGACACAGACGGCTGATTCTCTGTGTGAAAAGCAGGTGTCACCTGAATGAATCTGAGCTACTCAGCCCAAAATCTCATCATCAACATAGAGACAGGAGTATCACTGAGAGGGAGATCTCATCATGGAGAAACAAGGTGGACCGCTTTATCCCGCTTTATCCTCTCATTCTTACCACCTCTTTCTCATCCATTACCTATCTCTCTTGCTTTCTCATTAAAGCTCTTACTCCACCCCACCTGCCACAACCTTCCTACTTCACTGCATCAGTCTGTCTTAACCCTTTTTTCCCCTCTCAGCTTGCTTGATCCCCCAAGAGCAATGAAGCACTAAGCCAGCAGTGGCTCTGTCTCTCTAGAGGGGTCACCCCCCCTCTTTCCAGTCCCTCTCCTCAATGCTCCTCTTTATCTCTCACCTTCAATCCCTCTCCCCGTGGAAGCATTGCAGGGCTAATAGCCGAGGTGACAGTGCCTGGGGTCCTGCATAGAGACATGGCAATCCTCTCCTCTCTTAAGTGCTCTCTGAAGCTAGACAACCCCATGTGCGACCACAACTGCTACACAGACACTGCCAAAAACCAACACTACATTATTAATGAAACTGTCTGTTTGTCAGACAAGAAGCCTTTTCCCAACAACTCATTGCCACACAAACACGAGTTCACACACACATGCTTGTGCATGCACTAACATACAAAGACACACGGCACAGAGCATGCACACACACATGCACATACTCACACATGCAACCTAGGGCACTTACAAATACATTTGTCAGGGCCGCATAAAGGCTTGAGGCAGTGGGGATATTAAAAGAGCTACAGGGCACTTTGTTACTTTTCTCTCTCCAATTCACCTGCTTATACAACCCTGTTATCAAGACCTTGGCATTGAAACACACATTCACAAACAAACACAAACACCCACACACATACTCACTTCTTCTGGCCTTCTGAGAGCCAGAAGGTCATGTTTCATTCCAGTCAACTTTCTAATACACGCAATAACTGGACCTTGATAGAGAATAAAACAAGGTAGGCAAAGGCATCTTACTTCATTTTTATCCATTAAACTTGTTCGTATGTACAAGATAACTGACGTCTCCTAAACAATTATTGACCAAAACCCAAGTTTGAAATACATAGAAAACAGTGACACACTATTGAGTTGCACAATTTTTCCAATACATTTCAAGGTTAGTCTTATTTTCACTGAACTTTTTCATAATTTCATAAAAAGGAGGAATAGTATTTTAGCCTTGATGCTAACCTTTGGCAGATTAACAGCAGGATACAAATGATCAATGGTAAGATTATGCGATTATGTTTCGTGTTGTTTTGACCACATTCATTTGATATTAATAATGTGCAGTTTTGACCTTGAATTCATTTGACTCCAGAAACACAAGAAGTTTACATAAAATTCACAGCAACAAAATGTATATGTACATGTAAATCATATCGGTGACCGCCCAAGCATGAAACTGAGTCCAGCACTCCTTAAAAGTGTTGTGCATGAGGAGATAGTGTAATTATAGAAGTACTGTAATTCCCTTCAATGCAATGCATGACTGAACAAACATATGGGCAAAGTTTCACAGCTCGGTCGGCTGTAAAGGCAAAACTAAACCATAATTACTCCAAACGGCAAACAGCAGGAAAGACAGAATCAGGCACAAACATGATGTTATTAACACTACCGAGATCAATTAGCCATCTGCCAATTTCTGTGACCACCAGCTACTCACCTACACACGCACACACACACACACACTCATCACTGTACCTGAGTTGTATATTTAAACACTCTTTGCTGCTGCTGCTAACTCTTGCCACTGGCCAGCAGTGCACACATCTCCACCCCCCTCAGTTCTGTTATCTGTGATACAGTTTGAGCCGTAGTTACAGCAAACTGCTGTTACCGTCTATGGTCACATTGTCTAATACATAGAGTGTCATATGTGTACATTGATGTGAAATAACATTATTGTTTTTCTTGGCACTGGCTGATTTGTGTCTTTTTTTTATTTCTATGTTGAGTATAAATTGACCTAATTGACCCCCCCCCCCCCCCCCAACAAATGGTTTGGCCACCGAGCCTTCTCTTAGCCCCGCCCCCCTTGGTTACTGTTGCTATGCCAGGCTGTTTTCTGTTGTCTGAAGTTCGGTAGGAAAATCCAGTCACCATCAGTCCGGTGATCAGAAAGGAAAAGAAAAGAGGGTAAGAAAATTTAAACAAATACTTTAAAAGGGCGATGACGGGGAAGCTGGGACGAGAAAGGCAGAGCAAGGTAAGAAACAGCGCAGTTAGCTTGTAACTTAAGATAACTGGCCAGCTCCGATGCTAACGCCTATTAGCCTAGCTTGTACTAAAGCCCGACACAAAACGTTATCTTAGACAGAAACAGCTGAGTTTGGTAGCTCCATCAGAAAGGAAGAGACGGAGAGGAGAGGGCTGCAGCTGCAGTCAGGTAACAGAGAGAGAGACACGGGAGGGTCCTGGTGGGGGATTTATTTAAGTTGTTGGAGTTATTTCCATACAAAGATATTGACGCAGATTTAGAAGAAGTACTCCACCGCTTCAGATACAACAACACACACAAGGACCGGGACATTACTCGTTGTTAATGTTTTTTTAGACCTGTATTCAGCTGTGAGTAATGAGGAGTTGGACCGTGCTGTGTTGTGTTGTTAGTGATGTCCACAGAAGACATCCAAACACCGGCTACAAGCTAATGCGTGTTCAGGTAATAATACGGCCACGATGTATGATGAAGAATCAGCCGATTGTTGTGGAGAAATAATCCAGGTAGGATGAGTATTATACATCGTGGCCATATTCTTACCTGAAACACACACAGAGGGGTGCGTGTTACAAAGAAATAAAAATAAAAATACAATTAAAAATGAAGGAGTAATGTTAGACTAGCGCAAAAGTAGCGAGTAAGGAGAGCATCAATAGGAATGTAGTGGAGTAAAAAGTCCAATATTTGTCCTTCAAATGTAGTGAAAGTAAAAGTATCCCTCAAAAATAATACTCAAGTACAGATACTCAAAGACTGTGGTTCAGTACAGTACTCAAGTAAAGTTACTTTGTTACTGTCCACCCCTGCTGATTGTCTGATGTTAGTTTGGTGGAGAGGGAAAGCTGCATTAGTCTCATTCTGTTGACATGCAAACTCAATTGACTCCTCCAACCGGACAATATCCGGCATCAACAGGTTTGTTTTTTTAATAGCAGTCTAACGACACTCACGGAGATCCAGCACGGTGCTGTTGCAGCAGTCAGTCCAAAAACAAATTTTCATCTGAAAATTTTAGTAGAATAAAGCTGCTCTTTGTATCAAATGTAACACATACATAAAGAACCACATTATTACCATCATCAAACTTGGCTCCACACCTGGCCAACACGCACACACACACACACACACAGCTGTAATGGGTAATTTCACAATTAAAAATAGTATTATTCATGATTTTTATTGTGTTTGTTTGCCTGTCTGTTTTTGTAATGCTGGCAATCCTTTTCCAAATCCTCTCTCCCTCCTTGTCTCTTCAGTATCTGTCAGAATGTCTCTTTGTGTCTCTCACTTGGGCTAATGTGCTGAAACAAGTTATTCTTGAACCTCTGTCAATCTCAACTCTTTTATTTGCCCATTTTAGGAGTATCGCAGACCAGCTGAAGAGATGTCAGTGTCCCGGCCTTCCTTCATCCGAACTGCCAGAAAAATACAGAATCTGCCTTGCGGCACCGTTATCGGCACACAGAAGAGGTTTGTTTATATGCGTGTGCAAGTGCGTGTGTATGTGAATGTGTGCGGCAAGTTCTTGAATGATGCTCATTGACAGACAAATGGAACAGCAACTGTGTCTGTCTGTGTGTGTGTGTGTGTGTGTGTGTGTGTGTGTGTGTATCTGTGTGCATGCATGCTTGTTTGAGGATGTGTGAGCATACACTTATGCAGGCAGAGGAGCGGAGAGATGTGAGAACATGGGATAAAAAGAATGGAAGTGGAGAGAGAGATAGTGAAGTGAGGGAGAGATAGAGCTGTGTGGGCAACAAAATTGGACAGGGGACCAATAAAGGTCTATGATGAGGAAAGAAAAGAAAAAACATGCCACAGTTCAAACGAGTAGAATGAATGGCCTCTACTTTGCTTTTCAAATTTACATTTTTGTATCTAAAAGCAGATATGAGAGAGTAAACTTGAGGGATGTAATCATTGAGATGTTTTGCCTCACTGCCCAGCACCCTGTGGATCAATAAATAGCACTAAACATTCAATAATAATGCAAAAATAACTGTTAGTCAAAGATTCCAAAGCTGCAAACACATCATTCTGCATGTTTCGTGTTTTGCTTTGTTTTCTTTTGTCTTTTTGCCTGCTTTTTACGAAAACAACAATAGTCCATCAGCAAACCTATTTTTGTTTGCAAGGTTCTGCAGTAGCAATCTGCTCCACATCGATGGAAAAGGCAAAAAAAAAAAACCAAAATGAAAGAAAAAAAGAAACAGTGTTATGAAAGGACATGATGTTGATTTGTTTTCTTTTCTTTGTTTATTTTTTGTTCAATGTTTAATTCACTTGAAAATATCTATTAGTATTTGAACACAAAGAAAGAGGAAATAAGAGGCAAGGACAATGATACAAAAGAACATTATGAATCCTTTTTCTCTTTCCCTCTCTTTATTTCTTTCTTGGTCTGTTTCTTTCCTTGTGACAGCTGTCGTCATTCCTATCTTGGACCAGCAACAGGACAAGGCCATTGCTGTCTTATTGGTGAGTTGTTGCTTTCAAGCAGACCCAGAAGCGTTAAAATAAAATATATGAACCAATATAATGATTAAGTTACCATTGCTTACACAATGGCTTCCTTATTATTTAAAATATGTATGTTTGTGGCCTAAAAACAAACATACATTCATTTTATTCATTTTGTAACGTTAATTAAATGAACTCCACAAACAGCTTCAGCCTGCAGGAGTCAATGCAGTGAAGTGGACTGATGTGTCTGTGTGTTCCAGGTGGGCTGTAATCCATTATCTGATCAAGATGAACTGCATCTTAACGTGCTGGAAAAACATGTAAGCTTCCTCTTTTTCTGTCTGTCCTGTTTGTTTTATAAAAGTAATGAAAAATAACTCAGCAGCAAAAGCTGTCTCCGTGGAAGAATTCAGTCTTCGTTCAGGCAGCACCTTTCTGCACAAAGGCCATCTCCATGGTATTTTACAGAAGGGATAAAGCAGTCTCTAAGGAAGCAGAATCTATGATGATGTCAAAGAGTTAAATAGAAGCAGAAACACAGATGACTTTGAAAAGATGCAGCATCTAAATGTAGAGAAAATGCGGAACTAAGAGTTTCACACACAAACAACAAAGTGAATGCACAGTGAGCTGATGATATAAAATAGCTAAAATAACCCCCTGTTGGTAAGATCAGAAAGTCTCTTTACCGGATATATTCAAATATGTCTGCCTGCTGTTGGTCAACATATGTCTGCAGAATTCTGTGCATTGTTGCACACAAGCCCAGCGAGAATTTCTGCATGATGATGCGTGAGATGTTTACCTACATGACCTTTTGGTTCATATATGTTGTGCTTGATAGATGAAAATAAAATGACATCAAACAGCCATTAGTCTGAGGAGCATCTCTATATGTCTGTGCCTGCGTGACATCCCAGGCTTCAGTGGCATGTGTGCGAGTCCAGGCTGTTCAGGCATCCTACCAGAGGCCTCCACTCAGCCCCTCACTCATACAGTCCCACAATGCGCTGCTGCACCTCAACGTCTCAGAACAGGACTACTGTGAGCTGGACCGTAACATTCTCCAACTCTGTGGTAATGCCCATACACACACACACGAACACACATACTGTGCAAAATATGCAAAATCATGCTTCATATCGCCTACAATTCTCCCTACAATTCTTTCACATTCACTCACACAATTCCTATATTTCCTGCACCTCATACACACAAACAATCTGGTATATGAGAGGCAGGGTATGTTATTGGAATAAACCCATCCAGAAAAAAAGCTCCATGAATTTAGATGGACTTTGTCACTGACAAAAAGAATGTGTGATAGCTCCTGTGTGAAAACAAGAGTGCTGAGCAAAAATACTGTTAAAAATCTCATGCATAATGGAAGTGGACTGGCTAATGTTCCTACGCATATACATATAGAGCAGTGTTGTTTATGCCCTGCTAGCTGCCTTCAGTCTCCTCTGTGTTTTCCAGCCTTTCTGCTTCTCTGTCCAGCTCTTTCCTTCTGTCTTCATCTGTAGTCCAGGCATCCCTCCATCTCTTGTCTTGTCATTATTATTAGTCCCCCTGTTAGCTGGTTCCCATTCACCCTTCCACAACCTTGCTGTCTCAGTGCATCCCTTCACAGATTTCTTTCCGTCCACTTGCGTACATGCTCTGCATTCACTTCCTTCCTTAACTCCAATCTGCCTTAGCTCCCTCTGGTTTTTACTCCCATCACTCCCTGTCTCTCTTGCTCTCCATTGTCTCTTTCAGGTGAGCTCTATGACCTTGATGCAGCCTCTCTCCAGCTCAAAGTCATCAATTATGTAAGTGGTTGAGATCACTCATACACTCCCACATACACACAGTTAAAAACCATCAGTACAAGCAAGCCACATAATCCTTCCTGGTGACTTATTCCCCTCTTCCTGTCAGTACTCACACCAGAGGCATTTTATCATGCAATTACTTCACCAGATATCGGGCTTCAAGAACAGAATGGAAAAAAATCTGATAATAATTTTAACGTATGAAATTATTCACACATAAAAAAAATATGAGGTAGAGGAGTATAGACCAGAAGATCGATAGTGCTTTCAAGGTTATACTGCTTTTTATCAAAGAGCCTCAGTCTGTCAAAATATCAGCATACTTTTAAATATTTTAATTCTACCAGTGTCTTATATATTTTTAATAAAACAGGAAGTTTATATTCTTAATGTATAACACTTGTGTTATATATAAAGCTTGCCAATTATAGCTGTTTACTTGTTGCCTGTTTCTCTTTGTCTTCTGTGGTTTGTTAACAATAATAATATGATTTGATGCAGCCTATAATTCATAGATTCCAGTTTTGAAAAGTCAGACATTCAAAATGTTTTAATCTCTGGCAGATTATCACCAATCCCCATTATTTTTTTATCCGAAAAACAAAAAGTGTGGAAATTTTGCTCGGGTTTACCTTGATTATTAAGCAACATACAAGGCTGATTTTTAAACATTAATGATTATAAAATATAATCAAAAGAAAATCAGATTCTACAAAGCCCTTTTGCATTTTAAAAACCTTCTCCTTTAAATGTACATTTTTTTTAATACTAAATTATTACTTATTACAAACCCATGTGTAATCTGCTTTCGTCTTCTGTAGTAGGTATCGAAGGAAGGACTCCCTCTAACTACAGGGATCAGCATCCTTTCACACTACAAAACCACATGCCTTTCAGGAAAAAGCTTTTGAACCAATGTGAAACTGAGGTCAAACAACACGGTTGCAGCAGTGCAAGCTGTGTGTAAAGCCTCACTCAGCCTTTGGTGCCTCCAAACCTGTTCTTGTCGGGTTGTTTTTTTTTTCCTATATTTGAAGCAAAGGAGAGGCTGAGCTGGTGCAAAAAGCTGCAGGGGTTTAAAATGTCTTTTGAATCCTCCATGGTTTTTTTAGCCTATTCATTGTTAGACTAATAAAAAGGAGGGGTGGTAGGGGTAGGGTTGAGTTGGGGGCGTTGTAGTAAAAGCAGCATTAAATTGTTGCTTCTGAATAACTCTCACTTTGGTGGGGAGTGCTTGGGGCGGTTCTTATGGGATTAACAGTATTTGGGAAAAAGGGGGTGGAGGGCCTTATTATCATACATGGGTGCAACAACATATCTATATACATGTGTGCGGATGGTAAGTGTTTGCGTGTGTTATGGAGAGGCGAGCATCTTGGCAGAGCCTGGTGTTTATTCCTGTCCTGGTTGTTCTCCTTCCAGCTCTGTGGATTACAGAGACTAATATTGTGTGATGCTGCTCTTACGTATAACCATGTGTGGGTGTCTGAACATCTATGCATGTTCATGTATATTCTTATGTACCTACAGCATTTGTTTCAGTGTCCATGAAGGTGTGTACATTTGTACCTCAGAGTATATTTCAGGCTATGAATGTGAATGAAATGTTTTCCATCACAGACCACAGCAGGATATCGTTTGCAACCCTGTAGTTCTTCGAGAACACACCAGCAGAGGTGTTGAATGCAAAAGCTTACCTTTTATAAACACAAAGGCTTGTGTTATGGATTTAAGTTTGATAAATAGACAGAAAACATTTATATCGTGAAAAATACCACAGCTTGGTACTTTACAAGATGAATACAATGCCAAAATGATAACTTAGTACAATGGAGTGGAAATTCAAAAAGAAAAAAAATGTATGTCCATTTTAGAAAATCATTGTTCGCTGAATACTGTAATTTGCATTTATTATACAGTTTCATACCTTCACACAATGCTTTAATCATAAAAAAACTCTAGATTTTGTAATGTTCGGTATTTTGATAATATATTCTGTGAATTATGGTAACTGGTATCATGTTTTTAAATCTAGATCTTCAATTATAAATTACTGCAGGACAGTTAATATGAAATCCTTGCCCTATCTGCGCCTGGGCCATTTTCAATTGTCTACTGATTTCTTATCTCATCTTCAATTTAAGGCTACGCTCTGAGGAATCATAAATTGAGGCTTTAAAAACTATTTGAGCAAAGAACATTTTTCTGAGTTTATATCAGGACTGATGTTGTGTTTCTCTTCTCCTTTAGCTGCAGCAGCAAACTAAGTCGCAGTGTTGCTGTTTGCTGCTGGTGTCTGAGGACAACCACCAGCTGTTTTGTCAGGTAAACACTTTGGCTTTTGTGAGGAGATACATGAACAAACTTTTAAAATTCTCTCCATTTCCAAATCAATCTCATATACTTTTGTTACAATAATCTCTGTCTGAAATACACAAAAACATACATATTGTTGCCTCTCACAGATGTTCTTTTCATCTACCAAACTTTTTCTTACCACACATACACAGAGCCACTATTTTTACTTTTCAAAGACTAACTTGGACATAAACATTCGAATAACCAGTTATCTTTAACATTTGTGACTGTAAGGTTGTTGGAGACAAAGTCCTGGAAGAGGAAATCAGCTTCCCAGTAAGTCATTTCTTCTTCTTCTTCCTCTTAATAATAATAATAATAATAATAATTTTTTAACAGCTGTATTTATTTTTCAGATTGTGTTCATTCCTGCATTTAATTGTTCAATGTTTCATTTACTTCTTATTATTTCCTTGCACTTTTGATGTAAATGTGGTAACCCTAAGGTTTCTTTACTGACATGAAAGAATACATCTCACGCATGTAATCTATATAGTCCGTGGCAGTGGTTATTATGAAGAAGTAATCATTTCCTTTGGGTTGCTTTAGTCCCCTTTCCCTGGTTGTGATGCAGACGTAGCATTTTTAGCAGACTAATGATGTGTGCAATCTTAATAACAGATGATGTAGAGATATATCAGTGCACAGAAAACACACCCTTAATAGGTTATTTTTTCTAATTGAAAAAGTGAGGTAACAGACATCCCACAGAATAAACAGCCTTTATTTATATATTTTTGCCCCATACACATCTCTGGGGACTCTTGCAACTATTCTGTTTCCTTTCTGTCTTTTTGCCCTCCTTACACTGTTTTTGTTTACCCCCTTTCACTCCAATTCCTTCTCTCCTTTTTTTATTGTCTGTTCAGCTGATGTTTGGGCGTTTTGGTCAGGTTGTTGAGAAGAAGAAGTCAATTACTCTTCAGGACATTAGTGCTGTAAGAATCCTATCTAACTATCCATCCATCCATCCATCCGTCTGTCCGTCCATCCATCTAATCATTCTGCCTCTCTTCCCGTCAGGAGGAGCGTAGGCAGCTGTCCAGTATGTTAGGCTGTGAGATCTCCTCTATGCTCTGTGTCCCTGTGGTCAGCAGAGCCACTGGTCAGGTGGTGGCTCTAGCATGCGCCTTTAACAAGCAGGGTGGTCAAAGGTACGTATGCAAGACATTGTTCAAACTGTAATATATTATTAACCTTTTTCTTGTTGTAGGTCATGTGCTGTGTTTTCCTGCTCTTACTATAAATCATAAGGTCACAGTAAAACATCACATGCTGAGAGACACTACTGAATTCTGCTTTGAACACAGTAGCTGTTCAGAAATCACAGTGACTCACTCACTGATGCATATTACTGGAGTATATTTAAAATCCTGGATTGTCAATGTGACAACTCTTTAGCTTTTTGAAATCCCAAATCACTGACTTGTAGTAGATACGAAGATGCATCTGACAGCGGCTTACGGTAATGTTGGGGCAGCCTGATTGGTTGAGCTCTGAACAGCTGAGATTTGTTGTGTTGTGTCTGTGACCATGCAGATGGCTATGTGATGATCTGGAGACAGGTCATGAGTGTAACAGCAGCGGGTAGCTTGGCTGCTGGGTTTGGCACAATGTCTTGGCTTTTATTTGTTTGTGTGTGTATGCTGCCTGAAGCTACACCGCTATCTCCTGAATGCAGACGCCCATGTCTGGGAAGAACAGTTTGAAAGTGTGGGAAAGATTATTTTGCATGATTTATATTCTTTTTAATATTACTATCACTGACGTGTTGATCTTAAATGTGCTTTTATATCCACCATCCTTCTCTCTCTCTCCACTTTTCAAGCAGTCTGTCTCAACATATATTTTGGTGTGGGAAAACTTGGTGTTATTTTCATACTTTACACATGACTCAAGTGCGCACTAACCCTAACCCTAACCCACACACATGCATGCGCCCAGACAATCCCTTTCCTTTGAATGGCTTCTCTCAGAAGACTAAAATAGATGAGAAGGGATCATGTCCAATAATTTCTCCCTCTGCAAGTCGCACTGATGGCAGAGCTGGCTTCTCATTACCATGGTAACCGCAGCAGGATTATGGTCACAATCGCACATAAAATGAGATAAATCTATCCTATGGGTTGAGCTTAGTCATACAGATTTTTAGCAGACATATAGCTTAAAGATCCATCTCCACTCGTATCAAGTGCATATTCATGTGCATTTATGATAAAACATTTCTGATTCAAATGGGGGATTTGCTGAAACTTCTCTTTGCCACACTTCAAAATGGATCCTCTTATCCAAAGACCACAGGTGTAAAAAAAAATGTATTGTGACACCAGCAACAGGTCCATAACTCAGTTTTGCTGCCAGCAGATGAGACTACTACACACAACGCACACGATTGCAAACATAATGGAGGCTTTAGTTATGCAGAGGTCTGATTCAGAGAGCACAATAAGGTGAAAGAATGGAATAATATCAGATCATATCAGAGTCACAAGACAACGCAGAGTCCATGCATATTAGTCACAAGCTCTTTCATAAATACCTGTTTCTTTGTTGAAACTGGGTCTTTCACCCGTGCTGGTTTTTGTTCTAGCTGCAGGAATGGATCCTTATTTTTAATGTGGTAGAAAAAAAACAGATACCACAGAAAATGACTCCCCAGCCCATGATTTGTATTTCTTGTGGAAAGTGACCTTAGTCAAGATTCCCAGGCCTCTTCCAAGCTTGGTACAAATTCTGCCCCCTTTGCTGGAATACCTACATATCAAGCTCAAGGCAAGACAGCCTTAGCAAATATTCACTGCTCCTAACAGCGACATAATAATGTGCCACTGCCCCCTGTGGTCAAATGGCGATAACTGCAGGCAATTACTGGCATCTCCATTTTCACTGCAGACAATTTCATTTATCTGTCTTTGTTTACCTGATTAATGCTGTCATGTTCACACATTATTTAATTTCAGCAGAGCTTTCAGTCCTGGCAGGAAAGTGAAATTAAGTTCAGTCTTTAATTTTCAGTCACTTAGACTCCCAAGTAACTTCAGTTCTAATTTTCTGTTATTAGTTGATATTTATTCAACTTTGCTTTTTGTAAAATTTGCTTTTGATGATTGATCTAGAAAATGCGGTGGTGGAAGAAGTTAATGAGTTTTCCAAAGCCTGTGACAATGCCAGTCCAAAATGAAAAGCAGCTAGAAGTCTCTTTTGAAGCGCATCACTGTAGCAACACCATAGCACACATAATATCTGAACATGACTATGTGATGTTTGTGTGTCATACAGACACACAGAGGCAGATGAGCATGCCATCCAGCACTGTTTCTGCTACACTTCAACAGTCCTCACTTCAACTTTGGCCTTCCAGAAAGAGCAGAAATTGAAAGTGGAGTGCCAGGTACAGCATGTGCTCATTCACAGACTCAAAAACGCATACACACACTCTGTATACACATATAAATATGCATGAAGTTTCTGTTGAAAAAGTTTTTCATCTCCACTGTTTCTCCACATAGGCACTCTTACAAGTGGCCAAGAATCTCTTCACACACTTGGGTAAGTTTTGCTCCTGTCTGTCTGCCTGCCTGTTTGATAGAAGGATGTCGTAGGGCAATTTGTGTTAATGGCAACTATTGAAGTGGTCACCTAATGAAACGAATGACGCACGTAATTGAATGAGATGATATTACCGACCTTAAAGGTGATTACACCCAGGATCATAACCATAAAATCAAAAGGGTATTAAAAACCAGCCCCCTTCCCCCCTTAATTACACCAACGCATTTAGATTCTTATCTAACAGTGAGCGCCAACTGTAGAATAAGTCACTGATGATTCATCATGATTGTTGCTGCAAAAAGAAAAAAAATTGATCCACCAGTAGAACAAATTGCCTCTCACTGTACCAAACCGTTGATTACAAAAGCTCTTATCAGCCTGTGCAGCTGATCCACTGGTACTCGTGGCGTAATCTCTGTGTCTCTCTATCTGGGCTTTCATTTCCTCTCTTTTCCTTTTTTTTTTTTTTTTACTCACCCACTTCTTCTTTCCTCTCTCCTTCTGTGACTCTCTAATTTTTTTCAGATGACGTGTCAGTACTGTTACAGGAAATTATAGTGGAGGCCAGGAACCTCAGTGATGCAGAGATGTAAGCCCTCTGATTCATCTTCAGATTGATAAGGGATGTTTGTGTCTGTGTGTGTGAATGTATGTGTGTGAGTGTGTGTGAGTGTGTGTAGATGTCTTTATCTCTGTCTGAAAAGGCATATCTCACTACATTGATGAAATGAAACAAGGAAATGTTCTCCATCACTTTTCCTGCTCTGTCACTCTTTGTCTCTCCAGCTGTTCAGTGTTCCTGCTGGATCGTGTTAGTCATGAGCTCGTGGCCAAAGTGTTTGACGGGGGCGTGGTTAGTGATGAAGAGGTACAATATGCTTCTTGTTTTTGTTTTTTGTTTTTTTTTTCGTTTTTTTTGTACAGTTAAACAGTGTATCTTGTATATTTACAAGAGTGCTGCTAGATAACTGACAGAAAATAAACGAACAGTGAGATGAATGACATTCAAACAATGTAATTGGGGTAATTGGGGTAATTGCGAAGTCAGCATCCAAAACTCTTTTTTGTCAGTAGCTATTAATGTTCCCTATTGACACAAGCAATTGCTGTATGTGTGTGTGTATTTGCAGAAAGAGTTTCGCATCCCAGCAGATCAGGGTATTGCAGGACACGTGGCCACCACCGGTCAGATACTAAACATTAAGGATGCCTACTCCCACCCTCTTTTCTACCGAGGAGTGGACGACAGCACCGGCTTTAGGACTCGCAACATCCTCTGTTTCCCCATCAAAGACGAGAACAATGGTAACATTAAACATGCACACACGTATGCTAACGTTCTTCATTCAAGCTTTTGTTAGTGAACACCAAAAGTCAATATGCTGCCAAAATGCTGATATGCTCAATTAAAGCTTCATCAGTCAAACATTGTGTTCATCAGCGCAGTTTTAAGAGCTGCAAAGGTGACAAATGATAAGCTAATAGTACGACAGAACCAATAGAAATCTGAGATTAATGAAAACAAAACACAAGACTGTAAAAATACAAACAACACAAGATTAATAGATAAAAGACAGTTAAAACATTTAAACTATGAAAAAATTTGATTTGTGGATAGTGGATAATATTCAGCTGGTGCATAAAAACTAAAAGCTCTCCCATTGTTAATCTGGGTTAGGGTTAGGGTGCTAAGGAGCTACCAGTTACCCAGATACCAAAGTCTAATATGCACAGGCAGCTGATAGTAAAATAAAGGCTGGTTAGTTTGAATGCAGATGCTCCCACAGTCTCTCAGAATAACACAGATTGTGTCTTTGTATCTAGTTGTATCAATTGTGTCTCTAAAGTATATAAAGTCCATTTCAGAAACTCTGCTCATTGTGTTTCTTACTTAGAAAATACAGAATACTTTCACCTTCTACTATCGACTATTTTCAGGCTGACAAACTTTAGATCCTCAGTTATTTGTGTCCGAATAGAAAATTGTCTGAACCTCATATTAAGAGGTTGAAAATTAGATCTTTGTGAGTGCAATTAAGCTCAGCCCCAGTGTGAAATTAATTTAAATCTGTTTTTACCTGTGGCTGTGGCATTTTGGGCCTCATTGTCTGATCCTTGACTCCCATCTTCCACCTTCCATGTTCCACCATCCCCCCACCCCGCTTTTTTCTCACTTATATCATCTCTGCATCTTTACTTCTGTCCTTTCAAACTTGGATTTAAATCCCTCCTCCTCTAGAGGTGATCGGGGTGGCTGAGTTGGTGAATAAGATGAATGGACCTTGGTTTAACCGCTTTGATGAGGATTTGGCCACAGCTTTCTCCATCTACTGTGGTATCAGCATCGCCCATGTAAGTCTCCTCTCTCCCTTGAACCTTTATATACGCATTCTCTACTTCAGTGTTTTGAATAACCACAGTTATTTGGCCATTACATTGTTTATGGAACCGTTAGTTCTATATTAGTAAAGAGAGAAAGCAGGACTATGAACCGAGCATATAAAACATGAAGTAAATAAACTACACAACACCTGAAGAAACATTGTTAGTGACAAACTAATCAATCACTTCTAACAGCTTTTATTAATTTTTCATATATTCTTTATTAGTAGCTGCAATGAAAAAGTATGAAAGAACAGTTAAACACACACGACATTATTCTTCATACACTGACTTGTTAAATAATCCAAGGTCATTAAATCTTTAGCTTGATTTTAAACACCGCTCCAAATCTAAACATAATGCATAATTGTATCACATCTGCAACCTCCATAAATATAACTGCACAAGGAGGAGTAGATGAGAGCACTACAGTGGTAGTAAGATCGAACAGGTTCAGCTCGGTGGGAGCAAAATGCTCACTTAAGGCAGAGTAGAGAAAAGTCTCGAGGGAAATTAGAGCAATTGGGTCTGAGTTGGGACTCAGTGGCTTTTATGTTGTAAGTTCATAGATGTTTTACGGCTGATGCAAACCCATTAACACGTTCAGCTGAACCACTGCATGATCCGCAAAGAGACGTCACTAAAGACGATGATGCTTGATGGCATTAATGAAGGATATACACAGGGGGGAAATAGACAAGGGACTGTGTGCTGTCTTGTTGTCACCTGCCAGAGCTTTTATCGACCTTTTATTCAATTGCAATATTTTTGGGATAGATTTATGAAAAACACAATATTTACAATCACAGATAAATATGTTTTTTTTTTTTTTTTTTGTTTTCAAGCAAGTGTTATAATGCAATGAAAAAATTTAGACACCACATGTTTGTTCATTGCAGCCCAGTTCACCTTCTCTTAGAACACTGTGGAAACATTGATTAAAATTGATTCCCCCTGTGTCATTAGATTGATTTCTCTTGCCACTAAAAATTCCCTCAGTCAGCCATGCAATTCATGAAAGTGATTTATTGGATTCAAAAAATATTTAAATAAATAATTTACTGGTGCAGTATATTAACTGATAATACCACGTTTACAAATACTTTCATTTACTCATGCAAAGGAAAGACTGAGTCAAGGAAGGAAAGAAAGAATATTTGTGATGGCATTCCTTTCAGCATTTCTGATTCACTTTGATACACAGCTACTGACCTTTGAATGATGGCAGGTAGTCAACAGTTCATCTACAAGGTACTGTGTAAGAATATTTGATTGGAAAATAATTGTCTTTCAGACAGCTCATTAATCATTTAAATATGACAAAATGTATTATTAATCAATGCTCCCTTCCTGTGTTTTATAGTACATTATGCTGTGGGTTGTAAAAAGCTGTTCTCATGTACTTAAATTAAAATGGCTGCTGTTAAAACATTTTGGCTTTACTTTAACTCCAGGCTTTTTTGGGCACAGTTTTGATTAACCCAACAACCCAAAAAGTAAATAAAAAAGTCAAATGGAGTAAAAAAAAAATGTACTCCTCTCTTACTGGCACTGCAACTGAACTGCACAGCCTTCCGTGGCTTTAAGTTAAGTTTCCAAACACTTGGATTTGTTTCAAAATGTTCAAACTCTGGTGTTTGTTTTTCCAGTCTCTGCTCTACAAGAGGGTCCATGAAGCTCAGTTCAGGTCCCACCTGGCCAATGAAATGATGATGTACCACATGAAGGTAAAGTCACCTTCACACGTATCAGCCGCTCTCCCACACGGACTGTGTTTTCTGAATTAATCACTGTCATTTTCTCAGGATGAATCACTATGTATCATAATTTAGGTTTCAGAGGAAGAGGTGACCAGGCTGCTGGTAACGGGGATTGACCCAGTGAAGGAGATCCATCCCTGCTTTGCTGAGTTCACGTACACACCGCGCTCCCTGCCCGATGATACAACACCCATGGTGAGGTTGAGGCGAGATGAGTGGTACAGTGTGCATGTGGCAGAAGCACCAAAAGAAAGCTGACGTGATCTATCCTGTTTTTTATGTCTCCAGTGCGTCCTCAGCATGTTTGAAGATATGGGTTTCATCAACACATACAAGATTGACATGCACACTCTTGCCAGGTCTGAAAACACTATCAATTCATACCCGACACACAGGCAGCTGTGTGTATGTCTGTGTCCTCCAATTACTTTAAGTGGTCTGCGTTGTTAAATTGATCTCTTGTGTCTGTTTCGATGTTGATTTGTCACTTCTCCTACAGAAGATTTACGAATGCTTTAAGTGTTTCTTTGGGTGAATCTGCTTGGTAGGCTTTTTTATCAGTAAATTTTTTAAAGATTTTAGCCAAAAAGGAGACCCAATACGCTGTATCTTTATACTACATAAATCACTGACAACATGCTGAGATGTAAACAATAATTTACCTGCTGCTTTGGTGTCAGGTTCTGTTTGATGGTGAAGAAAGGCTACAGAGATCCACCCTACCACAACTGGATGCATGCCTTCTCTGTGTCACACTTCTGCTACCTGCTCTACAAAAACCTAGGGCTGTCCAACTACCTCGAGTGAGCTCACCACTCCTAAACACTTGAAAAAAAAATCTAATTTCGGAATGTCGCTCAAATCATCCCACTTTAATCACTCTCTTCTCCTTCCAGGGATATAGAGATTTTGGCTCTCTTTGTCTCCTGTATGTGCCATGACTTGGACCACCGTGGCACGAACAATTCTTTCCAAGTCGCCTCGGTAAGAGAACAAATTAAGTTTCTGGTTTACTGATGTGTGCACAATGAGACGTCAGGATGTCATACAAAGTGAGAAACAACATGGCATTGAACTTGAATTTTCCAAAGCACGTAGAGTGCAGTAGAGCAGCACTTAAAAAAGATGACTTTTAGATGAAGCACATCAATAAGACCAAGACACTGTTTTTCTGTATTATCATTGTGTGGTTGTGTGTCTGTGTCTATGAATGTACCCCACTGTGACACAAGATGTCGTCGTGATTAAAAGTATGTCACTCTGTTCCACTCTAATTGTGCATAACCCCAGTAACAAAAAGAGACACATAGATTATGATCTGTCATTATGCAGCAAAGGTCACCCATCAATTCATCAGAGGTATCATTTATATTTCAACTCATTCAAGTTGACAAGCATAGTCTTTCTCAAGAAGTCTGGGTAATTTATTGAAAGATTTTCTTTCATTTGAATTAATTCAACGTGTACTATGAAGGCATTGGGTTTCATTTGTCTGTATTTCCATTTTCAGCAATCCGTTCTGGCTGCTCTCTACAGCTCAGAGGGATCTGTGATGGAGGTAAATTTAAAACTAACCGCTGGTTATACGTTTTTTTCATTCATGCTGAATAAACTTCACTTCACAATGAAGTTGTTGGGTTCTAGTGTGACATCTAGTGGGCAAATTCTAATTCTGTGTGCATTCTGCAGTGAGAGGCATATAAATTGGTTTAAATTTACTTCAGAAGTAACTTTTTTCTCATCACACTTTATTTTCCATGACAGAGACATCACTTCGCCCAGGCCATTGCCATTCTGAACACTCATGGATGCAACATCTTTGAGAAGTTCTCCAGGAAGGTGATCTATAAAATGTGACATTCACACATGCAAATGTCTCTCATTTGTCATTCTAATTCCTTCCGAATCTGCTTTCACTATGTATCCCAAGCTGAAGTTATATTTTATGTGTTTTTTAGGACTACCAGCGCATGCTGGATCTGATGAGAGACATCATTCTGGCAACAGACCTGGCTCACCATCTTCGCATTTTCAAGGACTTGCAGAGGATGGCTGATGGTACGCCACAATGGTTCAGTATGCACAGCCAGTATAGTCTCTGCCTTTGATTTTACTCACCTTTGATTTGATTTTACCTTTTGATTTTAACCTTTCCTTAGATTAGAAAGATTAGAGTATGAATGATATTTACGGCATATAGTATTAAATATTAGAAATAGAGAATTTATTCTTTGAGTGTGATATGCTGGTTTGGGATCAATGACACATAAGATAATAAATTTTTATTATTTAGCCAAATAATCACTGTCATACATACAGAGTGAATTTATGCATCTTTTTCATCTGCAGTATAGCTTCATTCCTGGCACGATATAAAAGGCACTCTATACTTTCAAAATGTGTTGTATTTTGCAGAGATGTGGGGTCGAATATGCAATTTTCATCCATGACATTCATAATATCTCCAATACTTATTGAGGACAATTTAGCCTTTTGAGGAGGCAGTTGCACTCTTATGTAATATAATTGGCTGTAAACTCCTGGCCAGTGGTTTGTTGTGCCTGAATGCCACCAAATATAAGTCATCCTAAGTGGATTTTATTCGTAGTTATCTAATAAAGTGGTTGAGCCAAAGAAAGTGATATAGAGAGTCAGAGCACCATTTATACATCTCTTACCAAATGTATTAAATGTACTTATTTAACATACAAATGTGGGTTCTGACCACCATGACTCAACAAGCACTTAAATCATGCAGTTAGCAAAATTTTCAAATGGTAATAGAAATAAATACAATGTTTTCGAATTAGCTTTTTCTCTGTATCATTTTCCGCATCTGCGTGTTTCAGACGGATACAATCCTAAAAGCCGTACCCACCGCTCCATGTTGCTGTGCCTGTTGATGACGTCATGTGACCTGTCAGACCAAACCAAGGGCTGGAAAACCACACGCAAGATTGCTGTCAGTAGAAGTCCATACAATACATGTGTCCATATCAAAATGCTTTAAGTACTTAAAACTGACTTGATGATTTAGTAAATACATTAATTCATCACCATACTTGAATATATTATGTCAGCTTAGGCAATTACGTGACACTATAGTTTATACATGTGCAAATGTTTAGACTGCAGTATATTCAATATACAGTATACTTATACTTTAATTAATTTAATTTAATTAATTTAATTAATTTAATTATACTAATAATTTTAATTAATGCAGTACAAGTCGCACAAATGAAGTTGTCATAGTGTTTTAATACAACTTTGATATTTAAAACAGCTTTTTCCAAGTCTAACCCAAAACACAAAAGTGTGACATGATACAGTTACATGTCAGATGTCTAAGTTTATACCGTCTTTTTTTAGTTAAAATGTAGTTTCCCCCTAGTTTTACAGCATCTCTTATTCCCATCATGACTATGCAGTGAAACAGACTCATTTCTAGGATTATCAACATTATGAGATGCAAAGCTGAACAGTAAAGAGCATTTCAGGCTACATTCTGTTTTGTGACATGGCACTCCATTTCAGGATTATGTTTAATCTCGGTCTACCCCCTTTTCAAAGACCCCCTGACCCTTGTCCTAAATCCAGCAACCTAAATCTACAAATACCAGACACCTCCAGCAAATGCACTTTTGTATAATTTAGGAGAGGAAATTACTCTACAGTGTTTTGTATTTTTCTCAGCAATTGAATTATTATAAAGGATGATGGCATTTTATCTTACATCATCCAATTACTTTTGTGTTTGCAAATATGAGAAATTCTCACTCAAAGCTACAAGCCCAGACTGTGATATGCCACGTTGTTATAAAGTAGGGTTTGTGTTTGAAATATCCCATATCTAAGCTCAGCGTTGATTTGAGTTTAGAGGGATAAAAGATAAAGTTTATACCTCTGTTAACGAGGAAATATGAAGTGGAGTCAGGTTATATTTGCTGCAACAGTATATTAACGGAAGCTATATTTTAAGAGGAAATAAATCAGTGTCACTATCATTATGGAATCATATGAACAATAACGGATGTCTGCTGTTGTGTCCACAGGAACTGATTTATAAAGAGTTCTTCTCTCAAGGAGATCTGGTATGTGTTAGTGTGCTCAAACTCTTAAATAACGTGAAATTATTTTTCAAGTAGCTGAGGTGATTTTTTACATTTTACACATGGTGAGCTCATTATTTATGTCTGTCTGTGTGTGTCGGTGTGTGTGTGTATGTTTGTGTCCATGCAGGAAAAAGCCATGGGAAACAGGCCCAGTGAGATGATGGACAGAGAAAAAGCTTATATCCCAGAGCTACAGATAAGCTTCATGGAACATATTGCCATGCCCATCTACAAGTGTGTATAAAAAAACATCACACCCTACCTACACACTTCACATTGACCATATACCCTTGTCCCCACATTACAAGCAATGAGGAAATAACCACTCAATTCTGCAGTTTCTGCATCTTTAAGCTCATGGCTATTTTCAGTGGTAAAGCTGTATGAAACCATTGTAGACCCAGAACCAAACAACAAAGAGTATATTTTTGTTAGGGTGACACTAACAATACTCATGAATCATGCTAATTCAGCTGGACGTGTAAGGAAGCAAAGGTGCCTTTACGGGTTGTTCACTTGCCCCAAGAGGGCCACTAACGGCGTTATTGCAGGTTTCGCAAAATGAAATAATCAGATTAATATGTGATTGCAACATAATTTACCCCTTTTTTGTTTGAGAGCGATGCACAATAGTACACAATAGTCGTGAGGATGTGTCTCTTCAAAAGCATATTGACTAATAGCTCATATGTCACTCCTGTCCTTTGCCCTTTTAGGCTGCTATCTGAACTGTTTCCTGGGGCCACTGAGCTGTATGAGAGAGTGGCGGCAAATCGAGAGCAATGGACCAAAGTGTCCCACAAGTTCACCATCCGTGGGTTGCCTAGCAACAACAGCCTAGATTTCTTGGACCAAGAGTATGAGCTGCTGCAATCCCAGGGTGCTTTCGGGAGTGATGACCACTGCCTCAACGGTTGCCTTGACAATGCAGAAGGAGGGAGTGGCCAGTGACAACAGTGGGCTACCATGAGTTTCATGAAGTTTTCTGAGGTCCAATAAGAGGCAGAGGATACCTTTATAGTGACCTAAGTGGGAGGGGTCTTGCTGCTATCACTCACTTAGATGCTTAGCAGGCCATGCAGAATGGACAGGACAAAGTTTCAAAACAATTCAATCAGAAAAGTGATTGGAAACGGGTGGATCCATCTGAGCCAGTTCAATGATTAGATGCTAATTGTTGCTTCTGTCTCCAGTTCAGGAAAAAAGCAGAAGGTGGTGACTTTGTCTTTTTTTTTTTTTTTCTTTTTTTTTTTTTTTAGCAGCTATCCTGGAAAAATAAGTTTTTACCACAAGTTCATTAATACAGTACTGATCCTGATTAAGATTGTAAAAACACACACGCATACACACAGATGTACATGCACATACCATTCGGAGACACAAGAGAGAGAAAAGAAACCATTCATTGTTATGGAAAAACATTACTTTGACATGTAACAGTAAGATAAAGTGCTATACTTTCTGTAAGATGTTTCATAATAGCTTATATTGATTTCAGTGGCTCACAGAAACAGCTGCCATACTGTAACCCCTCACCTGATGCTTATGAATGCATGTTGTATTGGCACCTCATGTATTATTCCTTTTATCTGGATCCATGTTGATTTCTTCATGGCTAAGAAAGCCACACAGTCCATTTTTATACCACTAGAACAGATTTTTCTATTCAGCTCTTCGAAGGATATTTAATTAATTCATGATCATGAAGTTGCACAAAGGAGATTTTTTTTTTTCCCATTTGCTTAGAGAATATTTTTACCTTCATGTTTACCGATCCGCTTTTTCTAATTTTTTCTTTGCTGAAGGGACAATTTGACAATCACTGACCAATGACAGAATTACAGATCCCTGGCTTTGAAGCCTCACTTCTCACACAGAACATTAAAAAGATATGTTCTGTGTATTTCATTTGCATGCCACTGCATCAAGTATTCATTTAGTTACAACAGTCTATACTTAATCTAAAGTCAACCCTTACTTTGTTTTTCTAAGCACTATTTTCACTCCTTTGCACCTTTTTACACAAAATGTTTTGGGTTACTGATTTTGTCATGAAACCTCTTCAGATAGAGAGCAACCGAAGCCCTTTAAAGATCCATCTCATTTGTTAGTATAAATGTGCCAGAATAGAGTGTGTTATATGGAGTGTGTCATTGGGTTTGTCATATGGATCTGCCTTATTGCGCATCTTTGCTGCCTTTCTTAGAGCTTTTAATATATGAAAATTTAAATAAAGCGTCGGTTTAGTATGTATGTTGTATATTTGTTATAGACATAGTTTGAGTATCAATGTGTTGACTGAATGATCACCTTGCTCAGAAGATGTATATTCGTGAAACAACTGTGTAAAGACCTCAGATGTCATGTCATTTCAATTATTTCTGCTCTAAGTTACATATAAAGCCACCAGTTGGTATTTGCAGACACAGCATCTTTTCAGTTGTCAGGCCACTCCAAAATTGTGCTCAAAAACGGGCTAGGGATGTAGCCATCATAGAAATGACTCATTGCTAAGCATCAGCAGTTCACTATTGCTGCACTCTAAAGGAAATGTTGGGAAATTTAGAGCTAAACTCTCAGATTGTGCCTCGTAGGAAAACCTGACCTTTTGCGGCTGTGGGATTTTGTGTTATTATATGCCATATTCAGTTTTCAAAATGTATATTGTTTTTAAAAGGAAATGCTGCAGAGCTATGCTGAGATCACCACAGAAATGAAAAAAAAGAAACTTCTATAATGGACCCCACCCTGTTGGCTGCGTGTGAGGGTGATAGTTTGCAAGTGCATGAGTAGAAGGATGAGTGGGTGAGGAGATGAGCAAAAACCAGAGAGAGAGAGGGCCACTGGAGGTAGTCAGCTGAAGATCAAGATTGAAATTTTTGGTAGAAGCGAACATTTGTGTTTTTTTCTGCTGTCAACAGCAGCTTGGAGTGATCCACTAGACTTTTTTTTGGTTATATCTCCCTTTTTATGCAGCACAAATAATTATTGTGAAGGTAGATAAAACTATTGCAATCATAGGATTTAATTAAATAATTTTTCTTTGAAAGTATCCCATAAGGGTGAATCAGAGGAGAAAGTTAATTAGTCATCAAAGCGGTTTGATTTATGAGTTATACCTACACTGAGAAATGCATTAGCACGACTGGAGGAGGGTGTTTGATCTGCCTTAGTTTGCTACATGGACGAATTATTTTTACTACAAGTTTTTAGAGAGCATAAAGATGTGTTGTGGTAGAGCACCACCCCCGCTTCCATCTCTCACTGTCACTTTCTCAAACTATTTCTCTCGCATGGTTTTCCATTTTGTGTTACTCTCAAATCACTGTTTCATTCTTATCTGCCTTTTTTTATGTGCAATATGAAGTGTCTGCCTCTGTGATGTTGCATAGACTCTTATGTAAATACGTATGCCTATGTTAAATTATTACTTCAAGTTTGGGTTTAAGAGTTAAATCAAAATGTGTTCATTGAAAAAAAAGTCAACTGGCTCGTTTCTCTCAATTTTTTTGAGAGTCCAAACTTAGATCAGTTTTCTATACTGAGTGTTTATCTGTCACTTCATGTTTGTTTTGATCTTCAGGGCTTAATGTGCCAAGCAAACATTTTCTACTTCCTGGTCAAGCTGCAAAAATAAAAAAGAAAAAATATTTTTTTGTTATCTGATGTTTGTGTGTTGATGAGGGCTGTTTTCACGTGAAACGTTTCTGTTACATCATGCCGAGGTCTGACATTGCAGCCCACCCAGGAAGTATGTACCCAGTCTATTTCCCATCATCACAGAGCAGCAGGACTCTAATCTGTGATGTAGTGTCATTGTAATGATCACCTGTGACATTATTGTTGAACGTGGCGAAAATGTAATTGCTGTAAATATCAAAGTTTCAAAAAGAAAATGTTACTTGATTGTGTGTCATTATTACAATGGGAAGTACTTCAATTCTGTAATGTACTTAAAGTGGCTGCATCCTGTTCTCTTTTTTTCATGCCATTTTTGAACAACCTCAAGTTTAGACAATTAGACCAAGAGGATGAAAGAAAATTATGTTTGTGTTTAGGATATACATACATTATTCTATCACAAAGAAGAACCCAAATCAATCTGAAATGTATAAATAATGCTTATACTGAGGACTTAAATTATTTGTTTTTTTCTGAGTGCTGGTGATCTTGTTCTTCTTCAAATGTAATTAATAAGGACATTTTTGACAAAACAAATGGGTGAAATTTAGATTATTATTTTTTCTTTCTTGGAATAAACCTGGTGAAAGGCTTCTGGGTTGATGTCTCTAAAAGCGCACAACACACCATTCAAAACATTGTGGTTTTGTCTATGCTCCACAATGTAAACTGACCAGAGGAGTAATGCCTTGGTTGCTGGGAGTTGGGTGTGAGGATCATGTGACACTGGAGCTCTGTGAAAGGGATCTAGTCATCACAGCAGCAACTCTCTTGATCATGGTGAATGATCCAATTTACTGATTCTGTATAAGCATGGCCAGATCACACATGTTCTGACTCATCCCTCCAACAGTCAGCATTATCTCCTCTCCACATTCCATATGTAGTTTAAATAAATATCCAACTAAATCAGTCTTGGAATATGCACCTTTTTCAAATTTAACAGGGGTCCCATCATGGGATTTTAGCTGATATTGTACCTACAATTGTGCCTGGCTCCAAACAGATTTGGATTGAATCAAATTGGCCCTTAACAAATAAAATAAGGCAAAACATTAAAAAAAATGGCAAATTGTGTCATCTAAGGCAGAAGGTATTAAAACTAGCATTCAGGTAATTGAAGGATGAGTATTTCTTGTGTTTCTTCCATCAGCGAAAAGTACCCACCATAGCAGATTTGGGAGGACCTTCCTTACAGGAGAGACATTGATTAAACAAACACTATGTGTAATCTCTTCACTGAACTGTTTGTTATAAGTAGTAACAAGGCTTCTTTACCAGATTAATTTACAATTTGAAGTGGTTGTCAATTTTTGGTTCTAGTTCACTGCAATTCGGATTGAAATACTTACTTCTTGCGATTGTACCGATGATTACTATTATTTTGCAGATTATAATTTTTCCATACACAAATATGTGAATTCATGAATAAGAAAAACAAAAACATGGACTTTGTAGAATATGACATTATTCATTATAAACAACAGAGCCATTTGAGGTTTTTTTTTTTTTTTTAGATTATACTACATGGTGATTTTCAATACAGTTTTTACCAATAATATATATTTTTAAAAGTGCCCTTGGTACTTTTACTGGAGTGAAGGTTCAAATAAATATTTTCTACCACTGTCCGTGGAACAGCTACAAATAAAGTTGAAAATTTGCTCTCAATGGTTCATTTCTCGCGTTAGTTGGAGTGCGTGAGCTCTGCGCAATGAGAACTGCAGGCAGTCCGCCATTGCTGCGTGAAGAAGTATCATATCTGGCGTCTGGCTGTCAACAATAAACTTGCGGCGCCGGGACGTGGAGCCAACGAGGTCGGGTGAAAGCTCGTCTGCTGCTCCATAATCCAGTAGTCACCCCCGTCCCTCCCCGGAGAACACTTTCATGTGAATACAGAGCCCCCACGGACGAGGCAACCATGTCCAATCTCAGCAAAGGCGGCACCAAGAAGGACACCAAAATGAGGATACGGGCCTTTCCTGTAAGTGCACGCAGCGGTCGGTGCTCCGTCTGCCCGACGGGCGGTGACTCGACCACCGCGGTCCGGGCTGCTGGCTACATGCTAGCAGGCTAACCAGATGAGCAGCAGACACGATTCGTCTCTCCGTCAAAACACAGCAGCCGTCAAATGCTCAGTCGCCCTCACTCCCGGCTGGTTGGTCGGACGGCTACTCTGTTAACCTCAGTGATAAATTTTTATGAAGCACTCTAGTTGTCTTTAGCTTTCAAATAAACACCTCCTGAAAACCATAGCCTGCATACTGGCTCCGTCGACACAGCCAACGCTAGCGTTAGCCCTGGCTCCTGACACTTGTTGTTTTGAATGCTTTTGGCATTCTCTTTTATCAAATGCATCACATTTCTCTGGCTCTCAGCTCCAGATCTGGATGGTACTTCTGTACCAAAATGCTAGCCGCATATCAAAACGCACACTAGAACAGGCAGCATCGCTGCCACAGCTTTAAATTAATGCTAAATAAAAGAAAACAAAAAGAACAGTCGTCTCCAGACGTGGCTTTGCACTATTGACCCGGACATTGCATATTAAATGTGTTACTTCTGTGGTTAAAATCGTAATGTAGGTTTCCTTTCCTGGTCTTGCTAGCACTCCTTTTGTCTGCAAGTCACTGACAGACCTCATTTATGAACTGACCTCATTCTGGATAAAATGAAATTTCCCCCTGTCTGTGAACTGCAGATTGTGACTCTACAGCAGATAAACTGACTAATTTCAAGTTGTGTGGCGGTGGCCACACAGTTGGCTCATGTTAACCCAGAGAACCCCTTTACTGGTGAGCCTGTTGAATGTGGTTCAGTCCTGACAGACTTGCTGTCACACCAGCATCTTATGCATGTGTTTGGGCTTGTCTGCTGAAAAGGGAGCACACGCTGTTCCTCTGCACTTTGGGTGGCGCACATTAAATGATCTTGCTTGGTCAATATGTTTTGGGCTATTTGAAGTCCTCCAAGCATTCTGGGGATACCTGCACAAGTTTAAAGCTTCTCAAAATTCATGATTGCGTTGATGCACTGCAGTGCAGTGCTGCGCAGAACTGGAGTTTTTTTTTTTTTTTTTTTACTTTATCAATATGGCTGTTTTTGATACATCAAACATGTTTTCCAACATTAGCTTGTAATCTGAAACAAGCAGCTTTGAAACAGCAACTAAAATCTCAAAAAAATGGAGTTGCAATAGGTTTCAATGGGCACAGCAAGACTGAACCATTTTGGTCAGTGTTGTCATATTTAGAAGTGTGTGGGATTGGCAGATCAATAAAGGACTTCAACTGAGTAATATCACACCTATGCACATGTATTGTTAGTCCTTAAATATTTAATACTAAGTGGTCAAGCTATATGACAGGCCCTCCTTCAAATGCCTAGATATTGATATGTATCTTAATTTTTGCACTAAAAGCTGAAGCTTTTATTTTGAGCTAGGGAAACTTGGGCCATCTTAATGATCAAAACGAATCAAACTGCAGAAGCATAACAGCAAAAACAAGATGTCTAAAAGTGTCTCTTAACTCTGTAATCAAATGAAAGCATTTCTGGACTGAAATGATCTGTTACATTGACATCACTCTTGGAGGTGTTAACATAATTACCATGTTATGACCTTTATGTTGTTTTGTTTTGTGCTCAGATTGATTCAGCTACATTTTTCTGTCAAGATTAGTAACGCTTGCATTATTTTTCTTAAATGAGCCACCTACAGCATCAACACATGCTCAAATAGGTATTCAATAATATGTACTATTATTATATGTTCGGTAGAGATTCTTAAGGGCATTGAAGGTAGGAAAGTTAATGTCACCTCAGACTTTCAAACAGAGGCAAAATGTCCCCTTCGTGCTTTGTTTGTGCAAAAGCTCATGGACATGAAGATGTATGTGTTACCATAATCGCAGGTATCCTTAGTGTCTTTTTCTTTGTAACAAAGTAGATAAATAAAGACTAAATTTACTATTTTCGATCATTATAGGGTGCCACAAAGGTTGTGGTTATAAATGGGAACTAATCAGGTAAGACATTTATATTGCACTCCACCCCCTGCCTCTCATTTCCAATGCAGCAATCTGAGAGAAGAACTACATGGAGGCTTTATTTAGGAAAACACTGCTTTTGCTTCAAATCACAGGTAATGGCTAATTTATTCAATCTGTTACTGGCTACCTTTTGCAGATGACGATGGATGAGAAGTATGTCAACAATATCTGGGACCTCCTAAAGAATGCCATCCAGGAGATTCAGAGGAAGAATAACAGTGGCCTGAGCTTTGAGGAGCTATATAGGAATGCCTACACGATGGTGCTCCACAAACACGGCGAGAAGCTGTACACCGGCCTGAGGGAGGTAGTCACGGAACATCTTATCAACAAAGTAAGTTTAGCTGAGTTTACAGCCTCCCACACTGGCAGAACTAACCATGAATATGACAGACTGATAATCGTATGTGTCCTTGATGAATATACATGCATCTGGTGCACATAATTGGCTATTCCTCAACCAAACAAGATTTGAGTATTTTGAGGTGCCATGCAGTGCCTTCCCAGGAAATCATTTGCATGAAAATATCACTGAATCTGCAAGCAAACAGGCTTTTTTTTTTTTTTTCAATGTCAGAAGAAATCACAACACTTACAAGGATGCACCATTTAAATTTAGTTCATTTGACACTCAAACATAAACCTACGATACATGCTGTAGTTTTTGTGTGTATTAAAGAGTATTTGGCTTCTCTGTCACTGAAGCAGGTAATAGGTAATTACTAATACCTACTCAATGTTTAAATTGGTATTGAAAAAATAAACGACTAAGCTTACATTTATGAACATTGAAGTTAGTTACAGTTTGTGGTACAACAGAAAAACCAACATGTGGATAGTTTTTATCTGCTTCTCCAACACATTCAGAATGTAACCATAACTATCCATTCATGAATAGCACTGTGGGGATTAGCAAGCATTAGATTTAAGTCAGAAAGTCAGGCAATACGATTTTAAAGGCTGTTACTCAAGTCTTGTCTGGTGGGAGATTTGTATAACTTCTTATTCAGACCTCTTTTAGACAGGTTTTTCATTTCTGTGGCTGGCTTGGATTTGTAGATGGCGTTGAGTGGTAATTTAGTTCAGGTTTTTCAGCTCTGGTAAGGTACACATTACAGTTTTTCTGTGACAGGAATGCATCAGTATGTTTTTGAATGGCACCTTTACACAACACACTGTTCTCCAATTCATTGTATTAATATACCTGTCAGAGCCAGCTGGAGCTGAAATGGATGTGGTGAATGGGATAATTTTAAGCTGTCCAAGTCTGTTTCTTATATAGTTGGAAGCAATGGTGACCAGTGTTGGAAGCGATGATATTAGTCTGTTTCAAGAGTAAGAAAAGCCATCAGGGAGTGTTTTTCCTAAGCGGTCACATTTTTTCAATTGCATATGATGGCAACAAATGTGATATATGTAGCGAATGCTTCTGTATAGCTTGCAGTGTGCAGATATAAAATAAGCAATATTTCAGCAGGCTGCTCTTGTAAACCAGCCAGATGGTTTTACAACATAATTAAATGCACATTGTTAACTTGGCAAGCTTAGTAAATTATCAGTAAGGGACTGTCAACAAGGAACAGATCAAAGAGAAAGATCTGACAGCAGAATGTGTTTTTATTATTTAATAATGATCCATATATCACTTTCAAAGTAACACAGCAATAGTGGTGTGCATGTGGCCTGAAAAACAAATGCCTCTCAGACGTCTGAGTTTAAAAAAAACAGCTCAAAGATGATAGTTTTCTAGGAAGAATGTCCAATGTTGAATCCTGCTGTACCGCGCAGTAAGGTCATTTATATATAGTAGTCATTTTACTTCTCCATTGGTTCAATCATTGGCCTGATGATCTTTGCCTTCAAGTATTGCTGTTGGAGTTGTTCCTCTCAGCTCAGTTTGCTGCCCGGCACTGACCAGGTAGACTGAGCAGCAGGTAAATTTTGAAGCAGAGATAAAAGGAGCAACAGATACACTCTGTTTTCATTTAGGCAAGGCCTGAAGAAGAACTGCTGTTCACTTCCATGTTAGTTCAACCACAGCCAAAAGCTACAAAAGCTTGTGGTTTCCTTCTTCTAGTGTTTTCCTACTGACTGCAAAAATATGGCAACAAATGTATAAACATATATAAAAAAAGCGATGGATGAACTGATTAGTTGCAGCACTGCTTCCCATCTTTCTAACATCTTTTATGATGAAAAACATTTGTGAAATTGTTTATGTGAATTTAACTTTGTATATTTTAGTGTATATTATCACTTATTTACTCCTTAATAATTGGCTTATTTACTTAAATAAATTATGAGTGTGCCCAATGGCTATTTAATTACCATAAATTATCATTTTCATATTTATGGGTTTGCTTCTGCCCTGCAATTTGGCATTGTAAAACAAGTAAAGGTTGATCTTGTGTAAGATTAGGAGCAGTGGGTAATTGATCATCTCTGTTCAAAAAAAGAAAAAGGGAAGGTCAGTGTGCCCTTAAGAATCTTACTCTACGGAGATGTTGGTTTACAGTGCTGAGTCACACTGCAGTGTGACTATTATGAAGCTGTTGTCTTTCTGACTAACAGAGAAACAGCTTAGTAAGATGATAAAAAAAAGACTGCCTGAGTAAGAAATCTCCACTGTAGATGTCAGCTTCATTCAGGAACATTCTTTTTCTTTTTACCGATGAGATTTGAAATTGTTCATGATTAGGCATTTACAGAACATGCTGAAACATGCCCCGTTTTTATTTATTGCTTTTTGTGTCATTCAAAGGTACGAGAAGATGTCCTCAACTCCCTAAACAATAACTTCCTCCAAACCCTAAATCAGGCCTGGAATGACCATCAGACAGCGATGGTGATGATCAGAGACATCCTGATGTATATGGTGAGAAGCTCCCTCCCCCCCCCCCCCCCCCCACCACCACTTAACACAGCAATTACACAACTGCATACATAATGTCAAGCACTAGTTTTGACTCACCAACTCTGTGATTAGCACAGCAAAATAACAGTTTTGTCTTATACATGATCCTAAAAGTGGGTAAGTCTAACCAGACTCATCCACCTCAAGTTAACTTGACTACATGATAGCAATGACCGAAGTGTAAATCTAATTTGTTGATCTATGATAATTTTTCAAATTTTAACAGAAACTGGATGTATTTGAAAATGGGCCTGAAACAGTTTGTTGTTGATCACTGAGGAAATGAACAGTTGTAAATTTTACTCCAAAAAGTTATTACAATTAAATAAAATATATTTTTACAATGCAATTGGGCAAAATTCTTTATCTGATAAAATTGTTCTCTGTGTGTGTTTTCTTTTTTTGTTTTTTTGTTTTTTTTGTATGTGTCTTTGCGTGTCTACAGGACCGGGTGTACGTACAGCAGAATAATGTAGAGAATGTCTACAACCTTGGTCTTATCATCTTTAGGGATCAGGTTGTTCGCTATGGCTGCATCAGAGACCACCTCCGACAGACTTTGCTGGACATGATTGCACGTGAAAGGAAAGGAGAGGTGGTGGACAGGTAACCAAAAATTCAAACACGGAACTAACTACATGACAGCCTACTTTACTGGTCAATCAATTATTAGCTAATGTTGAGAAGTTGATTTCAATTTCAAAATTAAACTTCTGGGATGGTAATTACAAAAGAAGGCGGCAAGCGGGGGCTTTTTTTCTTTGCTGCCAGTATGTTCTGTTTTTGCTTTTACAATTGATTTAATTGTCTTTTATGATAAAATTTTTGTGGCATCTATAGTATGCATGTGACATGAAAATGTTTTTTTATTGCTTCTTTTCAGTGTAATATTGCAGCTTAGACATTTGTGTTTTATTGTTCTATATTACTGATTTTTGCCTTCAAGATTTGGTCTGCTTCTTCTCTTCTCCAGGGGTGCCATTAGAAATGCCTGCCAAATGTTAATGATCCTCGGCCTTGAGGGGAGATCTGTTTATGAAGAAGACTTTGAGGCACCATTCTTAGAAATGTCTGCAGAATTTTTCCAGGTTTGTGAGCAAATAACTGGTGTGCCTCTGTGCCAGCAGCATCCAGGGCAGAAGGCATTGTGTTTAATGGTTGTCTCTGTGTTTGTCCCATTCCTGTGAACACATTACAATGTGATCGTATGGTGAACAGTGAACCAAATATGATTCACTGAATATCAGGATCACCTAGACCGGATTTTTGCAAAGCTGACACAGACCATTTGGACTGAAGGATGAAAAGATTTGAATTTTGTAGTCAAAGCTCACTGTGACCTCAGAAAATACACATTTGATCATAACTAACCAATTCAGTTATGACACAACTAATTTCTCCAAGGAAAAATGATGACCTGACACCAGCCATTAATAAAACATTTTTGCTAAAACATTCCTGGCTATTATACAGTACTATAATTTAGGAAAGTAAGATTGTAATCATATCGCTTGACTGGTCAGAAGCATACAAATATAAGGAAGTAATCATAGTTTATTCTTTATTTGGATCCCTGTTCATTGTTAACTTGCTTACATTTGTTCCTTCTGGGATCTATATATATAAATCACTGTATCAATATAGACGATTTTAGAAAAAGGAAAAAAAAACAATGGCTTAAATTTATCACAAGATAAATTAATTAAAATCTATTAGAAGGTATTGGTGGGCAAATGTTTGTGTACACCAAACACCAAAAAATAAAATGGTGCTCAATTTCAATAAAAATGATTCTTTGTTTAATATTTTTCTTGTTTTTCTTCAGATGGAGAGCCAAAAATTCCTTGCTGAAAACAGTGCCAGTGTGTACATAAAGAAGGTAGAAGCCAGGATTAATGAAGAGATTGAGCGAGTAATGCACTGCCTGGATAAATCCACAGAGGAGCCTATTGTCAAGGTTGTGGAAAGGGAACTCATCTCCAAACACATGAAAACAATTGTAGAGATGGAGAACTCAGGACTCGTTCATATGCTGAAGAACGGCAAAACAGACGGTAAAGATTCCACTGTATGCAGCTTATACTTGATGTGTTCTGCAGTTGTAGTTGATCATTTATCAGTAAAAACGAAATCCATATAACTTGGAGGAAGAGTTTCTGCTTCATTCCACAACCCAGAGTAAAGTAAATCCCTGATGGTTTTTATTAAACCTTGTAACTGTCACTTGCATAAGACATATGTCTTCTTGGAACAATCTTGCAGACACAGCGAGTTCCCCTGTGTCTCTCATGTCACAAACAATGAAACATGAGGAATGTAAGACTGATTTGATTTTCTGTAGTCATAAAAGATTTTCACAACGTTCAGCTCAGATGTACTTCAGTCTCTCAATTCACTATGTGCAAATATACCTCTTTTTCATCAGATTTCATCTGATCAGTCATATTCAGTTGGGGGAAATTGATGTCTAATGTGTGTGTATGTGTACTCATGCATCTCCATCTACAGACTTGGCGTGCATGTACAAGCTGTTCAGCAGGGTTCCCAATGGGCTGAAGACCATGTGCGAGTGTATGAGCTCATACCTTCGGGAGCAAGGCAAGGCTCTCGTGTCAGAGGAGGGCGAGGGAAAGAACCCTGTTGACTACATCCAGGTTAGATGCATAGTTTTCAGGAAACATTGCAATACAGTTTTATTATTGCTTATCTCTTTGAACTGCCAGGAGCATTATGTGATTTTTAGTCTGTTTTTTTTTTTTTTTTTTTTTTTTTTTGCTTCAGCAAAACAGGAGATGTTTACACATGCTCTTTTTTCAGCAAATGAGAGAGAAAGACTGGAGCTAGTATTTAGCCTGGTTAGAGATCATGGAGAAATTTCCACTGGCTTAACTGGCTTTAACACACTATAGCATGCAAGCTTTGACCACAATGCACTTGAATTACCTCATAGTGGAGGATAACTGCCCCCCCACCCTGCTGGTCAATATGAGGTCATTCAGGTGACGAGAGGGAGAGACCACTGTATTTAAGATCCTAGTTATGGTGAAGTTCCTGTGTAACATTTATTTCTGTGGTTTGCAGTTTAACTCCTACATTCCTGCTCTCACTCACATAGAAAGCAGCTTCTGTGTTTTCTGAGAAGATCCGCTTTCCTGTGTTTTAGCTACTGTTGGAGCTTGAACTGACCTCAGCTATTGCTAATACAAACTGCTCCCGTATCATCCCCCTTTATCTTTGTCTCTCTGCCTCCTTCCTACAGGGTTTGCTGGACCTGAAGTCTCGCTTTGATCGTTTCCTCCAGGAGTCTTTCAATAATGATCGGCTTTTCAAGCAAACCATAGCTGGCGACTTTGAGTACTTCCTTAACCTCAACTCTCGCTCACCTGAGTACCTCTCACTTTTCATTGATGACAAACTGAAGAAAGGTGTCAAAGGGGTGAGCCCGCTTATGGATAATGTAGAGATGAATAAATTTGCTAAAAGTTTTTGTTACTGATAATCTAACAAGCTTTTATTACTTTGTTCATTCAAATTCAGTCTAGTTTAATTTTTCTTATGTTTAATTCTGTAGTTCAAGCTAAAGTTGTGTACCATTGTATATTTTATGTAAATTATTATTAATCAACAGCTTCTCAAAGTAATTAGTATAAAACACAATACGTAACTAAAGTGAAATGGCACATTCTAAATATGGAGTGAAATCCATTTTCATAACTTGTATTGCAAATCAAAGCAGACAGCAGATTATTAAATCTGTTTCGCTGCCCTTAGCTGTTGTATATTCTGCCTTTACAATGGGTGGAATTTGGCTCTGTGTCATACTTTTGTTCATTTTATCCAGTTGACGGAGCAGGAGGTGGAGTCAATATTGGACAAGGCCATGGTGCTTTTCCGCTTCATGCAAGAAAAGGATGTTTTTGAGAGGTACTACAAGCAGCACCTGGCCCGCAGGCTGCTCACCAACAAGAGTGTCTCTGATGACTCTGAGAAAAACATGATCTCAAAGCTCAAGGTAAGTTTATAACGAGCAATTTTCTGGAAAAATAGTGACATTTTATGCAAGATTAATGAAAAACTTGCGACCTCTGGAAGGGAAGGAGTTATCGGCTGCTTTTTCTTTTTTCCCCCTGTCCTTATTACTTAAATAAATATTTTTAATGTGTCTTGCACACCTGAAGATATCTGTGAGCCTCCTGATACTGAAAGGTGTTACAATCACACACCTTGCATGAGCTTGTTAATCTACTCTGAATCCCTGTGGTAAGGATTTAAATTTTAGATAGAGGAAACATCATAAGCGGGCACATCCACTTACAATTGTTAAAAATGAATTGACTACCATATGATGAAAATAGCATTCTCATTAGCTTAATGTTCTTCTTTTGGTCTTCATTGCTTAGACCGAATGTGGCTGCCAGTTCACCTCCAAACTAGAGGGCATGTTTCGTGATATGAGCATCTCCAATACCACCATGGATGAGTTTAGACAACATCTACAGACAACTGGGGTGAGGATATATCCCAGAAACTCCTTCTTTGAAAATAAAAAGCCCATTTGTTACCTGTAATCATTTTTGGTTATAGCGTCTTGCATTGTGACATTCTTTTGCTGTGGCTTTTTGTCAAGTTTGTGTCACTGTTTATAGTATATTAATTTGTGTGTTATTGTGTGAATTAGTGACTGCAAAAACCATTTTATAAATTTAAGCCATTTTCTCAAACACATTATTGAATTGGTAAGAACATATGGTATTTTGAGTTTGTGCGGTACATTATTGCCTCTTTTAGATTAAAAGTACATGCAGCTAGCTTGAGTAATTAATCTGTTATAGTTCAAGTTCTGCCTTTTTCATTTGTTTCTAAATTTGCAATGATAAATGTCAATGTGCAAAAACAGTAAACTATATGGTGTAATTACATCAACATAATCTGACACCTGACTGTGTGTGTTTTTCTAACACCAGGTGTCTCTTGGAGGAGTTGATCTCACAGTGAGAGTCCTGACTACAGGATACTGGCCAACACAATCAGCAACACCCAAGTGCAATATCCCTCCTTCACCACGGCATGCATTTGAAGTCTTTAGAAGGTTTGTCAGTTTGTACTCTTCATGCACAGAATTTCTTGTTTATCTCTCTGCATGATTTTTCAATGGCATGTTGATTTCAGTCCAGATATCCATACAGCATGATTTGTTACAAGTGAAGGCTGTAGAGAGAAATTGTGCTTTTCAGTTCACGATGACACACACTTGTGTGTATTCCACCAAATATAATTACTATAAAGTGCTGCAATGGTTGTATTGTGCTATATTGCCATATTTTTTTTTCAGGGCCTGTTGCAGCAGCTGCTAACACCGAAGTTACATTAATTGTGGCACACTGACTATTGTCAGCGTTTAACTCTGAGCAAATTCACTCTGCTTATAGGTTTTATCTTGGAAAGCACAGTGGCAGACAACTCACACTGCAGCACCATATGGGCTCTGCAGATCTAAATGCCACATTCTACGGCCCCATAAAAAAGGTATGTATTGCCTGTAAAGAAGAATATCAAGTGTTAGGAGGATGAAAGAAATTATTACACACGTGCGCGTGTACTCCATGTATGGAGTAATGAATTTATTCCCCGATGTTATTTTATAGATTTATATAATTTGAAGTAACAGAAAGCATTTTTCTATACAAAACGATATTTCCTGTCCACTTTTGAACAGGAGGATGGCTCAGAGGTGGGAGTAGGAGGAGCCCAGGTAACAGGATCTAACACCAGAAAACACATCCTGCAGGTCTCCACTTTCCAGATGACCATCCTCATGCTTTTCAACAACAGAGAGAAGTCTACCTTTGAGGTACAGAATGTAATTGAAATGTTTCAAAATGAAATGCTACATAATTGTAAGTTTGTCTGTCTGTTACAGCTTCCTTATTGGATTTTCATTGACCTGAACTTGTTCTCTCCACCCTGTAGGAGATCCAGCAGGAGACGGACATCCCAGAGAGGGAGCTGGTGCGAGCACTGCAGTCACTGGCATGTGGGAAACCCACACAGAGAGTCCTTACCAAGGAGCCCAAGTCCAAGGAGATTGAAAATGGCCATGTGTTTACAGTCAATGACCAGTTTACATCCAAACTGCACCGTGTCAAGATACAGACAGGTTGACAACTTAGGTTTCTCTGAGGTTTTCTGATTAGAAGAAAAATAACTTTAAATTATTTTGTGCAACTGATTCCCTATCAATCTGAGAGCTCTGACGAAACGTGTTCTTCTGCCTTAATTCCGACTTTTCCTTTGGATTAATTCACTCTTCTTGTGCGCCTCCTAGTGGCTGCAAAACAAGGGGAGTCAGATCCAGAGAGGAAGGAGACGCGGCAGAAAGTTGATGACGACAGGAAGCATGAGATTGAAGCCGCTATCGTTCGCATCATGAAGTCTAGAAAGAAGATGCAGCACAATGTCCTAGTAGCAGAGGTCAGTTAGCTGAGATGGTTGCTTTCACTTCAGAGGGAAAATCATAAAACCTGATTCTGCATATCACACTGGGCTCCAGTTTTGTATTTTTTTAGATCACATTATCCTGTCAGTCAGACCTTTAGTCATAAATAATGTCACATACTAAGGTCATGACTGAAAATTAAATGAATAGCAGTTTTACATTACCTTCCTTTGACTGCAACCTTTCCTCAGTATTTACTGTATCATGTCCAAATAAACATAAACAAGGTGACAATAAAATTTTAAAGAGAGTAGTTATGTTTTAATTATGATGATTAATACTGAACGGTGTTTTCTGTCTCCACAGGTCACACAGCAGTTGCGAGCTCGGTTCCTTCCTAGTCCTGTAGTCATCAAGAAACGCATTGAAGGACTCATTGAGAGGGAATATTTGGCAAGAACACCAGAGGACCGTAAAGTGTACACTTATGTAGCATAAAACAAGTCAATTTAATGAAAGCTAACATCGAGTTGAGAGAAACTGAGAGCCGTGTTTTTTGTGGACTGCTATGCGTTTGAATGAACTTGGAAGTGCTTTCATCGTTGATTCTGGGAAACACTGGGAAGCTTAACTTTTCTTCCATAAATTGTGTAAAAAAAGAAAAAAAAAGAAGAAGATGAAGGCGAGCAAAGATGGGGAAGTTTTCTAGCAATATTAGATTTCTTCTGCTGACAGAAATGAAAGGAGGGGATCTAGTTTTGTATAAAATCTTGTTTCTTGTGGCCTTTGGAGAGAATTGGGTGAGGCTGCTTGCTGGTTAACTACATGCTGTCGAGAACGAGCATCAACATCTTAAAGCAAACACAAGGCTATTTGGAGATCAAGAAAACATTTGAATTATTTCCCGTTTAAAATGTTGATGTCATTGTGTTATGTTCGTCTTTTGTGGCACAATGGTGGTTGTACAGGTTGACTGGCACTCTTGGCCTTTTCCTCCCAGAGGTTTTTAAATTTAAACAAGAGGACAAAGTGTTAACTGGCACAGACCTGGTTTACAACAGTAAAATACATTTTGAGTACTTGAGTAAATATGAAGAGTGCTTAAATTATGTTGCAAATATGTCTGTTTTTTGCCATTATTTTAATGTCTGGTAGGACTCAAGTGCACATCACAGCTGAAATATTTAATTCCATTTTCAATATTTTGACCAGGTCTGTACTAGTGGTTAGAGAGATCAAGAGCTGTAGCTTCACAGCATGCTTCTATCTAATGGATCAATCAGGGGAACAACACACACAAAAGTTCCATAAATGCTGTTTGGTCTCTCATGACACGTTTTTCACTTTAGGCCAGCTGTAGGACTGGCCAAAAACGATCTCCTCTCTTTAAATGGAAGGTTCCTTGTGGTGCGGGTTTCAAAGAGGATTTTTTTTTTTTTTCTTTCCATTCTCGACTGCATTTTGAACAGGTGGAACCAGTTTAGCACCATGTTCTAATGTGTACAAATTGTAAAATAATTATTGTACTCACTGAGAAGGTGGATTGTACAGGGCCTTGTTTTCATCATATTAAATGTAGAATTTAAAAAAAACGAAGGGATGGGTTTTTCTTTTTTTATATCTGTCACGAGAAAGTCTTGGCAATTGTTGGAAAAGCTTGCCTCTCTAACTGTAATTAAAACTCAATTTAAATGGCAAGTCACAGCTAAAATCCCTGTGTTCATGTGAACTCTGCAAGCCTCAAGTACTTTGTTTGCTACACTGTGATTTCAGTTTTAGCATTTTTCTTTCCATCGAAATCTCCATAAGGAAAAGGAAAAGCACACAGCAAGTTATAGTCAACGGTATGGTCCTTTTGGAGACTGATTGTGGTGCTGTTGAATCATATTAGATGTGTTAGTAGTATTTATCCTAAAGACAACACATTATAACCTTAGTTATTATTGAGCCCCGCAGTAAAATAGAATTAAAATCATCATAACAAATGCAGAAATGTCATAACTGGTATGAAATTGTGAAATATTACAAGATTAAAGCATTTATAATGCCATTTTCTTTTCATATAGTTAATTTATAATATGAAACTGTCACTGGAATAGTCTGGTGTTTTATCCACCCTTTTCCACCCTAAGATAAGTTTTAAACATGTACAGAGACATTTCACAGTGCCATGGTCAAACTATGTTAATTTTTTCAGCATATGTTTTGCTATGAGGACTTCCACAGAGCTGCTTTGTGAAACTAGTTAGTCAAACCAAAACCTTTGTCAAACTAAATGAATCTGCTATGTAGAGTCATAAAATGTACGTGACTGAAGGGTTAGGAATGAACTTTATTTTTGTTGTTTGTTTGTTTAATGAACTTTATTTATTTATTGTTTCCTTTTACGTTCTCGTGAAATGAACCCTTTTTTTTTTATTCTCAGATGTGTACCTTTGTGTTTTAAGGAGGAAGCGTGCAGTGAGCTGCTCCAAAGAGCTGTTGCTTAGTTTTTAATGCTCTTACTGGCTTTCAGCAAACACAGTGTTTAATTTTGTGGCTTTAGAGTCCGCAGCACTTTTAAATCTGTCCATCCGTCTGGACTGTGTCCTTTGTCTTCTCTTATTGTGAGGCGCATGCCATCTGCTCCGTGTTATTATAGGCGGCTTTAAATGTAAAGTAGCGCTGCTTCTGCGGGGCCCTTTCGCCCACTAACTTTAAAACATTTGTACAATATTTGTTGTTTTTTGTTTTTTTTTTTTACTTGTATGTGGATTTCTCGACTCTTCTTGTTTTCTTATTTATTTTTTGCAGCTTTTCTTTATAATCATACGGCATACATTTTAACATAACGGTGTACGGTTGCCTGGTGACGTCAGTGTCCCAGCACGGCGTCCCGTTTTTTTTTTTTTTTTTAAAACAGACTTGGGGAAAGACATCCAGCAGGATGCTTCTCACTTTCAGTCCGAGCTGCTGGCCCAAACATCGCTCAAAGTGTCCGGAGCAGTCGCTCTGAGGTGGAAGTGAGTCTCGGGCGATGTTTCGAGGAGCGGCGGAGTTGAAGAGAGCCGACCATGAAAGCGTGGACTCCGGGACCGAAACCGCCGAGTGAGTCGACAACTGTTAGCTCCGGGCTAATGCTAGCCTCCAGTTTAACCACAGCCACAATGGGAATGAGCTTAAGTCCAAGGCAGAAAAGTGAAAAAGGGCTAATGTTTGGAAACCACCAGCTTAGTTTGGGTTTAACGTCTTACAACTGAAGAGTAGCTTTTCACGTTGCTGCTTTCTTTGTAATATTTTCTATTTAAAAAAAAAAAAAAGAAAAGAAAGAAAAAAAAAACTGCGTTATCAAGCTTTGGCTAGCTAACAACAGATAATGTGTTGTCATGGTGACCAGAGAGAAGGGGGGCATGTTTCCAAATTGGCCACCGCAAGATGGAGACAGACTTTTGTCTTTCCACCAGCAACTTTAAAACCAGAAGTGTCTGGGAGGTGATCACTCACTCACGTCCCTCTCATTTTGTGTTAATCAGATACGACTGCAGCAGGATGTCATCAGCTGGCAGTAAGTATTCCCTCACCCTGCTAGTATTCAGATTTATGAAACTATAAAGCTTCACAGGGGAATTCACAAGAGACACCTTGAAGAAATTAAGTACAAAATTAACACAACATGTCTTTCTGGCCTCATAAGAAGTCAGATACTAAAATCCTCACATCTTACGCTTGGTATTATACAGCTTGATAGTTCTTCATACCGTGAGTGGCTTTTTAATTCCCAAGTTATTTATCGTATGGTCTGTCAATAGTCTGGTGTTTATTTGCGTCATGTATTTCTGAAAGTAGTTTGAGTTCTCAGCTCCCAGCGAGAACTTGTGGTTTTCGCTGGGAGCTGAGGTTCAACAGCAACAATGAATTCAGGTTTATCTGACTGGGACACACACACACTACTAATCATACAAATTTTAAATTTACCATAGGGACACTGAAAAATGTTTCATGATCTTTATCTTGACAAAATCAGATGTATGATATCATTCAGTCCCGTTTTTCAGTATATCTGTCCCATAAAGACTACAGTTGATAACCATCTTGGCCTTGATGTAACTCTGTTATGATTTGGTGCTACATAAATAAATTTTATTTGATTTTATCAAGGTCTCTGCCACCACAATGTACTATGACGTGAATGATGTTCACAGTGAATGAAAGATTCTGCAAACTTCAACTTCTTTTTTTTTTTTTTTTCTTTTCTTTTGAATTATTATTTGTCCTTCTGTATTTTTCATACTAACTACAATTGCGTGGTACAGTAGGCCAAAGTAAATAATCTTATACATTAAACATATCTCTGAATACCTTGTCGAAGTACTCCTGTAGTCATATTCCCCTTATCAATAAACTGGATCTTAATATGTGTAAAATTTATAGATTGTCTTTTTCAGTAGCTAGACATGTCCTGTGTGTTCAGGTAGTATTTTTGTACCTTTGTTTTTAACATTTACAAACCTGCACCTGTCTAAGACAATTTTGTGCATTGTGTGTATTTTTTCCCAGTCAAGGTCATGACCAGATGGGGCAGGCTGCAGCGAACGCAGCAGTTTTTGCTGATGAACTTGCATCTTCTAGCTAACCCTGGGGACTCCCTGCTCCTGCAGCACACCCTGGATCGCCTGCTGCGCTGGCTCTGCCCAAGTCTCCGCATCTTCCATGTATCAGAGAGGGCGTCCCCATTTAGAAGTTATACTCGGCTTTGTCCTGTGGCAGGTAAGGGTCTTTTTTTGTCCAAGCTTACAGTTAATGAATGTACATCTCTGTATAAAGAGGCAAAATATCTGTGTACTTACATACCATGAAAACAAGACAGAAATTGGAGTGATTTGAACTCTGTATTCATGTCGATAATAGTTATACTCCTAACTTACTCCCACATTTATACAGTGTAAAATGTAAACATGCCAAACCATGCTGACCTTCCATGCCAGAATTGCATTTGTTTTTACTTAAGGTTGATTGAGAAAACACCTTTGCCAAAAATGTTTCAGGCTACCCTTCTCTGGCCATCACTTTCTTCCTCCATGAGGCCTATGGAGAGGAACGAATTCTCAAAGTGCTGGACTTCTTTCAAAGGCCACCCTGGCAGTACCATCACACAGAGAGCTGTGGCAACAGAACTGGGGGAATTCACATTACATCCAGCAGCTCCCCCACCAACCCCCTGCTACGGCCTTACCTCCTGCCCAGCAGGGACTTTTATAGCTTGGGTGCCGGCATGCCTGTGTGGGGGGTTCGACCAGTGCACTGTGGAGGAGAAATACTACGCGTGACACTGTACAGCAGATATGACAATTACGAGGACACTGTGCACCTATATGAGACAGTGCTGCAGCGACAGGCAGAGGAGCAGAAGACAGGTTTCTGCTGGTTCACCCTCCACACAGGTAACCTTTCATGATTGTTCTTATTTTATTTGACAGTGCTTGATTCTTTAGCAATGAAAAGTCTGAAACTCCATCTCAAATCATCTAGCTTTAAGATTTAGCTTCTGTTTAGTCTAGCGGGTAAAGAAGCAGGCCTTGACTTTATCAGAATGAAATCAGATGCCCACATCTGAAAAAGGTTTAATAGTAATTTTTAAATCTAATAGTTAAAACATTTGAATCATGTCCGTGAATACATTTCCTCCTGTTTTGAACTGCTCTGCTTTATTCCTCCCTCCCACACAGAGCCAGGGTTGTGCCTGCAGCTGGCGTTAAAGCAGCTGTCACCAGGGGTTTGGGTGGAGCCATGCAGCTCTGCTGTGCTTCAGTTTAGTGTGGAGGAAATTGGTCAGCTGGTACCGCTGTTGCCCAACCCCTGCACACCCATCAGCAGTACACGCTGGCAAACAGAAGACCTAGATGGCAACAAGATCCTCTTCCAGGTACCTCAATACAGACTTCACTGTAATCTTGTCAAGAAATGAAAAGGTTTAAAAAATTTTGTCAAGTGGAACAAAAGGTACATGATGACAAAATTCCAATAATTGGGGATGTGATTGCTCTGTTCCTGCTTTTTAGTCAACATGCTGTTTAATTAGTGGTAATGTGCTTTTAAACCCTTTCATTCTGCCTCACTTAGCACGAGATAATTGTGAAGTGAAGAGATGTTTCTCAAGAGACAAATCAAGCAGTCAGAAGCAGGCTTATATTAACTGTAAACACAAAACACTTTGATTACATCTCAGAATACAGATTGTTAAATGATTGTTCATTGTGTTAAGATATGATTTCTACAAGAGGACATTTTGTACATTTTGTAAAGTGTAGCTGCAGGGTTTCCCAGTCAAATAACAAACCTGTTTTTGAATGCAGCAGTTGTTTGGAAGGTGAAGGAATCTTGATGTGTTGCCTTTCAGTTTTCTCTTATGTTAGATTGGACTTAAAACTGCTTATGGTAATATAATTACGATTAAGTAAAATAGAAGCTTTCCCATTTTCTATTCACAATTATCTCACATTAAGAAACATTTCATAGCATTTGCATGTGATGATATGAATCAATACAGGTTGTTATTTTTGAAGGAGGATGGATATTTTAGATCACTTTGTCCACAAAAATAATGTGGCAAAGGCTGAGCAAGTTGGTTTGGGGTAAGTCATAGTATGTAAATGTCTCTTGATAAACATAATTTTGCTTTTCTTCCCTTGTGTCCCAGATCTTATTGCCACATTGTCAATTTAGGTCACAATGCACAAACATGTCAAGATATTACTCAAGAAAATCCAGCAGACTATAAAATCTTCATACTCTAAAACCTTTTTTTAACTACAGAGTAATCAGTGTTGTGTTGTCAACCTTTGTTCACCCAAAATTTAAAAAAAGATATTATTATTATTATTACTATTAAAGCATCATCATTATTATTTTTGTTGTTTAATCATTTATAAAGATCTACATCATAGGTGAAATGGCCTCTGTTTGAGAAAAGGAAAAAATGTAATTCATTCCTCCCGTGACACTGAAATCTACAAAACATGTACCAACTGTCTCTAGCTGAAAAACCCCTTAGCTGTCTGAAAGCCATTGGTTAGATGCGTGTATGTTAATTCTGTCAAAGATACTTAACGTGCTTAAATCTGTCTAGTCTGGGTATAAATCATAATCTCTCTCCTCACATGCTGCAGGTGAAAACCCCAGCTCAACCTCAGCGACCTCTGACCTGTGCTTTCCCCCTGACCTGCCCCAGTGTATCCCCTCGAGGAGCGCAGCACAGGAGCTCAGGACAGACCCACAGTCTGTCACCCTGCAGCTTTACTACTCCCTTGCCCCGGCAGACACGGAGACAAGGTAGTTACAGAAGGAAAAACATTTTGAGGGGTTAAGATATTCTCCTCAGCTGCATGTTCAGGTTGATAAATCTATTGCGGCTATTAGTTGGTAATTTCTTGTCACAGAATATTATCAAGAGCCTGATGTATCAGCCAACTGTGGACGCTAAAGGTCTGCATCAAAGGTAGTCAGACAGGTTTCTAAATCACTAGGTCGTTGAGCAGTGTCTCAAACACCAGTTGGATAAAACATTATGATTTTACATTATCAGTAATTTTTTATTATTTATTATTAATTATTTCTTAATTTTTCCACATCTCTCAGATCGCCAGTGCAGTAAGGGTCATTGGTATGAGACAGGACGTTGATCGTAACAGGTCAAAATGAATCAGGGACATAGAAAATTTTGCCAGCTAAGACGTTTTAGTTCTGAGGCTAAATAGTTGTATTCAGCCATTTGTCTAAGTGGGAATCTGCTGCACAAAGATTGAACTTTATCTGGCAGCTCCATCTCATTACACAAGCAGTTAGAGAACTGTCAAATCACCTCGTAAATGTAAAATAGCATTTTTCAAAGTGGTCCAATAGAATATTCTGTTGGGGTTTTTTTGTTTGTTTGTTTTGTTCTTTAAAACATTTGTATTAAATACCATTTCATTATTTTTAGACTTAAAAGTATCTTACTTTCTTCTACAGGCGCTTGAGTTCATGCTGCTAAAATAAATTGCACTGAATGTTCTCATTTTAAGCTACATTTTGTTTAGTAAATTTTATGATACTGTTTAGGCCTCATTTTTATGGCTCTGTCTTTATTGTTCATTGGTTGTTTCTAGGTCACAGACCACGAAGTGACCCTCTGTTGGAGAAGCTTCACGAAGGAGGGGTTGGAGCAGAGAGCCTGGGATCAGGAAGCTGCTGTAGCACCCCTCCAGGTAGCTCCTGTTACTCATCCCAGCGCAGCAGCCCTGCCCCACCATCAACGTCCAATCACCCTGACTCTCCTCTGCGTCCCTCTATCACCCGTTCACTCTCCCATCTCCTTCTGGAAGAGGACGAGGAGGAAGCAGAGACCAATGTGGACACAGGAGTTCCAGTGCCATCGCGATCTGACACAGCAGTCAAAACAATTACTCGCTCTTCCTCCATAGACCTTTTGATGACTTTACACTCTGAGAGACCGGCAGCTGTAGGCGCTTCAGCTGTTGAGAGTCTGGCCAAGGAATTGAGTGAGTGTCTGCCACGGACACACACAAAGCCACAGGGCCCCTTAAGGACTTGGGACTCTGCTGGTTATAGAGATGGAGCGAGGGAGAGTTGTGACAGAAGGACTGTGGCAGTAGGACAAAGCCCCTCCAAAGGGCCTACTGTAGAGAAAAGGACTACTGCTGAGCTGGTATCAACACGCACAAGCAATGAGGAGCTAGTGGATGAGTTCTTCATCTAAATCCCAGTCCCTGTGCCACAGTGTTATCATGAACATATGATTGGAAAAGATGAGGCCTCGTGGTCTGACAAAAGGCAGTGATGTGGAAGAAGAAAAAAGAGCTAGCTGCAAAAAACACTTTCCAACCAAATTTGTCCTCATCTACACATTCTCAAAAGAGTTTGACCTGTCCTATGTCCTATGAATGTACAGTATCTGTCCACAACCACTTTCACCAGAGCTGTGCAGCATCGGAAGAGTGCTATGAAAGACACTGCAGGTCAATGCATTTAATTATCATCATGTTGGATCAACCTAATGATTTGTGCAGCTATTGTGCTAATATGTAGCATGTTGAATAGTAATGTAAGGTATTGTCATTTTATATGTATGTATAACCATTCGAGTCTAGATCTGTCATAGTTAGCTAAACTAATGTCTTATTTTGAGATTGTTTTTTGACAGAGGTGAAGATGATCTCTAAATGAAGATTGTGATTATGATTACAACTCTGATTTAATCCAATTGCAGCACAGGCAGTCTGTGTAACTGATCTCTTAGCAGCATTTACGTAGTTAAAATACAGCCCAATGGCTTTTTATTATATTTGTTTAAATGTCCCTCAGTTGATCCTTGTTTTGGTGTGTTTGTGTTGTAGATGTGGTGGATCAGATCTGGCCAAATTACTTTATTGAAAATAACTACCCTCGTGTTAACAGAATTTTCTCAAGTATTACTCAAGTACATTTGGAGATAATATTAATCATAATCATGTGAGTTGTCACAAAGGTACTAGTCTCCTCAACATTTATATTACATAATTACCGTTGACTAAATCTTTAAATTCTGGCCAAGAGCCTTTTAAAGTTCACAAACTGCAGATGAACCTCCATCTTGTTCACTTGTGCAACATATGGATGATGTCCAACACTGGTTCAAGGAAATGCTCACTGCTCAACAGGACAGTGTGAATGTGCAGGGCAGCTACAGGTTAGAGGAAAAACGACTGTGTCTAAACTGTGCAGTGATGCCAACAATGTCTCTAATCTTAGAATTAAAATCCATTCTTTGCTACGCAGAATAAATATGTGTTCTAAAATGTAAGTTCTTATTTGGAATTAATTTTTTTCAGCCAAATGTCTTTTACAACATATTAATTAAATGTGATTACAGGCAAAAAACATAATTATAATGTTGCACCACTGTCTGTCACAATGTCTGTCAACAAATTGCACTTTAGCTCAAGCTCACAGCGCCATCTGCTGGTCATAAAATGTTGCTTCGTGGAGTGTTGCTGCAGCCAGTCCAGCTCAGCTCCTGAGCCCACTGACCCTGTCTGGTGACTCGCACCTTGACTGGGTCAAAAGTCCAGAAGCGTTGTTCTCTGAACAAGTAGAGCCGTCCACATGGACGGGTCAGCGCTCCGTTGGTCCCCTGTGGCACCCCAGTCCAGTCTACCAGCCTCCGGGGGTAATAGGGCTCTTGACGCAGTGTTTTCAGGTTTAAAACAAAATAGCGGGAGCCCTTGAAGAGCACCATGTGACCCAGAGGAGCATAAAAGAAGGCACAGTCAGGGTGACGAGGCAGCCCCAAATCACTGTTCCTCCGGGGGAAGCCGTGGTCCAGAACACGGCCTGTGTAGCGCCACAGCCGCTTCCCTGCAGGAGGGGAGTCTACAATTATACCAGAGCTACAAGCACCATCCTCATGTATAATTAAAAGAGCTCCTCAGTCTCAACATCAAACATAATTTAGTACATGCTCACTCACATTTTAAAGATAATTATGCTACTTATGCTGGGATTCCGATGGAGATATTGGAAAAAACGTTCAGCTCCTCAGGTAGAGGTGATTTATGGAACAGCATTTAGCAGATAAATGAACTGAGATAACATCAGGTTTTAACATCCAAGTGAAGTTTGGCAATAAGTTGTTAAGAACTATTGTTGAACCCCGCGTGCAGTGAGGTGTCTCTGAATACCACCTTCTGATTCTATTTCAGGGCTTTAACAGAGGCACTGACGTCGGGCAGCAGATCAGAAAATGACTTTAAAAGGAAGTGAGTCACATTAATGAGTTCAGTGAAGCAGCACCTTTGAAAAAATACCACTTGGAGTCCGGGGGGGAGAAGGCAGCAGCCTCGATGGCTGGAGGGAGGTCAGGCCAGCGCTGACGGAGAGGCAGGGGGCCGCTCACTCCGCCCTCTGATGACACCGTCCAGTACACACTGCCCCGAAACACCAGCACCGTGTTATTCCGGTCTGGATACACAAAAGAGAAGAGAGTTCATCCTCGACCTCTTTGACAAACTACGTCCACCTGGTTTCTCTGCATCTCATATTCATCCGCCTGCTCGCTCTCAGTTTGCTCCTCCAAGTATTTACACATCAGTGAAAAGATAAATATGAAAGGAGGAAATCTGCAGGATTTGGTTTTGTTTGTTTTTCAGTAATGTTTCATTTGGACCTCACCCATCGTGATGGCATCGAAGGTGCCCTGACAGTAGAGAGGCCGGCCTGGAGTCTGCAGCTCTGTGGACTCCCACTCCTGCAGCGTGGCGTACAAAACCTGTCCAGGCAACCTCACCGGGTGGTCACCTGACGGCTTACCTGAGCACAGAAACACATCAGACAAGGCCACACAAGAATTTAGTCGATTGGAGACTCACAAACAACCAACCAAAGCAAACGACTCTGAGGACAGTATAGTTTCTCATGCGTGCCAAAAGCAATTTAAGGGCTTGGAGAATGTTAACATCACCCTTCCCAGGATGTGGCTGGGTTGATGTATACAGCGCAGGAAATAAACAAAGGATTCAGGCATACTGGAATTTCAAATTTATTGGATTTTTAGGACCAAAATAAAATCCCCAAACTTGTTGTGCTTTGGGCTCATGCAGCCTCAAAAGTGCAGACACCAGGCACACAAGATCAAAAGAGTAAAGAAGAGTCGGAGCAAAACAAAAGGAAGAGCGCAACATACCAAAGCATAACAGTAAATGATGGTGATTCAGACATGATTACAGCCATTTTGTTTGTGAGGAGCTGAACAAACATTTGTGTAGGAGCAGGATAAAATCAGCACACCCAAGAAAAGGAAGAAGACTACAAGAAGAATAGATATACAGACCGCAGTGGATAACACAAGGACGGCTGCACATTGTGTGTGTGCACGAGCAGAGTTGTGAGATAAGAGCTGCCTTTAAGCCTCCCTCCTTTCTCTGAGTTTCCACCCACCAGCAGAGGAAAGTCTGATATAGTATGACCAAAATATATTTTATCTAATGAAATTACCAATTTATACGTTGTTGTTGTATGTTTTGCATCATTGAAATCCCAAATCTTATGATTGATTTGAATCATTTTATGAGTTGACGGCGACCTGCAGAGTAAACCGTATTTCAATCTGTGGAATAAATCCAACAGAGCGAAAGTAGAAAGATGCATAAACAGTGTTCGTGTTGTGAAAACGGAGTTCCTCCCTATTTTCAATCTATTGTTAGAGTTCTGTTGAATATTATTCCAGGTCATTATCGTCACTACATTTATTTGACACTTTGTTTTACTTAGATAAAACAATGTCTTATTAAGAACATTATACAGCGGGGCAGATGAAACTATGTTAGAGCTGATGCAGTTGTTCAAATTAGCCCCAAAGCATCAAACTATAACGTTTAAAAGCTACTTGCATGTGAAACTATCACAAATTATAATAATTCGTTAAAATTGGATTCAACAGCAGCTCCGTTTTCCTGCAGTGATTTTGCTGAAGGCACTTTTCATCTGAGTAACACTTGTGATGCAGAACGTCTTTCCACCACATTATACTCTGTGAGTACGCTGCTTTATACAGACTGACATATTCAGACTGCTTCACATCTGTTTCCCATCAAATCACGATGATAACACCAGGGACGGTTGTCTCTCTGACACACACACACACACACAAGCAATTTCATGGTGCCTGCAGTCCTGTCAGTAGTGGTTCTTGTCCATATCTGCCTGTGGAGCTGTTTGACATTTATGTGGGAGTGGCTGCAGTCCACAGGAATTACTGCCACAGGGTTGAAACCGGCATGCAGAGTAAAGCATGTTGCGCTTTGCTAACTCCACCTGACCGACAGCTGAACAATCCTGGATTCATTTTTTATCAAGCAAAAACAAAGAGTGAGCTGTCCTGGATTCCTTCTTTGTGCACTGATAAGAAAGTGTTCCCAGGTTCAGCTTTCAGTGTGAAAGCGAACCATAAAAAACAGCTCAATGAGCAACTTAAAGAGAATCTATCCAACTGCTGCCCGGCAGTGTGAGTTCATTTAACTTCAGCACATTATAAATGCTATTGACTGTAACAGCAGGAAAAACAATGTCCCTCATACAGCGGTCTTAGCTGAAACAGCAGAATGGTCAGCTGTTGTTTAGAGTGATAGATGAAGTGATGGCAAATACCCGTTAGAGAAACCGCTGCCAGGGAATCTCCAGAGGCAGAGCAGATGTTACTGTTCAGATATTAAACGTCGTCCATCAGAGCTCTATCTCAGTTTTCTGGCCAACTGGGAGGCCACCCTGCAGCCGTGCAAACATTCCTTGAGAGGGCACCAGCCGTCTGCAGCTGCTCTACACCTTCCTGTGCTTCCTGCACTGTGGCCACATGTCGTAGATTCGAGGCCCTGAGTCATGACCAGAGGGCGGCATGATGACATGTATCACGAGTTTAAAACACACCAAGATGCCTCTGTGGAGAGGCACATGTGGGAACCTGCCTAACACATGCCAGGAGTGAAAACACACTCACAGGATACAGAAACATTTCATTTGTCATCCACAAAGACGTCGTGTATGAAATGCTCCCACACTTTGTTCTATCACCTCCTGGCAGTCAGAGGTTGCGGTAACAGACTCCTTCCTGCTGTTAGCCACAAACCTGTACATTATTTAAGCCCTTTGTGATGATGTCTTTCCTTATTTGCAACATTTAAAATTAAATGGCCTCCAAAATACTGTCCTTACTTTGTCTTCCTCTTCTATGAATGAGGCCTTTCAGCTGCCACGGACTGAGTCTCCGTCTGTTTGCAGCTGGTGGCCTTTTCACAGCTCAGCGCCACAACTCCTGATTTAATGAGCCACAAAGCAAAAATTATTCCACTTGTTTGTTTCTTCAAAGACAGCCTGGTTTCATAACAAGTCAGCAATTCATGTAATTGGTCCTATGTATTCCAATTACAGTTCAGCCTGAACCACAGCCTAATTCTGCCGTCTATAATAAAGCAGTCCTGAAGCCAGACAGTGAGACATTTGTCATCTATACACTAAAGAGGCTTTTTTTTTTTTTCAACCCCTCCACCTTTTAAGAGAAAATTTCTTTCTGAGTTCAGGGAAGGTGTCATGTTTAACACTCCTCCTGACCTTGACACAACACACTTTCCGTTTGACAGAGAAAACACTTCCCTTCGGCAGCCCCTCGACTTCATTTTGAATCTGGAGAAGATTTTCAGGTACAGAAAGTCCAGACAACATGAGCTTGTAACAAAAAACACGCCGTCCTCTCACCGTACAGCTGTTGCACTGCAATGATGTCGTCCCAACTCAGCACCAGGCTGCGGCCAAGCTTCTTGTAGTAGGGCGACATCAGAGCGTGACGGACGGGGGAGTGCTCCAGTCCCAGAGTGTGTCCAATCTCATGGGCGGTCACCATGAACAGGTTGTGTCCTTTGTGTCCGTTCAGCGTCCACCTCTCTGCCATGTCAAAGTGGGCTTCTCCCCGCCGAGGTAGGAAAGCATGAGCCAGAGTTCCCCCTGAAGGTCAGGAAATCAGAGGTATCGGTATCACTGATACATTTCAGCAGACAAATCTGAGGGTGAGCTGACGAAATAAGCTGCATGTTCACAAAAGTGCAGTGATGTCTTCATTCACAATCATATTTGCAGCATTACACCCTCTTTAATTTTTACTGTTTAATAACCTGGTAACACTTTATTCTGACTGATGTCTAGGAAAGCTTTTAAATTAATAATATAGTTTAGGATTGATTAGAAGGGAAATAGAAACGCAACTGAATTGGTAGAATTTCTTCAAATGAATTTCAGATGATTGCAAACATGATGTAGCAAATCCTTCTCCTCGACACAGCAAGTCAGCTGTGAGATATATACTCAAAAATATGAACTTTATTTTCAAATGAAGGCGTAACATTCAGAAACTGCTTAGAATATGTGTATTAGATCGTGTATTTATCGTTTACTCATTAACTGACTGGAATACTGATCAGTGAATTCAGCCAATTTCCTGGAATTATTTTCTTTAAACACATTAAAGTAAACGTTATCAGAAAGTATTAGTGGTTGTGAGAGTAAAGCTTTAATAATGCAAATAACACTAAGTGCCTTTCCTCAATGATAGTTACACATGAGGGTGTTATTGTGTAATTCCTGTCAGTGTGTAATCTGATTATTCGATAAACGAGAACTGTCTCTCTCTTCCTCTCTCACACACACACAAGTTATCTCATTAACTTGGAAAGGACTCAGATACAATTGAGCGATAGACCTGTGATGACTTGAATCAGCATGTTTGCCCTGACCTGGCCCATCAAAGGCGTTGCTGGCCCCGTCGTTGTGGTCTCCCTCGTAAAAGGCCAGTCGGATATCTGCGGGTCCTTCAGGGTCCTCCTGGAAGACCAGGCCCGACACATTGCTCCACAGCTGGAAAGCTGCACGCACCGCCAGCCGCACCGAGCCCAGAGGCAGATGGCGAGGCCAGTTCACTATCTGGTAGGTCAGGTGACGTTTGTACCACTTTTCAGCTGGAGATCACCCACAGAGAGGAGAGGAAGAGGAACAGAGATATGAGACATGCAGGTATGTATTCATCCCAAAGTTAGAGCCAGTGCAACAACAGATCAGCTCAAATCAGCAGATAACCAAAACAAATCAGGAGATCACCTGCGAGCAAGAAGACTTCAAAGCTCTAAAGTCTAATTTATTGTAAGAAATAGTTACTTAGTTAAATTCAACTCATTCACTTCAACATTTACATGCATCATTAAAAAAAAATCTAGTTTCTATCTGCATTGGTAATCACAGTGTGAGCTGGACTGACTGACAATACAGACATCACATATTTCTTATTTCTCGCTATTAATGTCTTTGGTGGCACAAGCACATTCAGAAGTAAACCAAATTGTGTTTGCTAAACATACCTGCCAGCAGCTGTGAGTTCTACCCACTGGAATAGATCTGTGTGTGTGTGTGTGTGTGTGTGTGTGTGTGCGTTCATCTGCTGTGTTTTTAAGAGGGGCCTCATCAGATGCGACAGGCCAAGCCAAAATGATAGGATGTTAACCGCGTTAGCACACAGCTGCGTAAACCAACAAGGACTGAGTGCATGTTTGTCCAAATAGTTTACTTCAACACGTATGTGTGGCTTCTCAGCTTAGACGTAATTACATGCGTCGCGAACTTCAGAATCTCACAGGTATAGGGAGGTGTGTGCGTTACACAACTCTGATCTCATCATATATACAAAGGCCGCACTATGTAGCAATCTAGAAACAAAGCAAAACACACAAAGACTTTGTCGCTCCATGACAAGCAGGCAGAGAGGCAGGAAACAATAATTTCATCCTGTGGACTTTTAAATAAGCAGCTGGACCGTGCTGGTGATTAAAACATGTTCAGACTGTGTGTGGTGCTCCATTTGTCATACTGGGAAAAGGGTCATCACAAAAATATTTAAAATACATGCAAACAGCTTTTTTGCCATTTTATACCTAAAAAAAATCTAAACGTTTTCATCATATTTCACCTTAATATCACAATATAAACAATAGTTGTAACACTGGAGAGACAGACTGTAGATAGTGTGTGTGCCTTTAGGATGTAACACATTGTATTTGTTAACATCTTGCATTAAGCAAGAATTAAAAATGCAGAGACAGTAAATTAGAACAGTCAGAAACTCACTAAGAAACTTAGTAACACTAACAAAAACTTTACTTTGAAAGTTTCAGCGTTGCTACGAGTCAGATGATTTATTCAGGGGATACAGGATGATAGGAAAAACATTACTTTCATACTTACACGCACACTTTCACAGTCGAGACTTGACTGGAAGGTCACAGCGTAAACCGTGCACACTTAGAGTTGTCGTAATATTGGAAAATTAGAGTCGCTGTTTCTCTGCCTTGATGTGAGGCCAAATGAGAGTGGGAGGTCTGCATACATGCCTTTATTACACACTGCCTCTCAGTCAAACAGAGCCACAAGGCCTCCACTCGTGGAAACATTTGGTTTTTAAATTTGTGCTATTTTGATGCCATTTGTGTTTGACACAGCAAAGAGCTGTGTGACAGATGAGAGCGATAAACAAGAGGTATGCAAAACATACTACGAATTACCAAGAGACCTAAATACACCCTTGGGATAGGAAAATGGAGGCATTAAGATGTGACATCAGTGTGTGTGTTTTTGTTTGTGTGGTGTGCGGTTACTCACACACAAACACCTGTGAAAACTTTAGTGATATGATTTGATTCTTTGAATATTTCAGGCACATGTTTGCAGAAATATTCAGTGATGGGACTGATAGCCAACTGCAATCCTACAAATAAGATAAACAAAGGCATCCCTTTGGTTCACCTTCACTCAAGAAAGTTACACAAAAGTGACCATTCAGCTTCATAGATAGATAAATGTACTTTATTGATCCCAAACCAGGAAATTCTCAAATAAAAAAAAAACCCCACAAAAATCACCACTATAATTTGCGTTCATTCCCAGATGAAATACATACATTAGGACTGTCGCCACATCATGTGTGTCGGTCTGAGCTCCCAGCAGAGCTCAGGCGCCTTCTCTCCATCCCAGACCGCCGCAGAGTAAGAGCTCCCCAAGGACAGTCAGGGAAGCCAGGAAGTCAGATACACAAGACATTCCACGACTTCCCTTATGGAAGCAATTAGCATGATGCCCACTATGGCTGTGTGTGTGTGTGTGTGTGGGGGGGGGGGGCTATCACAGACATTAGCAAGTGACTGAGATCATCTGATAGCTGAAGTTATTGTTTGTGGAGCTGCAGCGAGATTTTTGTTGTTGCTGGTGTCGAGGAGGCCATCAGACACACACACACACACACACACACACACACACACACACACACACACACACACACACACACACACACGCTCACACACACACACACACACACACACACACACACACACACTTCATTCATGGCAGAAAACAAGGACAGAAGTACCAGAACACGTACAGCATGTCACTGTCACCTCTGCTGGATGCTCATCATCACGATCCCCACCTCAGTTTAGCATCCTAACTTTTAGCTTTTTACACAATACTCAGTTGAGGCGGCTAAAAATATAATTGGTTAGTTAAATGGTGAACAATCAGGTGATGAACAACTCAAGAATCATCAGAGTTAAAACTAATCTTGAGGAAATCTTAAGGGTCTGTAGTGAATTTAGTCAGGTCACGACCAAACTGACTTTAATCACATGACTTGTTTTGTCCAGCCAGCAGTCGAACAGCTAAAAACATTAAGTCTAAAATGAGATGGAACAAAAAAACCTCAGCAGTGTCACATTTTGGAAGCTGGAACGAAGGAAGTAAGGCATTAAGATGCAGCCTCAGTGATAAAAGCTGCCGAGCCGTTTTGTTTTTAGTCATACTTAATAGTACAGTACGGGGCAGGGCAGATATCCAAGTGTGTGCACACAAAATCACACCTATCGTATTTTGGCAGCACTTATCTTGGGTGGTGGTGGAATTTTAGTTCTGTAAATATCAGTTGGAACTGGCATCAGATTCGACCACAACTCAAGGACTGTTTTTAGTTTCCTGGAAGCTCAGAGGCAGCCATGCTAAACAAAATCCTGTCACACCATATCTGTGAGTCTGCTTCATCTGCATGCTGTTGCTGCCTGCGGGCTTCATTCAGCAGCTGGTGTCAGCCGTCAAGGACAAACAGTAAAAAAGTGAAGTGGTAAGCAATGCAGATGGTCCAATCGATAACCTGAAGCATCAATTAGACTGATAACGAAGGCCTGTCGTGAATATCAATACTTTTGGTTTGATACCAAAAAAAAAAAAGGGAGCTTTTTCCTCTCAAAATCGTGCTTCCAACAAATTAGAGTGCTCATTCATTGTCTGAGCATTGTCTTTATAATAAAACTGCATCCATGTAATCAAATAATCAACAGAGATTGCTTGTTACTGTAAATGTGCACATAAGTATCCAACTAATCATGCTTTCAACTTATAAAGGCACCCATGTCTCCAAATCAAATGTTACTTTCCCCAGTGTGGTGAATAATTAACAGTGAACCAGAAAAAACGTCTGATCCAAACATGAGACTGCTCCAGTGCCTGAGAGCCTCAGCTAGAAATATATGACTGCTACATCAGGAGGACAAACAGCATCACGTTCGAGGTGGTGGATGCACTGCAGCGCAATAATTGCTACCAACAACACAAGTTATAACACAGCTAAACTAAATCAGTGGATATGTGAAGCCAGATTACTGAGAGGTTTGACCAGAGGGTGTAAGAGTATCTGCCATTAATGCCACTCTAAGTGTAATAATACAGCTGCCTGGTGTATTAGTCATGTCTGGGACTGAAATACTGACCAGAACAGGCAGTCACTCAGCAACATATCCACTCATTCAGCCAACAGACATATCTGGCTATTGAGATAGCCAGCTACCTTGGCAAACAATATAATCCAGCCAGCCACTTCTGAATGTGTTTAGCAGAAGGAACACATCAGGTACTGACATGAAGAGGCAGTGGCAAACATCAGCCACTGCTGCATTCCCCGAACATTAGCCAGCCTTTGCAATGACAGGCAGGAATGTAGAGGCTTCATAGACCGGGACGTAAGAGATATGTACGCGTATAAAGCTAACAGTCAGCCTGTAAAACAGCAGCAGGGTGCCGGCAGATCCAAGTCCACATATACATATCCTCTGTGTAGTTACTCTCATCAGGAATCCCACTGGAAAATATTGATGTGATTCATCATTCAATATGGTTTATCAACCACAGCTAAAGTCCAGAAAACAGATCTTCCACCCATAAATGTTTATAAAAGGCTAGAAATTACACTTCTGTGTAACTCTGAGATCTTCTGTGCAGACTACGATGTGAGGGCCAGACCGTCTGTTCAATTATTTCATCGAGTCTGCAAGAAATCTGCAGATCTCAGCTGCACCTTTAACCGCTAAACGCTTCAAGTCCTGCAGTCGTCTGCCAGTTCAAATTCCAGGACCTCCTCACCAATGAACGCCTTTATTACTGCCCTCATTAGATTAGAAAATGAGGATAATCTCCAATAAGAGCTCCAGCAATTTTCTGAAAAAAACTTTTGGGAAAAACTCAAACTACACAATCAAATGAGAGATCTGATGAAAACATCTGTGGTGCTTGTGGGGACAGAATTTAGGATCCAAGCTGTATAAAGGAAATTGCTCAGAAGTGTCCAGAGAAACTCTTTTTTTGTTGTTTGGTGAAGCCCCTGACTTTTATCCAGTACTTTCTCAATCCCCAGAGAAACATGTAATGAAAATATTTTTGTTTTCCAAAGTTCCTGCGTAAAGCTGAGGCTAAAGTTGGTTAAAGATGAAGTGAAGCATTCATGCACTTGTGTAATTAAAACTAAAAGCGGGAATCATCCAGGCTGACGTGTGCAACATCAGAGACGGCAGCAGCTTTAATTACAGCTCTGTGCCCTATTTAGTGCTTCAGTTTACAGAGGTGGTCACTCCCAGCTGATTGATGTCTCTTTATGTCTTTATGACCTCTCCAACAACAACAGAGCACACAAAGCCTACACTTACAGGACAACAAATTAGACCAGTTTCTTTACCAGGCGTCAGGGGACCATTCACAAACTTGTGCACATACTCAGAAATGTACTTTTGAGCACAGTATCACACAAATGTCCACCGCTCAGCCAAACACTACCTTGTGCAGCGGAGCGCTTCCTGCGGCTCTGGTGGCGCCCAGCAGCCGTCCTTCTCCCAGTGAAGATGGCATTGATTCTCTCGGCCCAGACCTGCTGGCTGCCCTCATCAGACACGCCACAGCGGGGCTCCGCCATCTGACGCAGGGTGGCGCTGTCAAGTTCACCTGTGACAGGAAGGCGCGACAACCACTGGAACTCACTGCAAAGAGGAAACGATCACATGATGTTCTTCCTGAACTGGGATTTAGCTTTTCAAACACGAAAAGCTCAGATTCAAGTACAATTCTGCTGTATAAAAACACCCCTGAATGTGGTGTGATCTCATGGATGTCATTTTTAAGAGCAAAAGTTGAAAATATGGTGAAGATATTCACAGCCCTGGTCCATTCTGCATCACATACATGACTGCAGCCCCTGTCTCCTGACCTTGATTACAAACTTAGGTAAGTTTGGTGAAATATGTCAGATCTGGCTGAATGACTAGATAGAAATGAATATTAATATAATGTAATATTTATGACTGTCAGCCGAAGCTTATCAGTTTCCATTACAGTAGAGTCAACGTGCAGGCCAGAGGGCGAGCCGCCTGACATTCCTGCACGGTTCAGAGAGGGTTCAGGAGAGCTTCTCCAATGCAGAGGTGAGGACGTGCTTTACTGCCCCCCACTGGCATTCAGCCCCTGGAGGGTTGTCGCACACTGAACTCACCCCCCCCCCAAGAATCCACAACAACACAACCAGCTAAGTCTTATCAGCCACACTGAGAGAGGAACAAATATGATTCAATTAAAACCTCTGACAGCCACCTGTGATTTCTGCATTCTGAACAGTTTGACAAGCTGATGTTGAGGTGAATCACCTACCGGATGGCTGACTGCACCTCCACTGCTTTGTAGATGTGGTTGTCCGGATGGAGGTAGCCGTACTTCTCCAGAAAAACCTGCCATTGTAATCATAGTTGTTAACAAATCGTCAGCAATGCTGAAATGAAACACATAAACACAACAGGAACCATCATTGCTTCCAAGAGCCCATCTGTAAAAATCTGTGAAAGTTTTATAGATTGTAAAATCCTGATTTGGATAAAGATCTGTTGATTTGACATGCCAGCAATCTCGCAGTACTGTAAATTCCCAGAGAGAAAAAATGCCCCGTGAGCAAAAAGGGAAATGATAAAAGTGTAAAGATAATTTTACTTTTGTACTGCATTTCCTGCAGAATGCCAAGAAAGGCTGTATAAATCTGGACCACCCATAAGAAAAAGGAAACCCTTGGGGTCTCCCTAAAAATTTGTAGTTATTTCACAGGAATTTTGTGCAGACATGCAAGTCTAGAACAGTTCTAAACTCCTAAAAATGAACCAGCGGGGTACATGACAACAGGTGTTGCATTGTGGTTTGAGATTAACTATGTTGATAGTTTAATTTCAATCGCAGCCCTTCACGTGTAATATAGCAGGTTTCATGTTCAGACAACGGTGAGCATAGCTATGATTACAGATGCAATGGAAATGAAAACTGAGGAGATGACAGCTGTGCTCAGGCAAACAAGAATGTGCAACTGAAAATGTCCCTTTGTCCCATTACAGACAGAAATATGCCTGAAGGCTCTGTTTTATGTGAGAAGAAGGGGGAAGCTGTGGGAACACATGTAAAAGCCTGATGCTTTGATGAGGAAAATGTGCAGCCAGCGAAGACAAATCCTGAATTGAAGCAGTGAGGTCCAAAACACTGAGGCTATTCCACACTAAAACCCTGAACGACCTGAAACACAAATCATTCGATTTCCTTTTAAATGTGACCTTGGCTTGTCCATTGTCACTATTCGGAGCGATAAGACTGTCAGTCACTGTGAATACCTTAGCACACCATTCAAATGAATGGGAAAGTGTGTCCAAACTTTTGACTGGAAGTTACAGTTCAGTTCATCAGTGAAGCCTCAGTGCTGCAGAGTTTCATGGTCCAGGTGAGGTGTCCAAATCCGGTCCTGCATTCCTCCTGCTCCAACACACCTGATCCAAATGATCAGACTTCAGCAGAACTTGATGGCGAGCTGATCATTTGAATCAGGAAACATCTAAAACATGCAGGACAGCAGCCCTCCAGGACCGGAGCTGGAGACGTCTGGACTAAGTAGAGCAGCAGGTCAGAGTGCAGAGAGAGCTGCTCAGACACACAAGGTTTTCTTTATCACATGAATGTGTCATTTTTATCAAACATGAACACAAATTATTTGGGGTATCACACAATCTCTTTTGCTTTCATCTGCAAAAGTGAACATGATTGAAAAATCAACCAGTGGTTGCTGTATCTTTGGCAAAACAAAATCTAAGATGATGCATGCATTATAGAAAACAAGAAATATTCCATAATCTAAATCTTTTAAATTACTTTTTTAAAATAAAAATGCACAGCTTCAGTTAGATAAGTGTATATTAGACCTTTAAAAGGCTGCAGCATCAAACTAATTGTTTAATGAGTAAACTGTTTTCTGGTTGAGGAACAAACAAAACGGTATCAGTGCTGAGTCAAGGTTTTTTCATTAACCACCTGAACTTTTATTTTAGCTTGTGAGTGTCGGGCAGCTCACCCCCCTTTAAACAGCAGTACCTCCGGGTCCGGGATCAGCGGTGAGCCCCCGGTGGTCAGGGCGGAGATGAGGGCGCTCAGTGTGAGGATCCAGACCGGCCGCAGGTGGAGTCGGGCCCCGCTGCGGGGCCCCGGGGGTCGGCGGCTCATCGCGGGACGACCGGGGAAATCAGCACACCGACCCCGGCAGCGCGCATTTCCGCTGAGCTTCAACTGAGTTTCTTGGCTGACGGTGAGAGAGCAAGCTGCTGCTCGCTCCACCTCTCCATCCCTGACTGACAGCACTGATCCCGGGGAGGGCGGAGCTGGCCCGCCCCCAGTCCGCCTGCAGCCGCACCCCCAACACAACACAACAACACGTAATTGTGGTATAAACTCTCACAAGGCAGGGAGAAAAGATCACAGCTTTTAATATTATTTTGGAAAACAAAAAAGGAAAAACAAGTAAAACATTTTATTCATTCATACAAAAACAATAGTATGAAGTCTACCTCACAAAATATCCCCCACTATAGTCAGAAAATTAAAAAGGATGTACATAAAAGAAAAATGAACAAAAAAAAAAACAAAACAAAAAAACAAAAAAAACAACATTTGACCACAAGCCAACATTTCCAATCAGCCCAAAGTCCCTCAGCTCAACATCAGCTCGACGCTCTGATGAACAGTAATAATTGGGATGCACTGGCTACAAAAAGGTGGACAAATCAGAATATCTGATCCGCTCCTATCCATCTTCTGTTCCCCAGCCTTCCCGAACTAAACCCTCACTCCACAATGAACTCAGGGGCTGGAATGGTTTCCATCTGTTCCCTGCTTAGTATGGCCGGTCTCTTCTGTCATCTCTGCGGTCACCTCTGTGGGGAGAAGACAGATGTCCATTAGTGGCTGTAACTTTTCTTGAAAGACCAAGGCTGACTTTGCCCTTCCACTACATCTTCTATTCATTGTGAGGATGAAATATGACAAACTCCCCTCTATCCACCCTTTAAATCTGTAAATGGATAACATTTGCTTTCAGTGAAGAAAGCCAACCTTCTTTTAACAACTCTGTTAGTCCCTCTAAACGTGGCGCATGAATATTAAGCACTTCAAGGTTCAGGTAACTGTTTAACAGAAGCATCCTACAGTCCACCTGGACCTTTAGCTTATTTTAACCCCCCCCCCCAAAAAAAAAGAAAAGAAAAAAGGCCAGAAAATGTCCTGTCAGTAAATGCTTTTGCCAATTTTTCCACAACCTTTGACATCTGGCAGTTTACAGTATGTCGGAGTATTAACGGGTAACAACGAAGGAGCAGCTTCGCCAAATTCCGGTGGAATTGCCACATGCTCAGCCTAAAAGGGTTAAATGGAACTATTAAGTGTTACCACACTTAATAAAATGTTAAATGTTACTGGGGGGGGAAAAAAAAAAAAAAAAAAAACTTTCCAATATACTAAAATTGGTTTCAATGAACAAGGGATGCACTGATTTTTTTTAGTACCACAGATGACAACTGTGTGTAACTGCCTCCATTTCTTTATTTTAGCATTAAAAAAAATAAATAAATAAATAAAAAAAAAAATTCTTGTAGAGATTGGCACGCAGTCCATGATGTTTGTAGTATGAAATAGATACATGTGGCTAACCAAGTCACCAATCTAGGATTTCTTTACTGATCTCATGCAAGCTACACCCTCTGTTGGTCATATAGTCAAAGTACATCAGCATAGACAGATAATAGAGGTGGCTGGGCTGAAGGAGGTTACACTTTCATGTAAAAACAAAGACTTTTTACAAACCTTCCTCCCATCTTGTAGCCACCTCCGAAACCTCCTCCACCACCGCCGCCACCTCCATAGCCGCCACGGTCTCCCCCACGGAAACCACCGCGTCCTCTGAAGCCGCCGCCTCTGTCACCGCCATAACCTCCTCTGCCACCACGGTCTACAGTCAACAACATCAGTTAAACAAGTGGAAGAAATAACAGGGTACAGGTAAGCAGCACTGAAACCAATACTCAAGAAATCACCTCCAAATCCTGCATCTCCAGGTTTCGGTGCGCCACACTTGTTACACTCCTGCCGCCGAGCAAAATTCATGTTGCCACATGAGCTGAATAAAGAGATCAGATGGATATTTTACACACACACACACACACACACTTAACTGGTACTTCACCAGCAAAATTGTGAAATCATCTCATACAAACCTGTTGGGACAGGGCCAGTCACCTCCTTTAATGTCAAAGTTGGGTCCTCCTCCACCACGACCTCTGAAACCTGAAAATAAATAAATCGGCTCAATTTACAAACTGGAGGTTTTTACCTTTTCTTGGTATTTGAGCCTTGGAAAAGCGCCATCACTACACACCTCCCCGACCCCCCCTTCCACCTCCTCTCTGTGTGAATTCAGCTCTGCGAGTGGCAAATGATACTTTGATGGGCTTGCCATTGAAATCTTTTCCTAAAATGAAAAACAGGTTTGAGTGAGAAAACAAGAATTAAATCTTGCTCAGAAATCTGATACATGCAGCAGGGCACTTACCATCAAACCAGTCAATGGCAGCTTTGGCAGAAGGTGGGTCATCAAATGACACCGTAGCTTCTCCCTTTGGCCGCCCAGTCGCCTTGTCAGAGTAAATGTTGATCATTGGCTGGCCGGTCTTCTTGTTCACCTAAAAAGGACAAAAGCATGTCGAATCCTTTGCATTATTCATTTCCAAACCTGCCTGCGACCAAGTTCAAGTTTACTATTTAAATTTGTTATCTAATACTGTTTATTTAGCTGTTTGAATAGCTGACAGCATGACATTGACTTCGCTGTTAGATAATCTGCACTAAAAAGGAATTTGACTATTTCTATACCTTGATGATACCAATTTGCTTGAAGAAGTCCCCAACTTCCTGAACGGTAACATCTTCCCCCAGCCCTTGTACAAAAATGGTGTTGTTGTCAGAGTTGTCCTGTTCTCCAGCTGTGGAGGAGATTAGGAGATGTCAATAATGATATCAGTACTGACTTTATTTTGAAATGATTATACATGGAAATCATGGAGGATTTTGAAATTCTGATATTAAACAATAGAGCCTATAGAAATTTTTTTTATTTGAGCTGCTTAAGCAACCTAAACGTGAACTAAAAATAGACCTCTTGATCGACCTTACCTGGTTCATCCCTTGAGCCGTAGTCTCGAGAGCCTGTAAAACAGAAGAAAGGATGGAAGAGAACACTTAAGACGAGAATCTTAAACTGTCCACACTGTTTCACAGAAATAGTTTACTTCATCCCTACCAATGCATAATGATAGAAAGAAAATTAAACAAAGTCCATGTTTACGGCTCTCTGATGGGTGTTTTCATACCGTTGCACCACGTACCAACACCTTGCAACAAGAACAAAACTGTTCTTTTCTTTTTTGAGCTTACACCAGAAATGAAAACCACCAAAATGTCTCCAGTTTTAGAAAGACTTCCTTCTTCGTCCTGGGAGAACCTCATTTACAATCAGCCCTCGTCTTCATGCAATACCATTATTTTACAACTCAGGCTCCATGTTCTTTACCATATCTGAAGTCATCTATGAGAAATCCTGCTAAGAATAATAGGCCGAGTCCCTTGGGATCTGGATATGAAATTGGTTCACTTTTTATCCCCCTTTTTCTGTTTTGCTAACTCAAGTTCTTTCCTCCCCCACCGACACAGTTCTGATGCTCGTCACTTACCACCGTAATTTTTGTAGCCACCACGGTCACCACCTCTGCAGAGGAAAAATTGGAGATATGATGGCTTTTCCTTTGTCCCAACTGAGAGCTCAAAGCTCCCCTACATCCCCATCAGTATGCACTCCTGCCAGGGTGTGCGACTATGGTGGAAATGTCTCACACGAGGAATGCGTTAGTCTTTGACATTAGAGATCAATGAACAGACGACTAGGCAGCTCTGACTTGACAATCAGGCAGACGGGTGAAGACAGTTATCACATGTCACTGGGTCACCATTTACAAATAAAAATTGGTTTGTTTTTTTAACATGACCAGATTGGATACCAAGCTGAAAACCAGCCTTTTTTTTTTCTTGAAAAAGCCAAATTGATGTGAAGGGGTGCAGTAACTGATATGCAATCGTCCACTGAGTGCATTTATGAGATCCATTAACTGAGGTCCAAGTTTTAGTTCAATCACTCTGAACACCTGTAGTATAAAATGTAGATCCATGTTAACACAATACACATGTTCGCCATTGTCAATTATACAACACTTGAATGAAACCTGTTGAATGTGAAGCAGCTGAAAATGTGTCTCCAGGTCTAAGGGCATCGTTTCAGTGGCATTTCCATAGTTCAGAAACTATTATAAAAAAGGTCCTCAGAGCACAAGAACACACCAAAGGAGATTCTGGCAGTTAAAGTGTCTGGAGATTTAACTTTGATCAAAACATGGAAACACAAAATGTGCAAATAGATGTTGGCATTCAAGTGTTTCTACTGGTCTTACATTAGAAAATGGAGAGAAACCAGAACGAATGTACAGTCGACAGAACATTATGTCAGTGGGTTTCACACGGTTACCTCTGCACCCAGCATGTGGCGCTTCCAAAATACCAAAATCCAGTTTCAAAAATAATGAATAAATAAAATATCAAGATGTAGAATCTCTCCTTATAAGTGAGAAATAATACTTTTGCATGTCCCAAAAGTGGAAAAGGGTCCATTTTTTTAAGTTGTGGAGCGCAAGTTTCTGTGCAAGACATCTTTCTGTACCACATCATTTTTCTTCCTTACAGAATCATCCATTTAGGCGAAAGACTTTTTCTTTCAATACATTAGCGTAGCCTCTGACACAGGGTTTCCTATCTGCTGCTCTTTGGGATATGACGTTTACACAAATGGGTCTCTAGTGCCTTTCAAGGTTCTATACGATGAAATGATCAGTTTGTGTATTTACTTGAGATTTCAAAATTACAATTACAAATGATTCCTAATGATTTACCACAGTCTAAAGTACATGGAAATACCAATCATGTAACGATTTTAAGCAGCATTTCTCTATGTAAAAACCTCCCAAATGGATCAGGGGTTAGATAAAGAAATTCAATGTTCAGGCAACGGGAGCAAAATGCAGAGGGTGGTTGATATTATCTGTAATCTGTGACAAGTTTGGGGAAAAAATAAAATATAAAAATAAGGAACATTGTAACATTTTAGGGGCTCTGGAGCACAAAGCAGATGAGGTGAAAAAAAATAATCATGTGGATGGTTTGTAGTTGACAAATGATAGGGTGAATGACAATGTCTCATTTGACAGTACAGCGGTACCTTGGGGGCAGTGGCACTGTGCAACTTACCCCATACCAGGAGGTCCGCCTCTTCCACCACGGTCGTATCCGCCACGGTCATAACCACCACGATCATAGCCACCACTGCGGTCATAACTACCACGGTCATAGCCGCCACGGCCTCTGCCTCTGAAGCCCCCTCCCTCTGAACGGTCACCTTGGTCACGGCCAAACCTCCCACCCTGACCACCACCTTCACCTGGTAAAAGACGGATTTATTGAGTTAACACACAATTCGGTTTGTTGGAGTGCACATTTGCAGATACTTACAGAACACGTAGGCTGTGCAGTGGTTTAAGATTCAGTTAATCTTACCTTCGCTCCATCTTCCATAGCCACCACCGCTGCTGCCACCTCCTTGGCCTTGGCTACCATATCCCCCAGCACTGCCTTGTCCCTGGCTAGCATAAGAGCCCTGCTGTCCATAGGCATCTCCTCCTTGTCCCTGGCCACCATAGGAACCTTGTTGTCCATATGATGACTTGTCACCATACCTTAAATTAGTTTTATAGAAAAAGTAAGCACAACAGAGGCATGAGATAATCCAAACTAAAAACTCTGAGCTGCTAAGGAAACCTTACTGATTAGTATAGTTACACTTTATTGCACAATTGATTAGTTCATTATTGATTCTTCTGCAAGATACATTTCTTGTGTGATAAAAGATGAGTAACAATATACCTTATAGTTTTGTGTTGTATTTTAACATTCTACTTTGATGATCATTTTATTTTTGTCATAACAATCAAACAAAACATTTAACCAACAAATGTATCAGTTCACCTTCATTCTCAGTTAGTGCCTTACCCAGCTGAGTCCTGTCCGTAATTGTCATAGGTCTGTGGTTGTGACTGGCCATAACCATCTGCTAAAATAAGAAAAGCAAATACCAAAACACTTTTAAAACTTTCAAAGTACACAAAAAAATTAATAAATAAATAAAAAAAATCATATTTTCAGACTAAAAGTAAAAAGTTCTTTGCTTTGGGGAAAAAAAAAAGGGACATTTTCATCAAAAGAAATGTCAAAGAACACATCCAACAGATCAAGTCAATTAACAGGTCTCACCTTGCTGTCCATAGCCGCTATAACTCTGACCCCCATAAGAGCCACCACCGTTTCCTTGTCCAAAACCCTGCAGACCACATCCCATTTAGAAAGTTCAGCATCAAATACACAAGCTGATATGACCTTTGGGAGCTTACAGGAAACAGGTCTTACCTGTCCACTCTGCTGGCCGCCATATGATCCATAGCTACGGACAAAGATCAAAGTTAGTTCAAGGGCTTAAATTAATGAAATGACTGATGTGGCGTTTCCAGACTGAGTGCTTTCCCAAGCAGTTTTGACAACAATGACAATAACTTGTTCTTGTCATCTGACTGCGGACTTAGCAAACAGGAAGTGCTAGACACGTTTTGAATATCAATGTGCACACCGGCAGAGGACACAGACACTAAAGAGCCAAGTACTATGAACGTTACCTTTGTGAACCACCGTATCCCGAATCTGAAACACACACAAAAAAAATTGTTTACTTATTGTTACTATTTAAAGTAAAAAAAGCAGTTTTACCGGAGCAGAGTGTGACTAAGCAGTGGGACAGGCCCGTCCTCACGCCAATGCTGCAAAAATGGCGGTCAATTTTCGCTCGGTTAAGGCTAATTATTGAAACGAAACTAACCACCCTCGCTTGATAAATCCTACCCAAACAACTCCTTGGGAAATTTGATTTCACGAGAACAAGGAAAACCTGCCCCGAAGCTAAATGTATCCACACAGCGGGAAACGCGTATCGTTGTTCTGGGGGAAACAATAGCATCGGTGTAAACAAAGAAGCGTTTAGCCGACAGCTGGAGCTCCGTTAGCGGAGACAAGACGCTGCTTTTTTACCATTAATCCAGACAATCGTTCACTAATGCAGGGGAAAAAACAATTTAAAAAAGGTAGGAGACCGTGAAGTTTAATGTGTATGAAAAACGTTTTACTCAAACATCGGGTAGAGCTAACGAGGCCGTGCTAATGAAAGACGCTCCATGAAATAGACGGAGCCCTTCTTTTGGCCTCGCGGTTAGCAGCTACTTTAGCTCCGATGCTATTTGACCTACTTTTCAGCACTCACACAAAAAAATGACAATGAACAAACACGCGGACTCACCGGTGGCCATTTTGTGACGTTATAGGGAGATAATATATAGAGTTTAAAATGATCAGTGATTCCCGTTGGTTCTGATTAGCTGATAAAATCCCAGGCCAACATGTACGCAGCGGAGAGCAGAGTCCACTTCACTGCGGCACTTCCCCGACGCTGCAGCTTCTTCTGCGGCTTTAACCCCGCTGCTGTCCCGCAGAGGTGATCCGCACTTCCGCCCCCTGCTGGGGAACCTCGTTACTAGTTTTGTTTCCCATGAGTCTGTAGCTATCTGATGTTGTCTTGATGTTGACAATGTAATCTTAAATCAAGATCCTTCTTTTTACCTGTTTTCAGCCAGTTGATCAGTTATTCTGGTCTGGATGTCTCAGTGGAGTAGTTGTTAGCACTGTTTCCGCACACCATGAAGGTTGGGGGTTCAATTCCTGGGCCTTCCAGATAATATGACTTCCTCCCAAAGACATATAGATTTGGGTTAACTGGTGACTTTAAAATTAAATGGTTATTGGTCTCTATATGTTGGCTTCCAAGAAATCACATTACAGATATCTCTGCTCAATGTCTGCTCCAGCAGGCAGTATAGAGAAATATGATCACTTGGTAACAGTAACACTCTATAATTAGTATATATTATAGAGTATATTATTACTCTATAATAATATACTCTATAATATATAAAATCAAATTTTCAGTGATTTAGAAGAGTCAGATAAAAAAAATTATTAATTAAATTAAATGGCAGTCAGTTAATTTGGGAATTTGCTGCTTCATCCCACACAGCAAATATAAAGAGCGATAAAATGACAAAATACACAAGACAAACTGAAAAATAGTAACACGCTTCTAAAAAAAAATTCTACACATAGGAATAATAAACAACAAAGTTTATTTTACAAAACAAGTAAAATGCGTGTAGAGCAATAGTCAAACTTAATGTAAAGATCTGAAAAATGAAATTGCATTATGATTTTGAATAAATAGAATGAAATAAGTTCTCTAATGTATGCAAATGTATTTATAAACCTTCATTATTTATCAAGAAACAACTGCTACTAAAGATACAAACACTTCACCAATGCAGTTGCTTACTATAGGTTTTAATTTAGCAGACATACATTTATTTTCAGCTGTGGATTTGTTTGATTGTTTGGGACAGCAGGGTGATGTATGGGAGACTGAATCAAAGTGAACTACAGCGCAGGTGTTCATAGTGATGAGGACACACGTCAGTCACTGAAACACTGAAGATCACTGTTTCTGGGAAAAAAATGGCGCTCTATGGCACAGAGGAGTAAAATGTATTTGCAGGGCCGTTTCCTGCAAAATACGGACTATGCAAATGCATAGGGCCCCTAAAGCCACTAGGGGGCCCCCAATGATGAATGATCAGGCTCATCTAAGGAGAATTATCATTAGCTGTTGTAACTCACTGTCATTAGAGTGTGCTCAGCGCCCTGCTGGCAAAAGAGTCGTCTCTTGATGTGGTGCTTGTGTGTGTTTCCTTTTGTTTAACCCTTTTAAGTTTAAAAATAAATTTAGACATAATAATAAAATAAACCACAACAACAAGCTGTGGTTTCGCTGTGGATCATCTACAGGATTAGGATTAGGAATCTCTCCACTGTAGTTTGGCAAACTAGGGGTCCCCTAACAGCATCTTATATAAGGCCCCAACAAACATAGAAATGGCCATGTACATAAGCCTTTGGTACACCGAAGTATTCAGCGATTTAAGTCTGTGCACGGGAAGAAAAAAATCACCTGGCTATTGTTCTTATAATATTTTAGAAGTGACATGATGATGTTCCAACCTTCTCTATGACGTCACAGAGGAACGGTCTAGAATTACAGGTGTCAAAGACGGATTCAAACATTCAGCTGAAGTTCAATGAAGGTGAACTGTCCAAACACTCATCACTCCACTTTAGAAGATTAAAAAAATGGAGAAACTGAGAGCCCAGCATTTATATGATGACCTCTGTAGCATCTACCAAGAGGAGATCAGCCACCTCTCCAGAGAGATGGAGGCTCTTCAGCTGAAGAACCACGAGCTGAAACAGCACTACAGAGCTAAAATTGCAGCGGAGAGGAAAGGAAAGGAGGTCCTTTCCTTGAAGTTGGTGGAACTTCAGAATGAGCTTCAGAGAAGTTGTGCCATGGCCGAGGAGAGGAGAGAGGAGAAAATAGAGGTTTCTCCAATTGTACATGGTCTTCAACAACCCGAAGAAGCCAAAAGGCAGCATTCAGATGAAAAGCTGACGCTCAATGAAGCCAAACAACAGCTGAAGGATCTCAACCAGCAGCTCCAGAGAGAAAAGCACTTGAGGATGCAGGTGAAAGCAGACAAATTGGAGGCTGTGGAGATCTCAGAAGCTCTCTTCAAAACTGTTGAACATGTACAAAAGGCTTATGAGGAGTGTTCAGCTGAGCTCACATCAGAGAAAAGCAAACACAATCAACTTCAGTGTAAAATTCAAAAGCTGGAGCAAAACCTTCAGACAGAGAAAGACCTGAGGATCCTGGCAGAGGACGAAGTCCTCGCAGGCTTCAGGAATGAAGGCTTCTTAGATTTTTATTTCGACCATCAAATCCAGTCAGAAAGAAAACTGAGAGAGGAGGCAGAGAGGAACAGACTGAAGGCCATTAAAATAAGTGAGGCACTTTTCCAAAGACTTGAGGAGGCCCGGAAGGTCATTGAGAAGCTGACAGCTGAAAGCCAGAAGCTTGCTGAAAAGCTGAAACAGGAGCAGAAGACCCAAAAGGCTCTGGTTCAAGATGTCGAGGCACTCACTCAGACACTCAGCAGAGAAAAAGCTCTGAGGTTTCAAACAGAAAACTCTGAGATGGAGGCAGTTTGGGTCATTGAGTATCTCCAAAAGAAAATGACACAACTGAGAAAAACGCATGCTGCCAGGAAAAGGACTTCATACTGGAACAGACGGAGATGAGCTGCCTTCTGAAAACCATCCTCTGTGCTTTATCTCCTTTGTGCCAATTTCCATAATTAAATTAACGTCATCACAGCACAGTTCTTTGTTTTTGAGTGTTGTTTTTCTGCTTACTAACTCCTAAACTAATTTCTTTGTATTGTTACTGTGTGTTACATTTCTTCTACTTTCCTCATGTGTTCTATTCATCCGTACTGTTTATCTATCGGGGTCCTGAATCCCTGCCAGTCTCAGTTGACATGACACAGCAGGGTGAAGGCAGGAGAGGTCATGGACAGAGTCACCATGAACCTAAACATGAATCTATTTGGATTGTGGGAGGAAGCTAGAGGATCTGAAGGGTAGCCTTTATCTGCAAGATAAAAGGATTATTGCATTTGTAACTTACTTTTGAGATACTTTTGCTTTTGTTACTTGAAGCACATATATTTTGTGGGTGAAGTTAACCCACTGTGGAAATACTGACTGGGTCCCACAGCATATGCTTTCAGGTTAAAAGGAGGAAACTGCCATGAAGTTTGACTTTTTAGAAATATAATTGTAACGCCGTCATGTGGGTTATAAGGAGTTAATCATGATATACCTAGTTTAGCATAATGTCTTTAGCAAAAGCAAAAGCTACGATATAATGTTGGACTGGATTCCTCATTTCCACATCACTAAAATGTAGCATAATGCAGCATAAATTCAAAAAGCCTAGAAAAGTGCAATTACCCCTTAAGTATTAAAGTAGTGTAGTTCAGTCAGATGTCTTGAGAGAGCGTCAAATAATATAATGGTACGAAAATTAGCACTTTATTTTTCCCAAAACCGTGACACTCAAACTGTCAGATTTATGTGTTGTGTTAAGGTATGTTACACCAATCCAGAGAGAACTGGTCAATGAAACGCACACAACCTCTGCTAAATAGAAGCTGAAACAGAAGGGATAGAAGCAGCTACCGATTCATTTCAAATTACAACACACTGCAGCCCAGTTGGTCGCTGCGATTTGAAAGCACACATCTGATTAAAGAGGTGGTTGACTTTACCGGCTGGCGTTAATAGACTGTAAATGATTATTGAGTATTAATGAGTATTATTGCTTGTCTTTATCTGGAGTTTTATTTTGCACAGTAAAAGTCACTTTTGGACAAATGCTAAATCATCTTCCACCAATTACCATGTTATCTTTATTATTATCTGTAGTAAATGTGACTGCTGACTGTATGCAATAAGCCTTTTTGGTTCAACCTGATTTAATGACAAAAAGAGACAACTTGGCAAATTGTTCAGATTTTATTTGTTAAAAAAAAAAAAATGCATCATTAAGTGTAATGACAAAAAGTGACAGCGCCAGTTAAAGTGTCTCAGATGAAATGGAGCATAGAAATTTTAGAAGGAAATATAGACAATGAGGCATCAGGACGCTCATGCTAACTTAATATACAAGGCAGAGTTAAAAGGCACTGGCTGCACTTGGTTGGTCTTATCCAACTCTACGTTCATGTTAATGTTCTGTGATGAACACTGACAAATCCTGCAATAAACAAAATGTTTTCATATGTATAGTTATCTAGTCCATCTGCTGATGCATATGTGATTGGTTACAATGATGAAAAATAGAAAAACAAACTCCAAATATCAATGCCAGTGTGGCAGTTGACAGTTGAAACCACTTTATAAACGTCTGTCCCTTAGGAGGCTTGATCTGGCATTCTAATACTTTACAAATACAAGAAATCTACAAATTCTCAACGTGATTAAAGGCAGGCTTTTAACCAAAACCAATGCAAATTATCCTGTTTTCTTCTACAAATGCCCTACCACTGTTTGTGCCTCCCAAGACCTCAATTACAATGAACAAGTAATGCATAAAAAGGCAAAATCCCTTGTCAAAACACAAAGGTAAACGTAATTGTACCTATGACGCCAGTCTGTGCCTTTTTTTGAAAACATTTTAAGTACTTTAAAAAGTAGTATGAGATCAGCACCCTTGATGCCAAAAGCTTGAGTTTTCACACAGCAACAAGAGCACACAACTCACTTTCACATACAGTACGGTGCAATATTATCTGCTGTGGTGATCGAATGAACTTTCAATTTTAATGCAAAGTGTTACATGCTCACAATTATGTACACATCATATTGTGTGCATCTTTAGGCTAAGATTAGTGCACACCTGTGCCTCTAAACATATGGTTTTTGAAAGAGTCATCGATTCAGGAAGCAGCACAGGTAAACTGACTCATGAATCTCTTATAAAAATAAAATCTGAAAGTAAAATGAGTATTTTCTTCGCTTGCATTCATTGCAGTGATTTTTAATTCTATTTAAGTCTGCTTGTTAACACATCTGATCTGAGTGCCCAGAGTAAGCCCAGTAACACCAAGTCATTCATGCATATGCATCCCATAACAGTCTGTGGAAGCCAACTGTTTGGTCTCACTTGGCTCCAGTTAAGGCTCAAAAGGCTGGTCCAGGTATATTGCTGAATGGGTTAATTATAACCTTTTGAGGTAGGGGTTGCCTCATGAACCTGTAGCTTTCATTAACCAGGGTGAGTATGGACAAGTTTCCTTTTTCTTAATATATAATATATATATTTGGTCCTGATAGAACAAGACGTACAATAAAAGTAGAAAATTTAAAACCGCCACTCGATTAGTGAGAATGAGGCTGGGCTCGAAGTTCTTTAACTCCAAACATCTTGTGAGTAGCGCCCCTTAGTCATCAGCTTCTTGATGTAATCTGTGGCCTGGGTGCGCGTCATGCCTCCCAATTCTTCTGCTATCTCACAGAAGGTCAACTGAACATCTTTCGCCATGTTCTTTGCGTCCCTAAACCAGGAAACAGATCAGTTTAGATGCGTTTCAGAGTTTTCAATAATCTGTATATCTGCTTTGAAAATAATTAAATTAACTGATCAAGTGGCATTAATGTCCACAACTGCCATGTTTTAAACTGGCTCTAACTGTTGGTCAGATTTCATTATTACCCGCAGATGTAGATATGAGCGTTGTCTGTGTGAATCAGCTTCCAGAGGTGCTCCTTATTCTTCTTCAGGTGATGCTGCACGTACACCTTCGTTTTGGAGAATCAAACAAGAAAATGTTCAGAACTGTGCTCTTGGGTTTACCATGATAAAGTCATTCCAGCCATTCTAAGATGCTTAAGTATGTTGATATTACAGCTGCCCAGCATTTTCCAGCTTCAGCTCTCAGGCTCATCAACAGTAGTGACATAGATAATGGTACCTTCTGCTCCTGGTCTCTGGAGAAGGCAACATTAAGCTGTGTAAGTACTCCATTCTTCTCTGCTTCCTCCAGCTCCTCCTGGTAGATAAAATCCTCATTCTTATGCCTGCAGCCAAAGTACATCACCGTCTCTCCAACCTCCTTTCCTGCAGTGGGAATGAAAAAGTCAAAATTGTATCCGAAACATTTTTTTTGTGGATATTCGTGTTTTGTCTTGTAACACCTAAGGTTGTGAAAGGCAAGACACTTAAACAAACAAAACAAAACAAAAAAAAACAAAACACACCTTGCTCTTTGAGCCAGCCCCTTTCCTGGATGAAGCCCACAAATGGAGCAATTCCTGTCCCTGGCCCGACCATGATCACCGGGTTGGTGGATTTGAAGGGAAGGCGAAACTGAGACTTGCGGATGTACATGGGAACAGTGGATTTGTGGCCATTGTCAGAAATTAGTTTATTTTTTAGCCAGTTGGTGGCAACTCCTTTGTTGATACGGCCGGTCTTGGTCTTATACTCTACCACTACAGCACAGATGTGGATGCTGTTGGGGTGGACCTACATAATAGAGGAAAGCTATTAAGCGCTTACTTCCATAACCCAAGTTAACATTTTGTCAATATCAATCCAAAAACATCAGTAAACATTAGTTACTGCTGTCAATTAACAATGATATGACTTGAATTTGTTTCCCTGTTCTTTAGAGAATAACCTTAGACGAGGAGGCAATGGAATAATAGCGGGCTTGGAGTCGAGGCAGCAGCTCACACAGGTGGTCAATGGGAGGCTTCAAAGATGGCATGTCCTCCAGGATGGCCAGGATGTTTCTACTGGCATCTAACACCCAGTTCTGGTAGAGTGCCTGTTAGGGGAAGCAAAAACAGACAGTATCATGAAATAAAAGTCCTGGAAAAAAGGGACATAATGAGTGATGCGTGCATGCATCACAGGCCATTACAGGCCACACCCTTGTAACTCCCGTCATCACTGACCTTGCCTTCAGGAGAGGAGGAGGCCATCTTGCGCATATTTTCTTGATCTTTGGGGTCGGAGGCGTATTGTGCCAGCTCGTACAGTACATTGGTGCGAGGGGGGTGTGTGATGTCCAGGTAGTGAGTGAGTGCCGTGCGATAGGAGGTGGGGCAGGGGAAAGGGTGCTTTTTGTTGGACTCATCTGGGGGGAGGGAAGGAGGGGAAAAAAAAACAACCAAAAAAACAACTTATTTTTTGGTTGTGCCGAAAAAGAAGAACTTTTAATGGTAAATGTCAACTGAAGAAAATGTAAATATGAACTACACTGCTATTCTAATATTATAATGTATTTTGTGTTTCAACATATCGTCTAACTAGTTTTATAAATCTTTTCTAATGCATCATGAGATTATTCAAAGTTTTGCCTTTAATTTTGAAGAATGTTGACTAAACAGAATACATGATGATTCTTCTGATGAAAGTCGGCATGTTGTATTACAGGAACAAGATGTAATTGCAGTAATGTCACCACCCACTTTATGTGCAATACCCGCAGGGATACTAGATAAAGAGGTGTTTTCGTGAGACTGTTTGTAGAAAAGGTTAGTCAAGTCAAGGTGCTTGGGACTTTCAATGCCATACCATCAAGGTTGTTAAGAGAGATAACCACATCAAGGTCAACTCCAAGGATTTGTCCCAGTTTGTTCACTAACATGGAGTCATTGGTGGGGAAAACAGCAACATGGTCTCCTGATTCATATCTGAAATCATACAATGTGACACATTTAGACTTTGACCTGTGTTTGAAGGCAAAGACGGAATTAATGCTGGAATTACCAACATCTACCTACATGAACCACTCTTACCTGATCTTGGAGCCCGTGATATCCAGTTCCAGATGCATTAGATGTCTGTCACCAGCTTTGTTGAGTCTCCGGTTGACAGTGACTGGAGCCAGGAAAGGGTTTTTCGAATCAAAGGGCCTACACATTCAAATATAAAAGTATAATATAAAGAGGGATGAATAAAGTCACAAAGAGAGAATCAAATAAATTGTACGACAACAAATTATTGAAAATAAATTACTTCTTAAAATTTTATTTAAAAACTCATCCTGCAAAAAATGTGTTTTCATCTCCACAAGGGGGCAGAAAGCTTCATTTTGGAAATTGACCTTTGATAAACCTTTGACGTTATGAAAGTCGGTGAAATGTGAGCAATCAGTAACAGAATGGAGTTCTGGTGATGAACATCACCTTTGCACAGTACTTACGGTTTCTGGACCTCAAAGCTCTTCAGGCGGCCAATTTCTCCTGTGTACACTTTGTTCATGTTGATGTCAGTGTGCTCCTGCAGCTCATACTGCCGTATGCTGTGAGGGACATAATGAGCCTTATCAGACAATACACGAGTAAATGACAGATGATGGCCATCTTGCTCTCCCCATTTCAGCACACAATTCAGTCCTGTTCTGATTCATCATGTCTTTGTTCTCTTCTAAACTACATAATTCAGGGAATACATAATTCAACATTTGCTTCAGAAAATATTTGTGTCTGAAAGTTTTCATTCATTCAGTTTGTTCAGATCCAAAAGGACACAATAATAGTTTCATTTAAATTAACATGAGGTAAAGATAAACCGTGAGACAATCATGACTGAAAAAAGTAATAATGTTAATAGTCAAATAATACACAAAAATCTGAACTGTACCTTGAATCATCTCCTAAGGCTTCTACTCCAAAGTGTTCACAAATTGCTGGCCAGAACTGCTCCCTCCATGAAATGAAGTCCTCTTCCAGACTGAAAGACAAAATAAGCTTTAATAAGGATTAGGGCCGATTTAAAAAAAATCACACTTCTTTGGCTTTCCTGGAGGTTAAGCCTTACAAGTTCTGTGCTATTAAAACATGAAGGGCTTATCTTCCATGGGGCATGAATGTGTTCTTTAAGATTTGCAATTTGTTAGATTTGATTTGTGTGAACATAAAGAAGCCAACTTCTCAGTGCAGCATTTTAACATACTTCACCCTCTAGATTTATTGAATTATATTAATGAAAGTTATCCATGGATTCCTTTACTTTCTAAACCCATTTTAAATTGTTGGAAAATGAACACTATGTTGAATCAGGACAAACTCAGCTACAAATCTGGCATTATCTTACTATTTGAGTTTTAATGATCTGAGATTATTGTTTGTGTCATGTAATTTGTGCTGTACTCAGTGCTTCTATAAGTCCAAAAATGCAGCTCAGTGGATTAATTGCCAACTTACTTCCCATCATCATCTCCCAAACCAAGGTCAAAAATGCGCTTGGCCCCCAGTTCTTCCAGCCTTTTGTCAACATATTTCCCCATTGCATTGTAGTGTTCATATGTCTTATTTCCTAAAGAAAATACCTAAAGACAGAAAAGGGTCAAAACAGAAACCATTTGTCAGGGACCTTGAACAAACAGATGAACAAATTGTACATGATGGACTTTTGGATTTTGTTAATTTGTTATTAATTCAGCTAAAGTCTGTCTTCTTAGGTTGGTTAATTTCCTAGCATAGATATTTGACTCCTTTATATGGTGACCATATTAAATTGCTGTCAATCAACATGTTATTTATTCTTCAAAAATAAAAAACTGGATTGAATAATGAATTGTCGCTGAAAAAAAAAAAAAAAAAAATCTGTGACGATATCTGACATTTAATCCAAACAATAGATACAGCAAAGGAGGAAGGGCGTGACTCTGCGCAAAAATTTCAGATTTTTCACAGTCACAATGATCAAATGAGGCCAGGGATACTGCAGCCCAAAAATCACACAAAGACACACACGCACAGACGGACCAGACATGACAACACACAAAGCCTTTTCTCTCATGATGCATGCAAAGCCTGGTGGAGCCTGCAAATTCAGAATGACAGCCCCCAGAATGACATACACAGTGTGATTCTCTAATAGGCTGCAATTGAATTGAAAAGGTCACTCATATCATCACAGGAGTAATGCAAATTCATCCTGTACACTTTATCCAAATATTCAGACAGTTATTCAAATTTCCATGTAATATTACCCTGAAAAATGGGAAATAGTTTGCATTCTTTTAAAGCCAGATTACTTTTCCATCATTAGAGTGTCGGGCTGAAGGGTCAGGGCTAGCAGTAAATATGGAGACCGAAAAGTCACCCATCTATATGAAGTCTCCTAAATTAATTTAGTTCATATAATTTTACTTAGTGAAATTCAATTTGTAGTGACATGAGTCCATTACACAATTAGTCAATCAATAAAACACAAATTTAGAAGTATTTTGAGCAACCTTCCATTATTTAAAGGTTGTGGAAACAAGATTTTCAACAATAATGAAATGGCACATAGTAATATTTTATGAAAAGACAGAGAGAAACATAGAGACCCATCTTCTCTTTGTCTTTCTAACCATATGCATGGTTAGCATTAGTATCTGTGTGCAGCATATATTCATACAAGTGTTCATTCGAGTACAACCTGTTGAACTGTCTGCCCAAAACATGAAAAACAAACAAACATAATCAAATATTAGAGATGGCACAGTACAGTCACCCTAGTGAAATTTATCTTCTACATTCTCCTGCTCTGAGGTAACCATACTTATAAAAAGGTCTCTAACAAAACTGGAAATAACACCAGAGCACAGACTGGCCATGGGAATTACATATCGGTCAAAACATTCAAAGTGTTCTAGCTCGTAAACCGGCTCTGTCAGAATCATTCCTGCATCCACCTCGGTGGATAATCACTAGGCTGAATTTCCCCTCACAGTTTGACTGTTGGGCCAATCATGTTCTACCTTGACCAAGACATTTAATAAGACAGCTAAAAGCCTGAAGTGACGCTCAGAGGACATTTAAAAAGGTATTAACAGTTAATTACTGCTGACATTAACCACAATGGTAGTGAGGGCTAATGTTCGTGGTTGGGTTGCTTTTGTTGATTACTTATTCATGCAGGCAATTCACAGAACAGTTTAACACTCACAGTGTAGTTCAGTCCACTAAGGTCTTCATCATCATTTTCCTGCAGCCAATCATAGAAGTCTTGAGCATTATCTGTCGGGTCTCCTTCGCCATAGGTGGCCATGCAAAATATGGCAAGGGAGTTTTGAATTTCAGACAGACGGGACAGTTCTCCCTGAAACATGAAATGTTACATCAGTAATTGAACAATGTACAGCTAACAATTTCATCTTCAATATCTGGCTGTCTCAAGAGTTACCCTCTCAGCACACTTTATGTGGCTAAAATAGCATTAGAAAAAAAATTCTGATGGAAGGTGTGCTGTCCTTCAGTTTTATGGTCTGCAATAATCTTTTCATTTCACTACACAGTGCAATAATTAGCTGATGATTAGATGTGGCATATACCCAAGCCAAAGCTAAGGTCATCCACTTTGTCAGCGAAGGACAAAGGCCGTCCAAGTCTGTGCATCAGTAGATGTATTGTGAACTCATTTCACTACACGGTATGATACATTTATAATTGGAAGAGACCGCATTAATCCGGCTGTTATTTGGCACATTGTGACTCTTACATGGGACAGTGCATATTATATTAACATGTCTGGACAATGCAGGACAATTGGCTTATCAACACTGAGATGTTAACTGAATGAGGACTTTTGTACAGTAACACACTTCAGTCTTTAGCATAGCAGTGATACTTCGCCCCTGACAACATCAAAAATCTTTTACTGGTGGTTGTTATAAATGCAATCCAGTAGAATGAGAGAGACTTCTGTCAATTTTTATTATATGGGTTGAATGTTGATGCAAATTACCATGTCGTACTCCTCTGGGTCAGCGGCCATTCCTTTCATGCCATAACGCTGAGCATCTTTGGACAGCCTGTTAGCAAATTCCTCAGCTGTGCCCGTCTGGGAGCCATAGAACACAATGATGTTCTTGCCCTGTTGCAGAACAACATAAAAATTAGCTTTCTCCTACAACTTTTACAAACACACAAACCCTCTATGTTCACCATTGTTATGGCAAAAACACTACAGATACATTATATCTATTATAACTAACCTTAAGTATATTCTCTATGCATTTTAATTCAAATGCACTACATTTTCCAACCTCTGCGTGCAACAAAGAAATTATAAAAACAACCAGGAAGTACATATTGAGAGAACGATACTGATCTAAAACAAGGTATAAATTACTTGACAAATTACTTCTCCAACATGCATCTTAATTTTGCATAAACGAAGCGCCATCATGCATTTGTAAGAAGCAGGAAATATTGTATCCTTGCCAACAATGTTGCCACAATAATTCCTAACAAAGACAAACTGGCAAAATCAAATAGCAGAGGAGACCAAACTTCTCTTTTGCCACCATTATGGCATCCAAACTATTTGCTGAAAAGAGACCACATGATTCAAAGCTGGCTCAAAAACGAAGGACTGTCATTATGAAATTGAGCTTTCTAAATGTAAAACTGCATATATTATCAGGGAGACCATAACACTCATTATTGTTTGGGCTTTTCAAGACTTCATTGAGAGGGTGAGCAGCACATAGGCCGAAGGGAAGCGGAGAGAGAAAGAGGAAATGACATGCAGCATAGGTCCATGGGTCACAGGGTTGCAGTCAAACCCAGGACGCTGCGATGTGTGGCATGTCCACTAACCACTTGACTACCTCTGCTGCCATGAAAACTGAAGTTAATCATTTCATCATATCATATCATATATAGTTTCAAGCCGTCATGGCAGAAAACGCTGTAAACCCAAACTAAACTGAAAAAAATTATAGATTAACATGATTTTACAGAAGAACACAACAAAAGGTTATCCAACAGGTTTAAAATAATCGTTATGGGCAAAAATTAAACCACAGGCAGAAAATGAAGCAAAAGGGATGGATGAATTAATGTGACTCACCGTTTTTTTCATTTTTTCAATGAAACTCGTCTCTCTTGTGGAGGGAGCTCTTGGGGGTGGAGGGGGGGGGGGGGGGGGGGGAGCAAAAAAAAAAAAAAAGAAGCAAAGTAGTAGTTATTGAGTAATCTTGTCCTAAAAAAAAAAAAAAAAAAACAACAACCATATTTTTTCTTAAGAATTGCCTTGTGATTAAATACAGGCCAGTTCTCAATAGCAGGTCCCTGTCTGTGCGTTGGCTAATTTTCATTCACTGCTGATATAAACAGACTCCTAAAAATATTACATTGTTTTGTCCAAATTCATGATTCATGATTTTTCTTATTTAAAACAATTGAAAAATGAAAACATTTTATTAAAAGCATATTTTTCCAGTCTTGCGACAAAACATGACACGAGCACATTTCTAATCATCTATAAAAACAAATAAATAACATTAAAATAAATCTTACAACATCAGCAGTAATAGAATGGCAGAGTATTGACTCAAATACACATTTATTATTCAGTCTGTCAATGCGTACAAGCACCTACCAAGAATATATTCAACAATTTACAATGTAATTAACCCTCCTATTATCCTTGGGGTCATTTTGACAACATTCAAATATTTATCATTTAAAATAATAATAGTTTACTTTTCTTTGCTTCATATTTCATGGTCACAATTGATTAAGCATAAAAATATCACGATGATATTTTTTCAATGTGCTGAACACATATTGCGTGTATTAGTGTTTCTCTGGGGTCAATTTGACCCCAAGCTGTTTTAACTTGTCTGTCTGTATGTGACCCATGTGTGACTAACATCCCCACACCTACAGGTGCAGAGTTGATACATGACATGGGGGAGGGGAAACAATATTCTCATGAGAACTTTCCCATACCATGTGTATGTGTGACCTACTACTCACACCTACCGAAGTAGAACTGATATTTCCCGCGCTGTGGATGGCGGGGTATTCCCGCAAGGACATTGGTAGTTCATACAAAATAAGGGAGGAGCAAATATATAAAAGCTTGTGACCCGGAAACAGATAAGCAGTTGAAAATGAATGAAAAACAACCCCCCAAAAAAAACAAAACAAAACAAAACACAACAACAAAAGCTTGCTCGGCAACCCTCTATCCAAATTGTTCCTCATCATGCTCTGTGTATACTGAAATCTACACACACTCTCTCTCGAAAATGTCCTCTGGAAAAAGGTTTACTGTTAATGATGTTTTGGAACAGTATGGCAGGTGTCAGGCTTGTCCCACCCAAAATGATTCTAAGAGGAGCTTAGAAGAAGCTTAGAGGACTGCTTTATTCAGCATCAAAGCTCTAAGTGCAAGGCAGCGATTCTGTCGGCACTGATTAAGGAATAAAATGGCAGTAAAAGGTAGTCCTGCCCGGAAGACACCTTCAGATTTTCATAATCCAGGAGAGAAAGAGTGGAAGGCAGGCATTAAAAAAAAATAACAAAAATGCATAAGCAAATTCAATTATTTTCACTAATTTAGAAAAAATAAAATTATCAATTTGCATGTAGTTTTCACATAAAATATAAAAATGATAATGGTAAAATTTTTGGGGTCCGTATCATATGAGCGTGTTTGTTAATGTCTGTAGAATATGATTTTTGGACTCATACATCTCTCTAACTCCAGAATGCTTATGCTCACAATACATTAATAATATGTTGTGACAAATAAGCATTTAAAAAAAATGTACTTAAATAAAAAAAAATAAAAATAAAAAAAATAATAATCTAAAGCTATCTCGGTTTCTGTATGAAGAACAAAGGATTCTACCTGCTTTCACATATTTAGTAAAAAAATAAATAAAAATGCACAATCAGAAAAAGCATCCAGTGCTGGTATGAGGGACTGATGCCCAACACTTCATAAAAAAACAGTCCCCCACAGCTGAAAAATGATTGTACTCTCAAGCTAAGTGTAAATATAACAAACAAGCCTTTGCCTCCAAGCTGAAGCATTCCTCACAGCTTTAAGAGTATCTGTCTGTCTGTCTGTTTGACTATGGTAACATTAGATTTAAGGAAATGGATCCTGTGGGAGTGCAGTACACACCCAAAAGGCCAAAATAATGATGGACAAAGAATTCTTTTTTGTAATTCTAACAGAAAACGCTAATGAGCACACATTCTTTAACATCTTTCTGCAATGGCTTAAGTCCACCTGAAAACAAACTCACATCTGCTGCTGTTTAGTCACCATCTTAACTATTTACAGCTCGCTCCAAATAGTTCAGTGCTCAACATATGTATTGAGTGTCAAAATTAAATTTCCATTCATTCAACTATAGAGGAAGTAAACCTTTTCAAACAAGTGCACTGAGACAGTTCAGACTTACTTTCTAACATGGAAGTGATCTTATGATGCGATAATTAATGATAGCTTTCCGTTTCATGCCCTGACACATAAAATGGAAATCAAGCCAGTTTATTCACTGAAAAAAAAAAAAAAAAAAGAAACGGATTTAAAATGTGAGCGACAGTGACGACCAGTGAAATAAATGACTGAGCTTGTGGAAAAAGGAGGGGGGAAAAAAAAACAAAAAAAAAACAACAACAACAACAGATGACCCAATAATTAAATTGTGTTTGTGGTCAAACAGATTTTATCACCATCTCTTATGTAATCTACTGGGAACATTGAATGGTTTTTGAAACCACTATCTTCCTGAACTGTGATAAAAACAAGCAATTCCACATTATATGTAGAAACTCTCCAGTGTGATACATAGAAATTACTCAAGCTTCATTAAAATTATTTTACAATATCAATATGATTTGTGCTAACAAACTAAGGAGCAACATTAAACAACGGCAGCTGGTGATAAAGACACACACCTTTAAAATCTTGTATATCTGAGTATATTCACATACACACACAGTATACACCCGACTGTATTACTGAGAAGTAAATCGAAGACTTCACTGACCTCTCAGCAGCATCTCTCCTGTCCTCTGGCAGGGAGAAGACGCAGCCCATGGCATGCAGCCCTGTAGCTCACCCCTGCCTCTAGCACTACTGGCTAGGCCACACCGGAAACCACCACACTCAAAATCAAAAGCAGGACGTCAACACTCCACAACCACAGGATGGAAAAATAAAACCAGTCCAGAAAGGCAGCTGGACACTCGCAGGTTTGGAAGAGCTGCCTTCACCTTAGAGCTTCCAACACGATCTGAACTCTGCCTCTTCCTGCGCTGCTCTCTGAAACCAGCAGTGTCTGTTCCCCACACACACGCACACACAGACACACACACAGACAGAGCACAGCAGCCTACAAGCCCTGTCAATGTCTGGCAACCACTAAGGACACAATGGTGGGAAACTGACTTTCCCATAAAATGTAGCTGAGCTGCAGACCCACAGTTTTGACTCACACAAACACAGATTGAAACACTCTTGGGCTGAAAATGCCTTCCTCCTCATCCCCGCCCCTTTCCTGCTCCGGTCTGAAAGGTGTTCGGAACGAAAAAGTCTACAAGATCCATTCTGAGAATTTGGCTGGTTATCAGAGCAACTCCTCGGTGGACCATTGAAGGGGGGGAAAGAGCTGTGAATGGTCGTCTCTTTTTTTTTTTTTTTTCCTGAAGTATCCCCCGCCCCCATCTCACTGGAGGAGAGAGGGGAATGTCATTGCTATAGCAACCTCATTTATCATAAAAGGACTGCATTTGTGACACAGCCTTACTTCACTGTGCAGTGCAGCTCAGCCCCCACTTACATACATACACACCCTCACCACACAGAAAAAAAGGGAGTGGGGAATGAAGAAAAAAAAAAAGTAACTCGGGGCAAAGAAAAGGTTGCCTGTCTTATGCCTCAACTTTCCACCTTTGGAGTAGACTCACAAAAAGGAGCTCGGCTTGCCCTCCTCGTTTGTTCTCCAGGGAACTTTCAAAATGGGTTCAGGGCCAAAAACAAAGGCACAGGAAAGACATGGAAGACTACACCCCCTTCATAACAGTTAAGTAATCGCTGCTCCACTGCTGTGAGGGGAGGGGAAACCAACTTTGCTCTTGGGTTTCTCTATTGCCTTTCCTGTATTTCCGCCCTCCACAGATCCAAACTCTCCCAAAGCAAAGTATGTCCTCAAGGTCTTTGCCCCTTCAAGCCAACCTCCTGTTTTCACACAAATGGTCTGGATCCCCTTTTCTCAGCCTCCAACACCATCTCCACTCACACAATCACTGTAGGACCTCAGCTACACAGCAAGTGTGGCTGCTGCTGGCCCATGACTACACTGGTGACCAAAGACATTGTGTTGTGGTTAGGGAGGGACTACAAATACAGCCTATGGAAGGACAGTGCACTGAAATGAAAGCAGGCATCTGCCACTCCACTGCTAAATGATGAGGGGAGGAGACAGAAAGGGGGAGGAACACAAGGACTGACAACACAGGGAGAGGGAGGGAGGGAGAGACAGGGAGAAAAAGAACCAGACAGACAAAATTGCAAGAGGGAGAACAGACAGCAAAGGTCACCACTAGTGGAACATTTACAAGGCGTGCACTTTCACAGGCGTCAAGGCCGATTTGATGTTAGCATGTGCCCAGAACTTTGTGACAGTCTAAACATATTTCTTATTGACTACTTTTGTGCAATTAGTTCATTATTTTTCTCCGATGAAAACAAACTGTTTAAATGATTAGCAAATAACACACTCAACAATTATTGAAACTTGCATTATAAGGCGCACTTAAAATCCTTACATTTTCTCAAACAATAAATAAATAAATAAATAAAAATCAGCAGTGCGCCTTATAATCCAGTGTGCCTTATGTATGAATTCTTGAGGGTTAGGGTTAGAGGTACACTGCGCTCAAAAATCTATCAATGTTTTAGTGCGACTCGCTGGCAACGATAAACCAATCAGAGAAGTGAAGGCACTGCGCTTACCGCCGCCACTTTTTGTAATACCGATACGTACAGTGCTTCACATTATATACATGTTTTATCATGTGCCTTATAACACAGTGTGCCTTATGTATGAAAATAGACCTGTTCATTGACATTGCTTCTTTTAATGCGGTGCGCCTTATGGTCCGCAAAATACGGTATTTAAGTAATACCAGCCAAACTCTCGAAGGGTTCCCAAGGGAAGAAAATAATCAACATTGACAGTATAATGATTTTCCTGGCCTGGTGCAAAAAAGAACTTTTGATTTCTGAAGATGATTTCTACCTTCAGGACTAGTGACACATTGGTGACTGAATGTGTCCCACAAACCAGGATGTACTGGGAGTTCGGTGGAGTCAGGCACCAGCAATATCATGCAAATGAAGCAGCCATTCTTAGCTTCAAAATTTGAAACACTATGACCATCTTTATTTACATTCCTTTCAGCAATGAAACACTTGATGAGTCCGCCTTGTGAGCATTTTCTATGTTTCATGCAATTATAAATTCAACAACAGCTAAGACGAAACCAGACCTTTGTAACTCATTAATTCATCAAGTCACAGTAACAAGGTTTAAGTAAACATTTCCCTTAGCAGAATAATAGGTCTTTTGTAACACAGGGGAAATGTTTTTTTTCTTACAGCTTTCAAATAATACTAAAATATGCCTGAGACCAACTAGGCACATCATCTCATATGAGAAAAAGAATCTGGCAATAGCTTTTATGGTGCAGCTCCTTCCTGTGCCCTTGTTAATAAGCATGTAACCTTATAAAACACTTAGAAACATGAAATATTGGAACCAGATGAACCAATAAAACTCTTATTTTGTTTAAAAACAATACATAAAAACATACCCCCCCTCAAATCCAGGTGTAGCTTGATGGATACTCACGGTGTGTCGAGCTTCTTGAATTCTGGGATGGGCTCAACCTTCTTACGGGACATGAACCAGTAAATAAGAAGGCCGACTATCAGGGAAAAGAGGAAGAGGTCCAGGTTGCTAAAAAGTGGCTCCTCTTCACCCACCGTGGGCTCAGTGTGTGCAGTGGTTTCAGGGTCCATGTCTGCCATGTTGACGCTGCATGTGCACGGTAAACGCAAAGACATTCAAGCAGTGAAAAAGTATTCTTCCATACTTAAAGAGTGCTAAAAAAGTGTCATGACCAATTGATAATTAGATAAGAGATCAATTGATGATGATACAAAATAAAACAATACAAAACATAAAGCAGCTATGGTCATATATCATGTACAGTTAACCGGTTACAAGATGTTAGAAGTTAGAATCTAGTTCTGCAAAAAGACTGAATCTGTTAGCTTTGACTCTTCGGGTGTACATTTGTTTTACATATTGTATTTCACAGACTTAAATTAAAAACACAAGATCTATTGCAGTCTTATTGCGCTGGAGGGTAAGTTGTAATGTAAAACCTGTCGCTTAAAATGTATTTTGTGTCCATGGGCTCAGTTTAAAAAAAAGAAGACGGTTAAGGTGCTGTACAAAACAGTATGATTGCTAACATATGGGTCCATACAATGACAGTACAATGACAGCTTTTGTGCAAGCTAAACCATTTGGCTTAGCTCCTATAACTTTGTAAATGGCTGCTTTCTGTACATCAGGAATTTTATATTATGTAACAGCAACCCTTCTCAAACTGAGTGTGAAAGGACTTCATGTTCTTAGCTCTACATTCACAATTTGGTTCAAGGAGTCAAAACAATAAGATCGGGCTTTCTCTGATCCTGTGAGCTGGCTGGCTCACAACTCCAGCACAGTCTGATTGATATCACTACTTTAGTGAAACACTATGACCAACACTATGACTACTTTTCTATGGTCCACCTGCTGATTAATATATAGCTGATTCACTGATATTAAGCAAACCACTTCAGCTACTATGTACAGAGGTACCTCTGTGACGATACCAGTAGGTACAGAAGTCAAGGTAAACTTCATGACCTTTGGTAGCATTACACTTAAAAACCTAGCATGAGCAAAAATATTGAAAATAACTGCCTGATCAGACCTGGATTTAAAACCAATACCAATATTTAGCAGCCTACAATGATGACAAGATAGTTGTGTTGAGACTCCTGTAGATGGGCAAAATTTGTCCTGATATTTGACCATTTTGCATTGTAGCAATTATTTCTATTGCTCATTCATTTTCAGGGATGAGAGCACACTAACAAACATCCCTCAGGAGTTCAGCCGTCCAACAAGTTCAAATTACCCAGGAGGAAAGGAGTCTGAAGCTAATGATCTCAAACTAAATAATCACACTAACAGTTGTGATGCAGTATCCATGCTGAGCACTCTGCCTTGTGATCTCCAAGCAACTCAAGATGAAAACACAAGTCCCTCCTGTGTTAAATTCAGTGTGCAGAAGGAACTGCCCTTCTCATTTTTGTGGAAACATTATGAACCTGACTAAGGACTTTCAGACCGGGATTTAAATTCCTCCTCTATACTCAAGAAGCTGCTACTGACTTTCATGTTTTTCATTACTTTGGTGAAATCCAAATGAACCCAGTGAAAGCAGCTTTGATAGTTGTTGCCACAGGGGTTCAAAATGATCAATGAATAAAAGCTGAGAGAGGTTACTGCAGTTCATGCTGATCACATGATTTAACCGCCGCATGCTTTCATCTCCGTACACCAATAATAATAATAATAATAATAATAATAATAATAATAATAATAATAATAAAGTTACGTGACAACAGGTGATAACGTCGCTTTGGTAAAACAACCACGACTGACTGCAGGACTTCGTTTAAGGCCCCGGCTATTGCCTGGGTCGTGACAACACTGACTGAAAACGCGTCATAGCAAACAAACAAACAAATAAATGATTAAATAAAAACAGCCCGACAGAAAATTGTGTTGCTTGTAGCACGATATGTAGAAAACCGGTGAGATTTAAACAAATGTTAAACCTGAAAGAGACAATCGGTCCGAATGAGACACAAGTTAGCTTCAGTTTGCGTATCACACGAGTCAGCACTTCTCTCAAGCGAAATATTTCCTCTCAGATTGAAGTGTGCGGTTGGTGAATGAGTGTATAATCACCGTGGTCTCGGTGTAGCAGGCTGCGGGTGTTTATTCGGGGGTAGAAAGCTGGGTTTGATGCCTCCTTGCTGTCAGCTCTCCTCTTCTTGTCAGACTCTCCGCTCACACGGAAGGAAACTTTACGCCATGAGGGATCAAACCAACTCCGGGCTGAGAGCGGGGGGGGGCTCACAGCCCCAACACCAAATAAATCCCACCTACATGTGTTTTCTGTCTTTGACGATCCGCGAGGACCTTTTTAAAATTATTTATCTACACAGCTCTTCTTTAATGGAACGATTTTAATATATTTGGTTTTTAATGTCCAGCAGACACGCGTTTTCACTTGGTCCGCTCCATAAGAGCGTTACCTAATGTCGACATGCACACGTAAGCTGTTGGGATAAATCACTCCGGAGGAGTGGCGGCCGGCCGGACAGGGGTCATGGTTATGTAATCCAACCGACAGGCTGACTGTCTTAGTGCAGGCTCATCGCACCTCACACCTCCACAGTTTAAAGGTTATTTATTTTCACAGCAAATGCACACAAGGACGCATGCAGATAAGTCTCCTTCCTCGTCCTGATGTTATTAGATCCTCAGATAAAAGCAGCAAAACCAATTCAGTTCAACCCTTTTAAGATACTCATTAGATTACAAAAATAGAACATATGAAATTGTACTGCATTCAAGTAGTGTCATGGAAATGATGTACTGAAAGTATCTGAGAGACAATAATCTTCAAACATGTTTCTGCAGGCCAACAATGCCATAAGACGAGCTTCATTTTATAGAATTGAGAGGAAATATACCTGACTTTAAATGCACCACACATACCAAAAACATCTTCACAAAGGGCAGTGTGTCTGTAACATGCCCTTGATTGGAGGTAGCTTTTCTTTTACGATGAGAGTCCCTTTTATAAAAATACACAAAGACAGTCACTGCAGAGCATATTTTCATCTTTATTGGTGATTGATGAGTCACAGCAAATCTTTTCCATTTATGTATTTACTGTACATGTTTTGCATTCAAAGTCAGTAGAGATAAACTGGAGGCTTTAGCATTAATTGACATGTGAACTTTCATTTGGTGCTGTCATGTGAGGCAACATTTTACTGTCATGTCTTTTTATTATTATTCTGTATCACAGAGTCTTTTGTTTCTGGTTCCTGCTCTTAACCTTCTGACGGACCACAGCAAGGGTGGTGAAGAAATTTCCAAAGAAGAGAATAAGGAAGCAGAGACCACACATCAAGACCTTGCATCATATGGAAAATAGAAAAAATAGGAACAACACATGATGAAGCATTTTCGTGGGGCATTCATAGAAAAACTAAATAAAAAAAAAAAGATACGCAAAATCACTTCATTGTAGAAGTAAGCATTTAGTAGCATTTCTTATAAAATGCAAAAATACTGTTCAAGTGATACAAAGTAAAAACCCAGATTGTAATGCATGAAGCAAATTAGAATCAAGTGAAGAAGGAAAAGCAAACAGTTACTCTGAATCATTATACAAAGCATTATTTGAGCTGTAATAAAATGAATGGTAAAATGTGAGGATGAAACACTCACCTGCCATTCTTTAAAATCAGGGAGCTGGGCCATTCTGAACAGAGTGAGTCCATTGAACAGCTGCCAGAACTAAAGTACAAAACATGAAGACTGAGGAGCATTTTATGTTTCTATGTGCACGGGTATAAAGCAGTATGTAGCGATATAAATGTAGAGACCTGTGAACAGTTAAATGTTATTCGGATCACTAAAAAACCTATTAATTGTCTGGAATAATTCCTAAAAATGCCAAGTAATACTATATCCTCAGGCTTTTAAGTATCATGCTTTGTCATGCTTGACTAAAGCATGACAATGCATGTTTTCTTTCAATGCAAACTAAGCATTTAGTCAGAGGATATTTCTAAAGTTCAGTTGCACAAAATCTCTAAATCACAGACTGTACTCACATGACCAAAAAAAAGGAAGGGCAAAAGAAATGTCAGCCCTTTCCACATCCAGGACTGAAATCCCTCTGAAAACAAAAAACAGACAAAGGGTTATTTTCCCCCTCTACATCTGCCTGTGAGGAGCCACTGACATGGAAGAACCCAAATCATTTCCATATTTATAATGAACTCTTAAAATTTGACCACCGGATTGCATCTGTTTTCCATGCCCTTGACTCACCCACGGTTAGATCCATGTTGTGTCTCTCTCCCAGGGCTCGAAGTCTGTACAGACATCCGCTCTGATAATAGCACTGCAGACACTGAACAAAACCTGTGCATTCCAAATGAAAGTTGTAACGTTTTGGCTTGATTTATTATTAGTTTAATCTATGCTGTTTAATCTATGCTTAGACTTATATATATATATATATATATATATATATATATATATACACACGACAGACTATATATATAGACTCACTTTGATACAAGGAATAGGCAAGGAACTGGTTCCTGAAAGTCTTGTACAGGTTCCCGTCTGGCCTTAGGGGAATCAGGAGATATTATTAGAGGAATTGAAATACATTTAAAATAAAATACAAAGTTCCCTGGCAGAAATTTTAAGAGTGACTCCGGGGGGCTGCTGCTGGCACAGGGATGTCGACTTGGTGCAATTACATAAGCATGTATACATGACTCAGACTAGTCAGACCGAGGCGTCAGGAATTGAAGCCCTTTGGACAAGAGGCCAAACGTCTTTGACAAAACCTAAGTGTCTGTATATATGTGTGTGTGTGTGTGTGTGCCTGTGTATATTTGTTGCTGTGTTTGGCTGTAAATATGTAGTGCATCTGTATATAAATGTGTGTGTGTCTGCATCTGTGTGTGTCTGTATATCAGTCTCTGTGTGTGTCTGTGTGTGTCTGTGTGTGTCCTGCAGTGTAACACAAATGTCAGCAGTAACAGTTGATCAGCTGCTCTCCTATCAGAGGAGTCTGATGACATCATTGATTGCAGCTGTGTGTCTGAGCTTGGATTGCGTCATCCTCCTCAGAAAGTTTCACTCTGGGGCAATTTGTTAAAAACCGGTAACTCCCGTCAGAAAACTGAGCAGACGCTGAGCACCACAACAAGTGTGTGAAGCTTTGTGTGTATTTTGGTGTTTCTAGGATGTAAAATGTGGACACGGGAGCGAGTTAAAAACACATGAAAATGTGAACTCCTCTCCTTCCGGCCAGAGAAAAATACATGGGGAGTAATAGGAGAGAGGAGGGGTGAGCATGTCCTTCAGAGGGGCACATTTCAAATTTGGTTTGTTTGACAGTTAAAGTTAGCACATTTTTCAAGAGAGGACAAGAATCTCTACTACTTTGGAGAAAATGACGTGTGTACCTCAAACTATGTGCCCGTGAGGGCAATTTACAAATTTATTTTCTGGTAATCATCAGCTCGCCGACGCACTCTCACCGAAGAGTCCTCCACTCTAAGCCACCAACATTCCATCCAACACACACACACAGGAAACTGACATTTTCAGCAAAAATGAGGTGAGACGAGCATGACACTTGAACAGTCGCTGATCGAAAAGTATAAAAGATATCAGTAAGATGAAAACACTACGGGGTAGAGAACAAATTTTCCTTTGTTTTAAAGGTTAAATGGACTGTGTAGTTGTAAGTATGCCAAAGTGTCAGAGGTTTGAAAAAGCTGACAATTTTTGGGGAATTTCGGCGTCTCTCATTAGAAATGAATGGAGTTTTTTAGCCACGTTTTCGCCGTTTACAAGTGACAAGTGCTGTCTATCTGGTGTGTGTGTGTGTGTCTGTCTGTGTGTGTCAGTTGTGTTTCTGTTTGTGTCTCTGTATGTGCATTTTCTGTGTGTAAATGTGTGTGTCTGTGTGCCTCTTATAGCCTTGGTCTATAGACAGTAGTGACTGTGAGGAGCCAGAGTCACTAATTAAAATCTTTTAAAGAACAATTTTCTTGTTTCGTAATTTGTAATTTAGGGTTTTATTTTCCTCTACTTACCACGTCAGCATCACACCGGACAAAAATGCTGAGATATAGTGATGAAAAACCCACCACCCTTTGATTCTGTGGCACAGGACAAACAGTATTAGATCATGACGTTTTTTTCATGACGTTGAAGTAACTTGCTCAGATTTACTTGTGAAAATAAATAAGGTGAAAAATGGATGAGTAATTTCCACACTGACAAGTGCATTTCCTATTACACAAGTGAAAAGTCAGCACCATGCATATAAATGTCATTTAAAAACACAAGATATCATATCATAGAGATAAGAGAGTGGCTGACCTGGAGCCATTAGTGATAAGGATGCCTTCCCTGATAGTCAATGTACAATAGTACCACACCAGCAGGAAATTGAGGATTGCATCTAGAAATCTAAAATCGGACACAAATAGACATACAGCACATACAGTGTCCATATTATTAAGTCATTGTATTAAAAGAATGGAACAACTTTGATGTGTGATATACCAATACATACCTGTAGCTCACAAAGAAATAACATATGAAGGAGAACAGCAGCAGGACAATGGTGGTGTACAGCTTGAACTTCTCATATTCATCTTTGTAAGCAAATCTGCCAAATGTGATATCGTCAGACCTCAATTGACAATTTAAAACCTTTCAAAAGTCATAGTTTAATTAGAGAGACAATGACTGAAACATTTTACTGCATCAGTTTGATAAATACATAGCTATATCTCAAGATCATCTGGCTAAAAATGTAGTTGAACTTAACAACCTACTTGTTAAGATGTAGGTAAAAGATAAATATTTAGATGTTGTGGTTGCTTTCTTACTTTGACTGCTTGTTGAAAAGAGTGACATTCACATTTCCAAGAACCAGACTGAGATAGAGCCTGCAAAATTGAATGGTTTAATTATACTCCCTTAATTTATCATTGTTAAATGAGATAAGCATTACTGCAAATAATAGGATTTTGTGTATTTTAACACATATTTTGCATAAAAAACAAGTCATTACCCATTTTTCTTGGGAAGGAAAGCTTCCATTTCACAGAAAGCATTTGGTTTTATCTTAATTTTCTCTTTAATCTCATTCATGTTTTTAGCATCCTCTTCTGATGGTCCCGTGCTGCATCTGATGGATGACATAAGATAAGTTTGTATCACTGGCACAACATGAGATATTTCCATAATTTGTTCATTTGGACTGAGGGAAGTATGTTTTCTCTCCATCTCAATGTTTTTGTATGGCAGCAAGAGCCGATGCATTCTTTTCTATATGCAACCATAAATTTGCGTGCATGCAATTTGGTGTGTGTGTGTGTGCCCATATGGACGTTTACTTTTTCACTAGATGGGATAGCTCCTTCAGTCTTTTTCGCTGATGGGAAATGGAGGAGGAGCAGTTGTTTTGTAGTTTAGAAATTTCATCCAGTTTCTGCAAGTACAGTCTGTGTGTATCCTGGATGACAAATCATACATTTCAATCAATTGGCAAAGAAAATGTTTGTGATTGCTTTTGAGCTGCATGACCAAGACATTTATACACTTCAACTGCAACGGGTTCAACTGCTTGAAATGAAAACCTTTTCATTATAAGGTCTGAGTTACACAGCAGCAAATTAGCAATACATAAAGCAGAGGACAACAAGACACATTCAGTTACAGATATATTCTTGCCTGAAGTTGTTGATATTCCTCCTCCAGAGATCTCCATTCCTCCAGGACAGCTGCTAGACCTTGAGACATTTTTACAGCAAATTACTTCTTACTGAACTTCACTAATTGCAAACTCAACAAACTAAGGTGACAATCCCCACAGGGCTCCAGTTGTTAAACTAACTTGAAATGTTGTGTTAAAAGGTGCGCTCAAGGTGTGTCACATCTCTGTGGATGGTTTATTGCATCAAATGAACTTTGACTGGTATAAATATGCAATATTCTCACTTGGACATTGCTCTGTGGGGATTTTCTGGCAACCACATATTTAAACAATTGCTCAAAGTGGTCAAAGCAGCAAGTTTTTTCAGGCTTTTTAAAAATCAAGAAATTGGTCTGGGTGTTTCCTTGAGCATGATTGACAAAGTAGCTTGATAACTGGATATTGCTTTAGTACTTAACCTTTCAGCATAGTTTTTCACTTATGAAGTTGCACATAAGCGACACCTGGTGGTCCAAATCGGTACGTGTTTGTAATCAAATCAAATTTATTTGTATAGCGCCAATTCATAACAAAGTTACATCAAGGCACTTTACATGTAGAGCAGGTCTAGACCAAACTCTTTCTAAAATGATTTAAAGACACCCAACAGATCCCCCGATGAGCAAGCACTTGGCAACAGTGCAACAGTTAACTTTTTAACTATAAGCTCTGTCATACAGGAAAGTTTTAAGCCTGGTCTTGAAAATTGCTAAAGAGTCCGCCCCCAGACTGATATTGGAAGTTGGTTTCATAGAAGAAGAGCCTATGAGCTCTCTGAGATATGATGGAGCTTGGCCATTGAGAGCTTTATATGTTAAGAAGGATTTTGAATTCTACTCTATATTTTACTGGCAGCCAATGAAGAGCAGCTAACACAGGGGAGATATGATCTCTTTTCCTAGTTCCTGTTAATATTTGTGCAGCAGCATTCTGAATCAACTGAAGGCCTTTTAGAGATTTGTTTGGACATCCAGATAGTAATGAGTTACAGTAGTCCAGCCTAGAAGTTACAAATGCATGGAGCAGTTTTTCTGCATCATCCGGAAAAAGGATGTTTCTGATTTTCCTAATGTTTCTCAGGTGGAAGAAAGCTGCCCGACTAACTTGTTTGATGTGAGGGACAAAGGACATGTCCTGGTCAAAAATTACTCCAAGGTTGAAGCCAAAGTGATGCCGTCCAGACTGATGAGATGATTAGATAGTATTTTTCTGAGGTGCTTAGGGCCGAGTACAATAACTTCTGTTTTGTCAGAGTTGAGAAGTAAAAAATTTTCAGTCATCCAGACTTTTATCTTCTTTTATGTCTGCAGTCTGACTATCTGAGTGACTTCATTTGGCTTCATTGATAGGTACAGCTGAGTGTCGTCCGCATAGCAGTGGAAGTTGATGCTGTGTTTCCTGTTAATGTTGCCTAGAGGAAGCAGATAAAGCGTAAAGAGGATTGGTCCAAGTATCGAACCCTGCGGGACTCCATGACTGACTACAGTACACGAGGAGGAGCTGTTGTTAACATGAGCAAACTGATGTCTGTCTGATAAGTAGGATTTGAACCACCTTAGTGCAGTTCCTTTCATTCCAATTTCACGTTCCAGTCTCTGTAGTAAAATATGATCTGTGGTGTCGAATGCAGCACTGAGATCTAGAAGGAGAAGTATGGAGGCTGATCCATTGTCTGAAGCCATTAGAATGTCATTGGAGACTTTGACCAGCGCCGTTTCTGTGCTATGATGGGCTCTAAATCCTGATTGAAAATGTTCAAACAAACTGTTCCCATCCAGATGGTCGTGTAGTTGTTTTGCTACAGCTTTCTCAATGATTTTAGAAATAAATGGAAGGTTCGATATGGGTCTATAGTTTGCCAAAACATCTGGATCAAGATTAGGCTTTTTAAGATGGGGTTTGATGACCGCCATCCTAAGTGCCTGAGGTACATAACCCAGAAATAAAGTCAGATTAATCAAATCTAGAATAAACGGCTCAATTAAATAAAAGATCTCTTTAAAGAGGCTAGTTGGTACTGGGTCTAATAGACAGGATGACGGTCTGGATGATGAAACTATAAAAGCTAGCTCTGAGAGATTCACAGGTGAGAATGATTCCTGATGTAAAAGAGCCGTTGCAGCTGATTCAGGAGTTGCTGTATTCAGTAGGAGATTTTTATCTAACGTAGGCAAGAGCTGATAAATTCTTTCTCTGATTGTGAGAATTTTATCTGTAAAAAAGTTCATAAAATCATCACTGCTTAGAGCTAAGGGGATCACTGGTTCGACTGAGCTATGGCTCTCTGTCAGCCTGGCTACAGTGCTGAAGAGAGACCTGGGGTTGTTCTTGTTTTCTTCTATGAGTGCTGAGTAATATGAACTTCTAGCGCTGCTGAGAGCTTCTTTATATGTTTTTAGGCTATCTTTCCAGGCTCTGTGAGACTCTTCTGACTTACTGGAACGCCAATTTCTTTCTAATTTCCTTGATGTTTGCTTTAAGGCACGGATTTGGGAATTATACCAGGGAGCCAGCCTCCTCAGATTGAATACTTTCTTTTTGAAAGGGGGGCCATTGTCGAGATTTGAACACAGTGTGGTCATATTGCTAGTCACAAGGTCATCAACCTGCGTATGGGAGAAATCCTCATTTGAATTTAGATATGGCAATGTTGGGAATGATGACCGAATGTTCTCTTTAAATTTAGCCACAGCAGCTTCAGATAAACATCTTCTATAGCTGAATTTATTCCTCAATGCTGTGGAGCCCATTAAATTAAACTCAAATGTAATAAGGTAATGGTCAGTCAGGAGAGAGTTTTGGGGAAGAATTGTTAGCTTGTCAGTTTCAATGCCATATGTTAGAACAAGATCAAGGATATGATTGTAGAAGCGAGTGGGTTCATTCACATGCTGGGAAATGCCAATTGAGTCTAGTAGGGAAAGAAACCCAGAACTAAGGCTGTCGCTTTCTACATCAACGTGTAAATTGAAATCTCGCAGTATAACGATTTTATCTTAGTTAGTACTACTAGTTACTAGTTAGTTACTAGTGCTAACTCTGATATAAACTCAGAAAACTCTGACAGGAATTCTGAGTACAGACCAGGTGGACGGTACACTGTAACTAACAGAACTGGTTTTTCACCTTTCCAGTCTGAATGGGAAAGACTTAAGAGTGAGACTTTCAAAAGACCTGCAGCCAGATTTTGGTCTAGGGTTGATTAGTGAGCTTGACTGAAATATTGCAGCCACCTCCCCCTCCTGGACCTGTGGTAAGAGGGATATGAAAGTTAACATGAGTGGGGGGTGTAGACACAAATATCACATAGGTGTTTAATTACCTTTAATTAATTACATTATCTTTCTCTGAGCTACCGCTCACTTTCTCTGGAGGGTATTTGCACGCATTTCTCCAGTCATCGCACTTGAATTTTCAAATTTTACTGAATTACTAATTTTTCTTTCCTTCCTTTTTGTTGTTGTCAGTGCTGCCGTCTTATTCTGAAATATCTGAGCGGAAGTGCGCGTGGTTTGACGCATGCGCGGTGAGCTGACAGCGGCAGGTCGGCGGTCTCGTCAGAAAACAGCTGTAGCTCGGCGGAGAGCAGTCCGTCAGCTGGTAAACACAACCTGCACCGCAGCTCTCTGTCCATGTTCACAGACAACAACTCACCGCAGAACCACCTAGTTCAGTCCATACGAAGTCACAAAGAAAATTGAACATTTTGATGACAAAGGTAAGATTTATCTTCTAACTCCAACTCACTCTGGTAACGTTAGCTTAATCTAGCTAGTAGGCTAAACCCGTTATTGTGATATAAATGTTGTAACTAATGAGGAAATTGTGTTTTTCATGGCTTATTGTTTCTGATTAGAAAGTAAACCCATTCTGGCTGACAACAGGGCACATATAACATAAAACACATACAATCTATAGCACCTATTTAACACTAAGTTACTGACTGTAATTTGGGGAAATGCACGTCTTTATAATGTGAAATCTTTTGCATTTTTCATTCACATGCAAGGTCTTGATTTCTTTTTTCCACTTTCAACTGTAAAAGTTCGGTTTGCTGTAGAGGTGAAACTACTTCCATCCACCCATCAATCTTCATCCGCTTATCCGGGCCAATAAGCAAAACATTAATTAGAAATTAATGAATTTTGAATATTTTTTTTAGCGCAAAAAGTTTAAATGTCTGAGCTAATGGGCATTTTTCATTTTATGGGCCAAATGATTTCTCAGGATAATAACTCATTGAATTGATATTGAGGAAATAGTTGCTCATCGTTGTAAATGTCTTCCTATATTCTACTTTGGTATTATTATACTTTTTTATATAAATCTATTTATGCTATAACTTCTTTGTGTATATATTCTTGTAATATTTCGATTTCTACTGCTATTTTGCTGGAACACACAGAATTTCTCCTGGGGGCTAGTAAAGTATTTCTTATTCTGATTAGTTGTAACTATTTTTTGACCGCCTGTGACATAGTGGTTTTCCTACCATTGCACAATGTGTTTTCTCTGGTGTGGAGCAGACTGATAGGAGATGTGTGCTGCTGTGTATGTACTGTCCACCGTAACGGGCTACGTGCTTACCTCAGCCTTGCTGCTGAAATGCCCAACTCTTTTGCATCGGAAGAAGCGAGAAAATTTTCTCAGCCAGCACATTTCCCACCGTGGAGGTGAGTCAGAGGCACCCATTCAAATTTTTGTATTGAAAGTATTTGAGTTTTTCATTCTTTTACAAAAATCCTGTCTGAAATAAAAGGCTGCAAGGCAATTGCAGTTATTAACTTAAGCTGTAACAAATTTTAGCTAGTTTTCTTACTTTGCAGAAAATGGTTGTGTGAAGATTATGATGATGATACTCCAATTTTAAGATTTCTGTTCTATGAATATGGTATTAACATCTACATTTTGCTTTCCACTCTGAGCTAGTTATTAATGTACAGATTTACAGGGTGCCAACATTTATACTGACTTCAGCTGTATCTCAGTGCATTTATCTATGGCTACCCAAATACTGTATGTTTTTTGTTTACTTTTTTGGGTTGTATGTAGCTCTACAGAGGGTCACACCTGTGTAAAAGTGTAAATAAACTGGACTAAAAGGACAAATAGAAGATAATGGATTTAGGTTTTGTTGTTACCTGGCAGTGCTCCAGCTGTGGGTCCCTCAGTAGTGCTATTATATCAAAAATGCTGTAAAACTCTGTTTGCTTTTTGCATTACAGGGGCAGGTGAAAACCTGGAAAACACTATGACAGCTTTCAAGCAGTGAGTAGAAGCCTTAGTTATAATGACAAAGCAGTTGGTTAGTTTGTTTCAGCATGTATGTGGTAAAGGTCTGTGGTGATTGTCCTTGTGATTGTGGGGAATGTGGGTCATCTGAGTTCAGCACTGTTTATTTTGTACCCACTATCAGCTTCATTTGTCTCTAACTCTAAACTAAAAACACATCTTAGGTCTCTGTTCGTATTAGAGGCGGAGAGAGATTTACTACTGTCGTCCCTCAATGATTTACTAATGACCTCAAAGCTGACTGTTTATGATCTCTTGTTTGAGATGGGTGAGGTCTATTATTTAAAAAAAAAAAATAAAAAAAAAAATCAATGGATCCTATCATGTAGTGTTTTCATTTTTGTGTGTGATTTGTGTTGGTTCATACAGTGCCGTGAATCTTGGCACAGACATGCTGGAGTTGGACTGCCAACTGACAAAAGATGAACAAGTTGTGGTTTCACATGATTCGAACTTGAAGAGGGCCACTGGTGTCAATACCCAAGTCTGTGACATGGCCTATTCTGTGAGTTATTGCTTTTAAATGTCTCTTTCGGAATTCAATTTCAACATCAGGCGGAGAAATAAAACCACATGTTATCTCCCTTCCAGCTCTGGGATTGTTGAGCTGTGTGCACTCTTTTTATGGTGGCATATAGAAAACTATAGAAGAGTATTTAATCATTTGGGTAATTTCATAGTACTTGTTAATTTATCTATCTTCATTAACATAGTAAAGACAGTGATGTCCATATATATTTCAGTTAAGAAATTTGAAACTGAGGAAACCTGAAATAAACTTGTGTAAATGAGGTTACAGACGTGGTAAAGCATATGAGTTGATCAGGTGAGGTTCGTACAAAATCAGCTGATCATGACAAACGATGAACTCTTGCCTAATTTTAAACTTTAAAAATCCATGAGAAATTCCTGTTAAGTCAGCTGCAGCGCACTTAAATTCAACCTTCTTTTCTGTCATGCACAGCTTTGATAGTCAACATTGGTGGTGGGTAAATAGAGGCCTGTGGATGAACCCAACCTTCCACCAACAATATATTAAAAAAAACAGAACTGCAAAAGCACAAGTTTTCTTTTCAGTTGTTTGCATTTGAGCTTATGGTTCTAATATGGTGAATGCCTAAATCTCCACTGCTTATCAAGTTCCCCTTTAAACATTTCTGAGGAAAATGGCCTCTGGTGGAACTTAATATGTCGTGGTCATTTTTGTTAAAGAGAATTACTTCTCAAACATTTTACCAGGTAAAATAAAGGTTAAATAAATAGATAGATAAGAATAAAAATGTATGTGACCCCGGTCTACATTTTCAGCGTTTTAACTTAAAGAAACTATCTCCGCCAAATGCGTATATTTGAAGTAAAGAGATCACAAAAATAGTTGAATGATACATCACTGGCATTGATGCAGATAAAGGCCACTGGTTTGAGCCAAAAATGATATTTGTGAAATATAACATTTTGGTGACCTTTGGCCATTTGGTACAGAGATTAGTAATACTATAATCTTGCTTTCCTATGTCCTTCTGCGTTCCGCTTTATATTGATTTTTTTTATATTATCATTACTTTCAATGCTTTCATTGATTCTTAATATCTGCGTCTGCCCTGGCTGTACTGGGACTACTGTAATTCTTGTTTGTTAATCAGTGAGTGCTTTGTGCCCCTTGCAGGAGCTACCTCCATACCTCTGCAAGTTGGGGGTAACTTTTCAGAGAGGCGAGTATTGTATTCACAAGATGGATGCAATAACCATAAAGCTTACACAACCACATATAGATGTGTTCTGAGTGTGCTAAATCATCTGTACATGCATATGTAATGTTTGCACAGGACCAAGTACATAAATATGTTTAAAGTTCACATTGCAAAAAAAGTCAGTTCATCTACAAAAGAATCAAAATACAATTGCAATTGAATGTACTGTATTTGTATGATATTTAACAGATAGTAATATATTTTATTTGACAAATTAATGGGCAGAAATGTGTTCAACCTGAAGCTGACTGTGTTTTTGACTTGTCCTTGTATGTGCAGAGTGCTTCTGTGAAGGAGGGGAGGACAAACGTATCCCTCTCCTCAGGGACGTTTTTGAAGCCTTTCCAAATACCCCTGTCAATATTGACATCAAAGTCAATAATGACACACTTATCAAGAAGGTTTGTATGTGTTTTTGTCTGTTCTGTTCTGTTTTTGTTTTTTTTTTTCGGGGGGGGGGGGGGTGACTTTAATCTTCTTAACAATTATCTTGTTTTTATTTCCTTTCCATTTGTTTTGATTTTTAGCATGTCCTCAAAAAAAGCAGCTTTATTGCTTATGTCATTGAACACCAAAAGGAGTAGAGAAGCAGCACGAGCCATCTTTGTCATTCTTTCATTTCCAGATTTATTGTGTAATTTTGGTTGTAAGGTATATCACATCTTCAGCTGCCAAATCTTAGTGCTGAAAACAGTCCTAGTATCATTGAGTTTTTAATCCTTGCAGGTGTCCGAGCTGGTTGTTAAGTATGACAGAGAACATCTGACCGTGTGGGGCAATGCCAGCAACGAGATTGTTAAGAAGTGTTACAAAGAGGTACTTCAGCATGTACATTTTTTAAATTATTTACCTGAAAAATGCCAGTACTTTATGTTTGGTCCATTTTCTTGAGGTGAATAACCACTGATAACAGCGCAAGTCCTTTCATCTGGTGGGCCTTTAAATTCCATATTTGACTAGGAAGTAAACTGTTATCTGTTCTATATCATAAGTCATTCATTGTCACTGTTGAGAAAGATTTCACAATTGGAAATATTGAAATTGAAATGTTTAAATAACTCACAATTGCAAGAGAATGAAGCCTGAAACATGGTGGTATGTTTGTGTTTTTGCAGAATCCTCGAATACCTGTGTTGTTCAGCTTTCCCAGAGTATTGCAGTTGTTGGGCCTCTTCTACACCGGCCTTCTGCCCTTTGTTCCCCTTAAAGAACAGTTCCTTGAGATCCCCATGCCTTCCATTATTACCAAGTAGGTTCACACCTAGCAATAAAAAACCCCAATAAAAACCAACAAGAGACACAGAATGACCAAGCCAGACAGAATAAAACAAAACACAAAAAAGAATTTTAAAAGAACAAATATTAAAAAGATACAAAATAACATCAAATAAGGTCACAGTGGCCATAGGGCACAGCTATTGCAGTATATTTTGTGGAAGGTGATGCACAGACAACTCCTTCATACATAGCTGTGGGTTTCTGCTGATGTTGCTGGAGCCACAGTAGATAACAGTAGACCTTGACCGGTCGGTAACGAATGGCTCATCTTCAGCATAAGAATTCAAAGATCCAGTGCTTGTTATTCAATAGAGAAAGCTCAACATCTGTACCGACATCCAACAATTTTGCTTTGTCAAAATGATACAATCGTAACACTAGGCTACGCAAAAACAAGGTGCACCCTGGACAGGTCGCCAGTCCATCACAGGGCCAACATACAGAGACAAAGACGAACAACCACTCGCACACAGACCTCTGGGCAATTTAGACTCACCAGTGAAACTAAACCAGAGTACCCAGAGGAAACCCACGCAGGCACAGGAAGAACACGCAAACTTCCCAGGCCGGGAACCGAACCCGAAACCTTCTTGTTGTGTGGTAACAGCGCTAACCACTATGATGTCATGCTGCCTCGAATTAAGATTTAATTCTGTCCTAAACTCCAAGACACAAATAGAAGAAAAAACTAAAGAAAAAACATAGCTGCTTACTGGGAAATTTCAAGGAGTTCGGCCATGCCTCATGCCTTCATCAGAAAAATATCCAACAAACCTTGAACAGAGATTTGATGGGTTGAAGTTGTGTAAATTTGATGAAGGGCCACATCTGCTGCTAAGACTTGCCACATTATAGTGGCTCTTATAAGTTACACACTTGATTTCACCAAGTACTGTAGGCAGGTATTCTGGCTCACTATTCAACTTTTTCACAGTGTGTCCTTTCAGGTTCTTATCACAGCTGAAATGCTTTTGGAAAGATGATCTCACTCACTAATTAAGCCAATAAAAGAAAATACTCACCTGTAGGGTAGGGTGTGTGGTCAGAGCAGATTATATGGGCTGAACATTCATTTAGGATTAAGTGATTTACATTATGACAATTCTATTGCTCTACGGTATTTGTTGTACTAAATTACTGCTTCATACAAATTCTTCCCTCAAACTCTGTAACACTGTTATCGTACATATATGAATAGGCAATCTGTTGCATCTGTTCATACTTACACTCACTCTAATCTGCTATATTTTGAAGATTTCCAACTGCAAATTTTGGTCAAGTCTGACTTTGGTTACCATGGCAATGTTTTAACACTTAACCTATTTATGTTCCTATATGATTCTGCAGACTCAAGGATCCTAACAGATTAACTAAGAGTCAGCGATTCATCACCTGGCTGGCAGACAAGTAGGTTACTGTTTGGTCCAAAAAGAGATTTCTTTTCACTTTATTTTATTTTCATAATCTGAATCTGTCCACATTCATAGAATAATAGTTTTAAGCCCCTATATCGGTATAGCTAGGCTTTTTCTTTTCTTTTTTTTTTATTGCAATACTTTTAATTTTCATCTATATTGAGCACTCCACATCCAAGTGGTGAAACTATATCCACCGTGTACACTGTAAATCCATACTGTATATTACTGCGCCACCATGATTAAGTCAAAATCGTTACAAATTCAGCACCAAACCCCAGACTACCTCTGCTATACTTTTTTCTCCATGCCAGTGAGTGTTTAATTTTCTCTTGCAGTTTGCTCATGAGGAAAAGTTTGTTTGAGCATCTCACTGCCAGGGGAATACAGGTAAAATGTCCACATAGTTAATGTCCACATTTCTTACAAGTTCAAAAATAGCCCAGCATGCCCACTAACATTACTGTTATGGGTACAGACATTTTTTAGCTTTATGTTATTCCCACCACTGTGTGTTGTATGCATTTGATCATATGAGTCCTGCATTTGGTTTCAGGTGTACATATGGGTGCTGAATGATGACGAGGACTTCCAGAGGGCATTTGACTTGGGAGCCACAGGAGTTATGACAGATTTTCCCACCAGGCTTAAAGACTTTATGGACAGGAATGGCATTTCTAAGCTTCAATGACCTGCCAAAATCTACCTCAACACCCGACCCCCGCCACCACTGATTATCCTTCCACTTGACTGGCCTGCCAAACCAGTCCCCCACAACACACACCCACTTTTCCTGCATGCATTCCAGCAGGGCTACAACTCACATGCTGTGTTGTACAGTTTTATAGTCACTGGTGATCTTCACCATGTTCTGTTTCTTGCACACGTCTGAGGTACCAGTGGTTATAATGCTAACACAGTCTTTTTGTATTTTTAGTCAGATAAAATACACGAGGACACATACAGTATAGACACATACAGTAAAATGGGACAAATCGGCCTTTGAAACGTGCTGGGAAGTATTATCTCAGTTTTGCAAATTTTACTTGATTCATCAAAATATTTTTGTACGTTCACTGATGTCACACTTTATTTTAATTTTTGTATTACCTTCAAGTAAATGACAATTTGGAGTATCGCTGCATTGTGTATTGTTCTGATAGGAGTACCAGCAACAGCATCTTTATGCTGGTATGTAATATTAATTTATATACAGTCAAAACTTTGTTTTGTGGTCTACTTTTTTCACAATCTGATTATTACTTAGCACATGCACCAGTAAAAATATTTAAGTAAATGGGAGATATTTTTGTCAGATGCAGTCAAAAATTGTCAGAAATGACAGGATGCAGTCAGAAGTCCTTTGTTTCACAAAGTTTTAGTATTGAATAAACAATGTTAATACTGAGGACAAAAGCACATTAGGTTCCAGTTGAACTGTGGATTTTCTGTTAAAAAAAAATTGTTTTATGGTGCTTTCAAAGACAATGCATTGCTATATAGTTGTTTTTGTGTAGTACTGAGGTTCTTATTTCAGTAAACAGTTGTTCCTTTTTTCACCTTTGTTATTGTGATTGTGAACACTTAATATGAAGATTTGAAATATATGGGCTTTAAATTTTGCTGAGAACAGTGAAGGTGCACTGATACATGTTGTTCATTTGAAATGTAACTTTATTTAAAACAGCAATCAACTAGCAATATTGCACAGTGGGTTTCAGAGTTTGAATGTCTAAAGATCATTACATTTACGATTATCCATGCCAGTGCAATTCTCAGTTTCAAACTTTTGACCAGACCGTGATGATCAGCATTGAATGTAGAAGTAGTTAAATGTACTGTATGCTGCTTGGTATGTTGCAGTCTAAACAGTATTGGAGAACTAATCACTTCAGTTTCTTAACTATCAAAAACTAAAATGATTATTCTCTGACAGAACAACTCCTGATCCACCAATTCTATTGCATATCTTACATGTTAAATATAGGATATTTTTGATCATATATACGCTGTGCTGTGTTGTGTGTACCCTTGTTTTGCATGCTCAAACCAATGTCTGACAAAGTGTTGTGTTTTGAAAAAGCTGTGGGTCTGACAGTAAGTGTTGGGCACTGGGCTGCTTTGGCCTCTCAAAATGCCTCATCCCATTGTGGTATTTGGCGAAATAATCACTGAATTTTAAAAGTATGAATAAAAATGAACATATCAAACGTGTGATACGAGGTGTGTTTAAAAAAAAATGAAACAAGTGCTTATTTCTCTGAGTAAATATTAGAAAGCAGCTCAGCTTGTATAGGAAACCACCTGCAGCCACCAGGAGGGGGCGCTGCGGGCCGGACGGACGTCTTCCTGCAGCGAAAAACTTAGTGAAGCGGCACATGTTTCCGAAACAGAAAGTCGGACATGTGCGCTTTTTCTGCTCTCCTTTACAAGCCCGGCCGGTGAACTCTTTGAGAGCTTTCGGTCGTTAAATCAATTACAACGAAAGAAATCTCACGTGTAGTTTGTATACTTTCTAAAAGAGTTCAGCAAACACCGTACGCTTTCAGTGATGCGATTGGTTCCCGGCTTCTGTCTGCGACCAATGAGCATCGTGTTGCTATGCCTTATCGGTGTGCTGATTGGCTGACGCGGCTGTCACTCATTCCTCAGGCCAACAGCCAGTGTGTTTATACCGAAGATCGTAAACTTGTCTGAAAAGATGGCTCCAGTCTTCTTGATGACTTGGCACGTTAACGGTTAATTTTTGGGGGGCTAATTGTTAATAAACAGGAGCTAAAGCGTCAGAATATATTACAGGTGGGAAACTGAATTAAACGTGGCTGGGAAAAACACAGCTGTGAGACCTTATATCGTTACCTAATACGAGATACAGAAAACAGATGATCTCTTGTTTTACTCCGTTCTGTGTCACACCAAACCGAAGTTTTTATCAAAAGGGAACAGACACATTTCTCACCGATGACAGCAGACTCCGGGTGTATTTCCTTCACCACAATAACGCAACAACAAAGACATGTTTAACGTCAGCGGTCGCCACTCTCTTACTGAGCATGCGCGCCGTGGTCTTCGGTCAGTAGCAACAAACACGTTTTAGTCCCCGCAAACAAAAAGCAGCACACTGAGAAAATCACGTCGCTACACGTCTGCAAGGAGCAGTAAGTCAGACACAGGACAGAGGCCCGACACTCCCGTTCAATAAAAGAAACTATCAAGACTCTAGAGTGGTTTTCCTGCAAACACGGAAGTAGAACGGAGGGTATCCTCTTGCGCCTATTGGCTCCTCTCTCCTCTCTGTGAGCCTCGTCTAAACTCTGTTGAGCATCGCTGCGCGTCAAAACATTGCGTCTCTGCTGGACTTGTCAGGGCCGGAGAGGAGAGGAGAGGAGAGGAAATTTGCCTTGGAAGGAATGCGAACCAGGCTTTAGGATTGGCACTGCCACGAGGAAAACGAGGAGGTGTGACATTTTCTAGTCTACGTGGAGATCCGCTTTTTCTCTCCTTCAAAGGTAAGATGATTTCCTCTGCATTATTTTTCCGCTTTGCTGCATTTGTTGTTACGCACTGTTTTTAAATCGCTGAAGCTTGTGGGCATTTTACAGTCTGTCCAATACTTCTTTATTTATCAGGGCAACTTTTAACATAGACTGAAAATACACAGGAGGGAAAATGACAACTAAAAGACGTTTGGGATTCTGGATCCTGGGTGAACTATCTTTCATGTGTGATTTGGTGATTTGGTCGTGGATGGGATGCTGAAGTCCGCTCTGTAGTGGATCTGTAGGATCCACTAATCTACTAAGACGCGTCCTGTTTGTCTTAGCAGTCCCGCACGTATGCGCCATCATCCGCGTGCGTTTGCCCGGCTGTTATTGTTCACGTCAGCTGTGATCGATGCGCGTTATCGCGTAATATAGGCTCATGTGATTATGAAGTCTGACTGCAGCCGCCGATTGCCATTGATCGCAATCGATCAGCTCAAGGCACCGCAGATGTTAAAACCAACCAGCGGCTCGTGTGTGCGAGCGTGCACATGTCTGAGTGTTTTCACCCCCGCCATCTGTGCTCCGTGTGGTGGCTGAAGTTCTGCCCCAGATAAAGTGCGCCACTGCCTGCGACTTGATCCATCCCAGGGATCGCTCACACACACACTCTCTCTCTCTCTCTCACACACACACACACACACACACACACACACACACACACACACACACACACACACACAAAGATAATGTGACAGTGACTCTGCCATCCTCTACATGACTGGATGGTAAATCGACCAGCAGGTGGAAATGCTGCAACCCCCCCCCCCCCCACCCACCCAAAATAATCAATTAAATAAATAAAAATAAATAACAACATTAAATCTACAAAATGAAGTCCACTGGTTGACATATCATGGCATGCACAAACCAGTCCTCTGTTTACAATATTTTTTTCATTTGCTGAGTGTCCATGTACATAGTTATTGATCATGTGAGGGGAGTGATCGGAGACAGAGGTTACAGAGTTGCAGGCCCAAAAAAGTGATCGTTTATAAATGGACTTGTAGATGAAGATGTCACATCTCCTGTTTTGTTTTTAGTTATGGCACGAAGATCAATTTGAGAGAACAATACATTAAAACCACCAAGAACAACAGATGATGAGCATTCAAAGTACATTTCTTTCAAGACAATGCAGTAATGTGTATGTTTAAAGTGTTAGAAAATAGTTATCACCTTCAATAAAACTGTCTTCAACAGAAGAGTGCACAAAACATAGCAACAGCAACCACAAACACAAACACACACCACTTGGATGAGTGCACCATTTCATCCATGAGATTTGATATGAAGGGGGAGGCAGAGAGGATCTTTTTTCTCCCCCTGCCAGTGATGTCATGCTGCTGTATGCAGTTGGCTTTGGTGAATGAAGAGCACCAGGAAGCGCAGAAAATTTTGGTTAGGCTTGTGTAGGACACAGATCTCATCCTGTGCTGCAGAGACAGAGACTCATGGCTGCTCTTTCCTCTCTTTCTCTGTTCATTAACCAACCTCCCTTTCCCTGTCTGACTCTCATTTTCCCCCCTTGCATCTTCTCCTGCTCTTGATCATTGTCAGAAACAGCATCAGCAGCGGCAACATCAGTGCATTACATAACAAAGGGTTTGTTGTTGCGATACAAGGGCCGTTTTGGCTGGTGAGATGCATACCATGTAGCCTTTTGTGATGACACCCAGAAATGACCAGAATGGACAGCTCAGTGACCTCAAATGACCCACAGCATGACTGATGAATAGCCAGATTGACACAGGAAAAAATAAAAAAATAAAAAAAAACAAAAGAAACAAAAAAAAAAAAACATGCTGAGAGGCATCAAGGCAGTGGAAGAGGCTACACAAGGCGACAGAGAGGAAGATAAACTGGAAAAAGATGGACAAATATCGGAGACACACACGGAGGTTATGCAGACAGTTTTTGTCCGGATGTATCAGTGTTGATAACATTTTCTGCTAGCAGAGCCTGTCTGAATCTGTGCAATCAGTTCCTGAAGTTATCCGTCCAGTTATCAGAGTTTTTTAGGGGGTGAAAACTGGCCTGGATAGATTCTTTGCGTCAGCATTTTACATGAACATCCGTGTTGTTTCCTTGCAAATTGATGTTCAAGTATTTTCAACCACCAAGATGAGTGCTGTCCTGTTCTAGGAAATTCATGGAAATTACTTCCTACTTTTACAGCCTTTTACAGTTTCCTTTTTCTCCCTGTTATAATGCTATCATACTGGATCTGTTATGAGACAAAACAAACGATGGCATCGATGATAGTTATTTTACAGTCATTGATTCAATCACCCTCTATCTCTGGAGCCAATCCCAATAACCTGCCATATCAATATCTATTCCCCCAATTCAATTATTTGTATCTTAATTTGGTATATGAAGTGTCAGCCAAAAGTGAGTAAATGCTTGACATGAGTTACAGGAAGGAAGGAACTGAGAGAAAATCCTCAAAACTAATGGAAGCAATTTTTTGTTTAAGAAATGCATCGATCATTAGGACTGAACAAATTTGTCAGCTTTAGTGCTTAGCTGGCCTGTAGGCCTGTTGAATAAATGCTATGACTTTATTCGCTATCTTAGAATTTATTTTGCACTAAGAATTCTCAGAGTTCATCCAAAGCCACTCACACCCACACTGCCACTCTGTTGTTGGCGCCGTAATGAAGTGATTCTTCAGAGTGAGAGGAGATAATACACAGAGAGAGCTCCACATGGATTACGTATGACCCATGAGAAGATGTATAACACGTGCCACACTATAATCCTTCTTTGCTGTTTAATATCACCCCAGTTTAAGGTACATTAGCACATTAGGAGATGCATTATGTGACTATGCTGGCATCAACACACAGAGCTCTTCCTACTGCTCTTTGAATAAGTAAACGTCTTGTTCGTGTCATCTGGTTTCAGTGTGATGGATTTCGCATTTACATATTCGACATTTAGCAAGCTCCCTTTAACTGTAGTGTCCTGTCCCAAATACAGCAGTAGAGGATTAAAAGGAGAAGCTTAAATTTAATGTAATTAAATTCTGATAAAAAGGTCAAGTTTGAAGCTTATGTTCTTAGATTACCTACGGTACCTAAGACTAATTACTTATCTGTAATCAGGTTGCCAATTTTATTAAGTGTGGGGCTGAACGTGTTTGATAAGGACACTTATTACTGTTATTGTTATCAATTGATTATTCATCGATAATCTGTAAGGAAAGAAAGGGATATCTGTAAATGTTTTTTTTTTTTTTTGTTTGTTTTTTTCCATATGGTCATTTTACAATGATAAATATAAAAGATAAAATTAACTCCTTTATAAATTGTTGAAAAGTAATTTTAAGTATTTTAATAATAAGATTTCTAATGATAATAATATAGCATCCAAATATAAATGGAAATATAAATTCCTGAATGGCTGAGGATGATGTGTCTAAGCGGACTGGCTGCTTCATAAATTTACCCCTTGTTCTTGTCCTGATATGAGAGAATCAAACATACTTTAAACATCAATCTGTGTATATATATATATATATATATATATATATATATATATATACATACATACATATATACACACACACACACACACACACACACGTACGTTATGGCTCAAGTCTGACAGTTGCACTGAGTGAGTCTTTGTGCCCCAGTCCCACGCCGCTGGCATGGAGTCAGAGGGGAGAAAACAAGGGCACGTCTCACTGCCTTATTTATTTATATCCCCCAGTCCTTCCATCAGCACTGGAGCCTTTATCAGCCTCCGTCTGACACCAAAAACAATCATATTGAAGAGCAGTAAAGAGGCCACTCTACCCCTTTCTCACTGTTGTTTGTGCTGAACTCTCAGAGGCCTCTTGCTCCCATTCAGTAATTTATTAGTTTTTCCAGATGGTTCAGTAACGACAGATCGGACGAAGTGGAGACAGAATAGGATGACGTGGACTATTGTGAAGGTGATGAAACAACTTAAACAGAGTGCTTACATATGGTGTTGTAAATGACAAAAAAAAAATCCTTTTATTTTGTTAGAAAGAGCTTCATTTATTCTGCTTTGATAAGATTCTAGTTGAAATAGACAAGTAAACAGGAGCAACTCCTCAACAACTTTGCAGAAACTATCACTGGGACATAAAAGTAGATTAAATCCTGGTACTGATTTGTTTTAAGTAGCATGGCCATAGTGCTGAAATAACAATTAAAATTGCATTATGTAATGAAAGTACAAAGATGAAAACTGCACTACAAGGTAGAGAGCATGGTCCTCTAACCTTTTAGTTTCTCATGTACAGTCAGTCTAAACACGCCTGTTCTCTTGTCCAGAAGCCTTTAGGATGGGTTCCCAGGCCAGCAGCTAATATTCTCAGTCTCCAGAGCATACCAGCAGAAGTATTTTGGGGGCTTGTTCTATTTGGATATCATGGAGAGCGCATAGCACAATTCTCACATTTGTGCTGGGCTAAGCAGATTATCTCTGCGGCCTCATAGACTTAAACACAGACTCTGAGTTAGCTTTGCTGCCTGTGTGCACTGAAAATGTCTGCAATTCAACTGGAGTCAGAGCAGAATGGAAACAGACATGTTTCTGCACCTGAAACGTAGTTATTTTTGTTTTGGATTTATTGATCAATGGTCAATGAGAAACATCCATCATGTTTTTGACAGACTGCTGGCCGCTGGCCCGGTGCTGATCAGACAGTGTCATCATGGCAGGGGTGGACAGTGACGAAGTAAATTTACTTGAGTACTGTACTTAAGCACAATTTTTGAGTATCTGTACTTTACTTGAGTATTATTTTTGATGGATACTTTTACTTTCAATACATTTGAAGAACAAATTGGACTTGGACTTTTTACTCCACAACATTTCTATTGATGCTCTCCTTACTCGCTACTTTTGCGCTAGTCTAACATTACTCCTTTGTTTTTACTCGTAATTTTTTTTTGTTCCAGGTAAGAATATGGCCACGATGTATAATACTCATCCTACCTGGATTATTTCTCCACAACAATCAGCTGATTCTTCATCATACATCGTGGCCGTATTATTACCTGAACACGCATTAGCTTGTAGCCGGTGTTTGGACGTCTTCTGTGGACATCACTTACAACACGGTCCAACTCATCATCACTCACAGCTAAACATGAAATAATTAATTTAATAGTGAAATAATGATATATATTTTTACATTTAATTAACTGGTATATTAATTCTGTCCTTTTTTCCTCCATAAATAAGTCATCTCTGTGGGTGATTTGTTCTGTTTTTTCCTGGTGCATATTCTCTGGTTTAGTCTGGTCTGGTCCATTCTCTGGAGGGGCGCTGTATCTTGCATTAGCCCAGGCCATTACTGTTACTAATTATCCAATTAACTTAGCCGCGTTCAGCTTCCCGCACCGGAATTCCAACTGCGTCTCTTTTCTGGTCTTGTTTACCATCTGTCTACTATCCACTTTTCCTTGCTGTAGCCCAGTCACTCTTCAATAATTTACCATCTGCCCCTTCCGGGAATCGAACCTGTGATCTCCTTAATAAGAATAGGCTCAGCAATGGGGAAGTACATTGAAATGTATATTGATACTTGTGGCACATAAGATATTGTGCTAAAACAGCTGGTTAATATCCACACAGCTCCACTTTAGGTGATCCGAGGTCTTCGGTCCTGAGTCTTGTCCCATGGCCGCTGCAGTGTGACCAGCCTGAGCATTCCCCTTTAAGCAGGTGGCAATAGCCATACCAGCATTGTATACATTTTGACCTGGTCATCACACCAGATCACTTCACGAGAGTCACAATGATTCATCCTCAGTGGAACATGAATCTCAGCAACAAATCTCCTCCAATGGTTGTTATATATTAAATTTTGCAGTTGTACCAAAGGACTGACCTTGCCAAGAGATATAGGAAAGACTTAAAAATAAACAAAATGCAAAAATAGAACAAACCAAAAATATTTTTAAATTCAAAACTGCTCTCTTCTACACTGGGATTAATTTTGGACCATTTTGTTTCCTGTGATGGCAAAGTGAACCATATTTATGCGAATTTCTGCAGTAAACGTGCTTTAGCATTTTGCGCTTGAAAATATAATGTGAAATTGACCCAGCCTGGGACAAAAGCTCATTAATAATGGACAATGTCTCATTACGTCATCGCTTTTTGAGGTTTTAGGAGTTGCACTTAAAGCAGATTGAAGAATTCTCTAAAGCCGCAGAGCAGACTGTAATCCTATCAGCCATTACACGCCCAGGGCTCAGTGTGAAACATCACCTGAAGGAAGCAGCTGTTACACAAGCATGTAACCATTAGCTGTCGTTTTATCCCGTCTGCGCTCAGGTGTTCGCCTCCCAACCCACCGCCCACCACGGCCCTCACCTGCGTGTTGCGGTGCTTCCCCTGTGAGCCGACCTGGGCTGGCAGTCCCTTCTTGCACCGCCCGCCAACCCCGCCCATGGTCAGAATGACACGCTCCAAGACCTTCCAGGCGTACCTGCCGAGCTGCCACCGAACCTACAGTTGCATCCACTGCCGAGCTCACCTGGCCAACCACGATGAGCTCATCTCCAAGGTAACGGCTGGCAACGTCCCCTTTTCCAGTGACTTCTCATCTTACCAATAGCGGTACTCCCTGGAGACAATACATCAGGCAGCTAATTATTACAGACCAGTTCTAGTTAACTGGCAGATGCACCTTCCTTAATGCTTTGTTTCATCATTTGTTCAGCGTGACTTTGGAAACAAGTGATTGACTGTCTATTTTTGGTCTCAACAATATAATTTACCATGGTTTACAGCAGTTGAAAGGCCAAACATTGAAGATTTCAAAGAGAAAGAACAGATGAAATATAAAATAAACAACAGGCTGAACACCTGCATATCTCTGTCAGCTGCTTCTACACTTTGGCCTGCTGCACATGGATTATGTTCTAAACTGGTTAGTGAATTGGATTATCAATGCACTGTCACTTTTTCCATATGCAAAAATGAAAAACACGTTCACCTGTGCTCAGAGGCTTTCTGCTGATTGTAAAACAGCTGCTCTAAAAACCTCCAGCTGATGTGTGAAAAAGTTAGGCTGCATTATTAATATTCAGGCTACTTATGAATAGGACAAACATGATAATACCTGAAGAATATTTGCTGTTCCCATGAGACTGCACACCAATTTAAAGTACATGTAAAAATACACTTTTCTACAGATTTTTAATGAACCAAACCAAGGCTCTTATTTAACTGAAACATTATGACCATGATGCTCATATTTCAAAAGGTTTATTACATGTATGAAAAGACAGATTTTTGTTTCAGCCTGTTCATCTTTGTCTCATCCCATCTCTGCAGTCGTTCCAGGGCAGCCAGGGCAGAGCCTACCTGTTCAACTCAGTGTAAGTATCTGTACAAACAGGCCTTTACTGTTGTGTTTAAACACAGCTGTTTTGCATGTGGAAAAAAAGAAAAAAAATTTAATCTATTCAAGTTTGATGAAAAAGGTAAGTCAAATCAAATTTATTTACATAGCGCAAAATCGTCGCGGAGTTACATCGAGGCACTTTGCAGGTAGAGAAGGACTAGACCAAACTTCTTATGGAGTTGTTAAAGAGACCCAGCATGTTGCTCCAAGTGCATATTGTTCAACACAGTACTGTAGTTGTTTTTGAAACGAGGGAGCCAGTCTGTGCCTTTGAGTGTTGTCTCTGTCAGCTGAATCGAGTGTGAGAATTAGGCTGTTTGAATCTGCCTCATCACTGTGTACTGTGTCAGTGGGCTGTAGGCAGTGACTCACTCTGAGCACATTGTACTGTACTGAGCCACTTCAGCCACTTTTCTAATATTGTTTTTTGCTATTTTATTTACTATTGTTCTCAATGTCTCCTCTTTTGCCTCCTGCCTCTCTACTTTGCTCCTCTTATGCTGATCTGTCCTCTCTCAGGGTGAACGTTGGGTGTGGCCCTGCGGAGGAGAGAGTCTTGCTCACAGGCCTGCATGCTGTAGCAGATATCTACTGTGAGAACTGCAAGACGACCCTGGGCTGGAAATATGTAAGTGTCCTTGGCTGATTTGATGCAAAATGCGTCCAAGGTTAGAGGATGATAATTTGGGAGGTTGCTATTATAGCACTCCCTAATTTTATTTGCGCACTGATTATGTTTGGACCTCCTCCTCCTCTCAGGGTCAGAGCAGTGGTCCAGCTGTGAGCTGAATTCTTTATTTGACAGGCCTCTCAGAGCAGAGCAATTTACTGATTGTGAAGTGAAAAACATCTTGATAGGAGGTTGATTCATAGTTTTGTAGTCTCTCAAACTAGAAGGCAAACATGTACTACAGGAGTTACTGTAATCAAGGCCTTCTTTTTGTTGCTACATTTCATCCCAACTGTCGATGAAAAACATGGACAATCTCAGTGTGGTTAATTTAACACTTTGTGTGAGGGTAACGTTGACAGGCTCACTCTACTCTGGCTAATATTACAGTGATATATACTGTCAAAGTCTCTGCAAAGCTGTAGTCAGAATACAGGTGGAGTTCATATTTAATTAGACAGCATTGTGCGTCCCACGTCAAGGCAAATAAAGCAGGATCCAAACGTGAACGGTCTTCATACATCAGCAGAGCTGGACATGTGCAGCTGTCAGTGACCCTGTCAGCATGGAGGGCAGCATTTGCATTATAGGGCACGTGACTGTTCTTGAAGGGTTAGCTCGTGTGTACACACACACGCACGCACGCACGCACGCACACTATGTTGTTTGACTTCTAAGAAAGTCCCACTGACCAGCATATTCCGATGGTAACATTCATGCTATACGTCTAACCTTAAACCTGACTCTTTCACCTTTCTGCCTAAAAATAGTTGTTTATTCCTTATGGTGCCCGACAAACACCCAGTAAAGCGATTTCAAAGCTGGCAATTTTTCTGGGAGGTTTCTATTTCTGTCAGGACCCCACAAGGCAAAGCAAACAGAGGTCACATGTACACACACACAGTCACCAACACCAGACAGGACTTAATGGAGGGCTGCCATTAATATCAGCTTCAGCAGTGTTGATTTTCTGCACTCGTCAAAGTTTGATTGAGAGGCTTGACCTACTGCACTTCTACACTGCGAAATCTGATAACTTGTCTCTGCAGCTCTGAACCAAAATAGCTGAAGACAAAACAAGGTACTGACGCTCCACAGTGAAAGAACATTTGTATCAACCCACAGACTGATTCTGGTTTCAAGAAAGGCCCACAGAGAGTGAGTGGGCTTTGAAGAAGAGCATGAGATTGTTAATGGACTTGGAGAGAGAGCAATTTTTTTTTTTTTTTTGTGCCATTTGTTCTGCATTGATCAGCAACAATTTTTTCTGTTTGTAATCCAAAATAGAAAGTTTGCAGCAACCTCTGGAACTGTGTGAAAGTAATGTCCATACACATTGCTTACTAAAAGGATATGCATTTTACATCTTTAACATATTTTAACATACGCAGATTCATCTTCTACAATTTGGGCAAATAGAAAGTGGATACAGAAAAACACCTGCTCTGCTGATGGACTAAAGAGTACATATTAACATATATACTATATAAAAAGGCACATTAGCTTTTAAGACAGATGTCCTTGTGAAAGATATATCAGCATAACAGCTTGTCATGCTTAAACCATGCCTGGTGTTTAATGTAAGCATGTTAAAATACACAACTCACAGTAATGTTGGTCTTAAATCATTACTATGTAAAATTTTGCTGGAGTTCGAAATCAAAGAACTGTGAAGAGAAGCTTGAGTCTGTGTAGCTCAGACTGAATCCCATTCATATTTTCCAAAGGAATTTTGGATTACACTCCTAACATCAGAAAAGCAGGTTGCAGCCTGTAAAATGAGAGCACACAGTAAGAGTTGCCATTTGCAAATCTCCAACCTGCAAGTCGTGTGTTTGTGTTTGTTTTTTTTCCTTTACCCATTCTCTGGCATATTTTAATGGATAAGGACATGTTACCAATAGAAGGTATAATGATCCAGTCTGGTCAGATTTGAATCTGCAGCCCCCTCTGCAGTGTCCACTGACCGATGGTTATATAACCAGCTACCAAAGAGCCAGGAGCAGAGACAGGCCAGAACTGAGCCAAGGATTGAAAAGACTGTCCAGAGAAGAAAATGTGCTACTTGTCTCTTCCCCTGTAATATTCTGCTCTGTTAGACAAACAAACGTGTTGTTATTCTCTGTTTATCTGTCATTCAAATTAAATGCAGTCAGTCTGTCTCCTGTCCTCCGTCACACCCTCCAGGAACATGCCTTTGAGAGCAGTCAGAAGTATAAAGAGGGCAAGTTCATCATCGAGCTGGCCCACATGATCAAGGACAACGGTTGGGACTGAGGGAGAAGCAGCCGGGATACGACCGCAGCTGTGGGGTTGGGGGAGGGGGGGGGGGGGGGGTGTAATGGTGGGGCATCATATGGTGGGTGAGTGTTTGACTTTGGTTTGGCCGATTTACTATTAACCTCTGTAACTCTCCGCCCATCCCTCCCTACCCCGCCAATTGATGTACACACACACACCCAACACATCAAAGTCCCAGACATCCCAGCTTGACAGAGACACAGACTAGGCAGGCTTGTACTCAGCTAGCAGGACTAGGTGACTGGCCAGCAAAACAAGACTAGAGGTCTCATTTTCACGTTTCATTCTCAACAAAAACATCATTTTATTGCTCTTAAAAAGGTGTTTAAGAACCCCGTACAGCCACTAGGATGCATCTTCACTGAGTGAGGTATTCTACCTTCTCCCCACAGTTATAATAATGCCTGTTGTTAAGGGGTAAATCTGCGTAAACTTAGCCATAAAGAGGCCAGTTGGCTCAGCCTGGCGTTTAGTGGCCTTGGTTGATGAGCTGATGGACATTCTCTTGGTCCACAGTGTGAATGATATGACAATGACCTAAGATGATTATCACAAATCCAGCTGATCGGGGCTATGCCAGCTGGGCCAGCTGGGCCAGTGATGAGGCCTGGCACTGAGGCTTGGCACGGAGGCCTGAGCACATGGATTCTGGGTTGTGGTTGGGGGTGGGCCCCTTACTTGGAAAAGAAGATCCTGATCCAGTTATGCAGTGGCTTTGATGGCCTCTGGCTGGGATCCAGTCCATGTCTTGCCAGTGATGCCGTTTGCGACAGGCAGGGTGGGCTGATTGCTAAAGACATACACACGGGCAGCTACCAGCTTGCCCTAAAACCTCACAGGAATTTGCCCTTGCAGCAGAAGCAGCAGAGCTGTTCCACTGGGTTTTCATCCTAAAATACACGGTGTCACATAATGGGATCTGCTGATGCTCCCTGTGTGTGTCCACTGTTGGTGGACATATCTGTCCATATTTGTCACTTTGCTAGATAAAAATTGTATAACATGGGGTCGTCTCAGGGATTCACATACGTTTGTGGATCAGTGAGCGAAGGCAACAAGGCTCCGGTGATTTCAGAGGGACAGCTAATGATCAGTCAGACACAAACCTAGCCCCCGCTACCATGCCAATAACATACCTCCACAAAGATTGACAGGTTTCATGGGCCAAGGGAAAAAGCAAATAATAAAGTTTAAGTTACAATGTACATACCTGACCACAAAAGTGTTCACTGCAGATGCACATGTATGAAAGGCGATACATACAACTCTCTTTCAGTCTGGGATAACTGCTGTTAAACTTTTAAACATTACTAACTGGCCCCCACAAAACATTTTAACAAACCGTCTGGGCAACATGATGAAGTAATGCGTTTCACCTTTTGTTTTTTGCTTCTCAGTACACCAACATGTGATCTTTTTGGGTTTTATCCCAGATTTAGATCATTTTTCTTTTTCTTACACCTCGCCTGACTTACTAAATGGTCATCATGCATCATGGGCCTTTGAGTTATGACTCTTGGGTAATATTTTTGAAAAACATTAATGGGAATCAGTGCTCAGGTACCTTAAAGTTCACTTTGCTAAGGCCAGGATCGTACTTATTGTGCTGGAGGTGGTATTCTCAGATGGAAATGTATTATTTTCAAATGAGAGAGTCCATTACAGCTGCTTCCATCCTCTGGACATTGATGCATGCACGAGCTAAAACAGAAAACATTTTCTGACCAGTTTTGTGCTCTGTCCTTATCCTTATAAAATTTGTGTGTACTAGAGTTGCACTGAAACCTTGTGCTGTAATACGTCAGATCAATTGCATCCCAGTCCATTTGAACTCTGAGATCCTTCTGCAGTTTCACAAAAGCGCTGCATATTATTTGTAAGTCTGGTTTAGAAAAGAAAAATTAATTGCACTGTCACATATAGTTTCCCGTTGTTGCAAACATTGCCCTGTGTACGGTGAGGCCTGTTCAAAACTCAAACAGAAACAGCTAACTATCTCCAGTAACAGTCGGAGGCTGTGACATTAAACCCAGCACAACCAAAGAACCCACCCATGAACAATAAGTTGACCAAACAAAACATCTCATTTTGCTTGGACAAAGTGTTGCAAAACAAGGGGGTGTATGCATAGTTGAAAGCCAAGGTTGCGGATAGCCTTTCTCTGTGATATATATAATGCATTATGATTTTGTAAACAAAAAGATCTTAATATATAAATATATTCTATTTACTGTATTCACCATGAGGATTACCATTTATGTCAACCTCTGTGTTACAGACTGTAAATAGTGTTAATGTATTGTGTTTTATCTATGATCTATAAGATGATGAATGAATATGATTTAGGTCATGTCATGCTTTCTCTCTGGTACCCCACATTGGCTGTACGATACTACTTTTTTACTGAAAATGTTTCAATTTTAATGTTTTGTAAAGGAGGATGCTGATGTTGACTATATATATCATTGGATCTTCATCTAATAAAAAGCACCTTGATATCTGTATCGACTATACAATTTGCATCTTCATGTGTACACAGTCATGCTCTTCAAAACACAACTGTTGTTAAACTGGGCTGAAAAACGCACAAATTTAGTTACTATGATACTGGGACAGGAAAAAGTGGTTGATCTTTGAAGATTGATTTCAACCTCCACTTTCTTATTCCTGAGATTTTTTGTGTCGTTTCCACTCTAGAAATTATGATTTTCAATATTTATTGTCCGCATAATTAGAAAGTTAGATCCATGTTTTGAAACACTTCTTTATACTCCTAGTTCGCCAAGTACTTTTGGGCAAGTTTGCTCACGATTGCCAACAGTCAAATGAAAGCTCCCAAACAGGGAACTGAATGCAGCAAAAGGTGTATTTTATTGTCAACTGTAATATTTAAATGCTTAAAAGGATTTAATTTATTATTATTATTTTTTTCCACAGTTTACTTGTTTTCAGTAAAAAAAAAAAAAAAAAGTCCTGTTAAGCTACTTTTTGGCTTTGTGGCTTTGACAGTGATAAAGTTAAATCAGTTCCTTGCTTTTGAAGATAAGTGCCAGTGCAGCTTCTATGCACCAACAACATTTTGGTTGATTAAAATAAAGTAACTTTACAATAAATAAGATGAGATAGATTAGTCAGTCTGTAACAGCTAAACTGACTGGGCGTCAGAGGATTTGCACACAAACGTGACAATGACTGAATAGTTGTATGAGATGGTGAGATTTTGTTTATTTGTTTCTGTAGGGCACCATGAAAAAAAAAAAAAAAAAAAACAGCAGCACGCAGCAGTTTGTCTTTCTTTCCACAACATTATCACATCTAAATTTGAACAGAAAAATTGTTGATTGGTGTGAAAGTGGATGTGGGGGTGTATGTGTTGATGTGTGTGTGTATGAGCGCTCTAAGAGTCACACCTGTTCGTCACAAAATCAGGCTCCTCGTCATGCTTACCTTCCTCCTGTCCTCTGCCTTTATCATTCTATGACAAATTTTTCTCAATGATCGTTCTGAGCTGTTTCTCTCCGTCTGTCTGTCTAACTTGGCTAACACACTCAGGATCTCACTGCAGCAGATGGTGCTGGGTTTACATTGGCCAGATCTCCTAGCAACCCCCAATTCCATCCATCCATCCATCCATCCATCCAAAATCAGAGTAGCTGAGGACTTGGTGTTGTGCCCTGTATGGCTCCACTACCCCCCTCTCTTAGTTCCATGTTTATGTCTGTCTCTCTCTCAGATGAAAAAGTAGGGCAGGGGGCTGAGAGTCTGGATTACTCTACATGTGTGATGATTAAATTTGATTAACAAAATGGGCAAAGCAGGACACTACAACTAATGTGACTTGTTACCGTATGTGACCCAGTTTTTACAGATGTTCATGTGTGTTGTGCTGGCAGGGAAAGATCACATCTGGGTCACGCTGGGTTTACAGATGATTTTGGTGTTATTACCTGCATGTGTGTATCTGCACGGGTATTTTCACGAGTAATTCAAAAGCTTGTTATTGATCATTCTAGTAAAAATATACAGTAAGTTTGCACGCACACACACACACACACACACACACACACACACACACACACACACACACACACACACCAACAACTGAAGGAAAAAAAAAAATGATAGTAATGATATTCTCATCTAACTTGTGAAATTTGTGCAGGTAAATCATCAATTCAAACTGTTTTCTTCAACAAAAACAGATGCACATGTACACAGCCGGCTTCACATCACGTCATTCATCCATCATGTACAAACTAACAGTTACAGACTCAAACAAAAAGGGGGGAGAAAAAAAAATTAAAAAAATAATAATAGTAACCACAAGCCATGCTGTTACCTCTATCCCCAATTAATCACTTTAATTTTGTTTTCCAGCTGCATCACAGAGACAAAAAAAAGAAAAAAAAAAAAAAAAGGGGGCTTCATCATTTTTGTTGACACCTTTTACCTTGTAGCACAAAAGACCACCACCACCACACTGCTTCACAAGAGCATTAAATAACTGTTGTGTGCTTTCAGTGAATAACAATGTGGTCCCAAATATTGACAAGGAAAACAATGATGATTGTCTGCAGCAGCATCTAAAACTGCTTTTGTGGCTCTTTGTGGTTTGAGAGGGATCGTTGGCCCCCGAGGAAAGCAAAGTACCGCCTGGTTGTTTGTTTACTGGGATTGAAGTGCCCGCAAGGCTTTTTATTCTCACCCTGTGACCTCATATCTGTGTCAGGCGCTCAAAAGCGACCGGAGGCCTCGTTGGAGTGCAATGTGCATGGCAAGCACAAAACAGTGCATTCAGAGGCCTTCAGTGAGGCCAGCGCGAGTGATGACACTTGGCTGTTCAGAGGCCGGACACCGGTATTCAGATAAACCCATCCATAAACAGTAAGAGCATTCAGACACTTGCACAATACAAAGGTTGTTCTTTCCAGGTACCCTTCATGGACTTTCATCACATGACAGTGGCGCTGCAATTTGACAGCAGGGCTCAGGCCAAAAGATATATAAACCTGGGCCACCGAACATAAAAACTGAACTGAACTAGTTCACATTTTCAAGAACAGTTCTTGGTATAGCATACAGTAAATAATGAAATATTTTCCACAAAAGCTCATGAGCAGAGCGGGTCAAATGAGCTGCATATGTATCATCTCATTGCCATAATCAACAAATGTTACTGGGGGGGAGGCAGATAATTGCATTGATTCCAAAAATCCTGCATAGGTTTAACAGCCGGCTCCTTGTTTAAATGTATGTCTGTTTTCCTAAAGATTCGAAAACGGCTGTTATGTCAACCATTTACATAATCTTTAAGTCCCACTACAATATCTAACTGCGATACAGCAAAAATGTCAGGGTAGAACACTGGAGATTTTTTTAAGACAAATGCCAAGTGTGAATAAAACTCAACAAGATGCACGTAAGAGACAAATGTGTTCTTGATCAGATAAAAACAGGGATATGGTCTGTTACAGAACATGAACTGGTGTTGTGATGATGTGGAAAATGATTTTTTTGAAAGCTGTGTCAGCTGCGACAATACCCACTGATTTTCCCCGAAGACCAGTGAAACCCCCCCCCCAAAATAAATAAATAAATAAATAAATAAATAAATAAATAAATAAAATGTTCTGAGACATTAAATGAAAAGAAAGTAATGATCAGGAAGTAAATGTCATGACGTATGCAGAGGACGTCAACAGGACTGAGGTCTGACATTGTGACACCTCTAGACCTAATGTCAGAGCATAGAAACAGTGGTGACCGATTATATATATATATTTTATATATAGTATCACATATTATTCCATTCACCTGTTGTAAGTTGTTTAAACAGCAAACAACAGATTGAATGTTGAGTCACACAAATGCATAATGAGACGCTCATGCATGCCTGAGCAGAACTGGGATTCCACGAGTGCCTGTGAATGATCAGCCAGTCTGTCAGTGTTTTTGTACTTGCAAATTTAACCATATATGTCTAAATGTGTGGCCGGTCAGTTGCTGTTGGAAACAAGAAGGCAGACAAACAGAGACACTGCCGTTGCTGCAGCCGCCAGGAGACCTGCTGTAAAGCAGCCCAGCTCAGAACTGCAGAGACTATAAATAGTTCAGCCTGTATTTCTCACGGGCACCACCCACCACATTACCCATGTGACAGAACAGCAGCTCGGAGCACAACAACACATCACCACTGCACACTGTACCACATCAGAGGCAGCCTGCTCACTGCCGAACGACGTCATGGTCACAGAGCAAGGCGAACAAATTAACTGCAGGCTCTGCTGGAGGCAGAGCAATCTTTCACACAAACCAGTTTACATCTTCTACAGAACAATTTGTACTCCTTATTAAAGCACTAAGACTGAGCATCATGTAAGCTTTGTTATACCAGTTAAAAACAGAACAAATAATACTGATATAATAACTTCATCTATATAACTCCTTGAACAAAGCTTATAAAGTGCTTTGGCACATGAATCAGAGCAGAACAAGAAAACAACAACAACAAAATGTTCTAAAACAGGGCAGATAGCACACATGCACACACAGAGGAATACAGTGGCGATTTAAATTATAGCAGCAATAGTTATGACAGCAATGAAACGATAACATGGCAAAGATTAAAAACAAGTAAACTACGCGGATTCCCAGTGTAGCTCTGAACCTGAGCCTGTGTGGGAGTCTCTCCAGCATGAAGATACACCATGGTTGTGTTCATCTGATGGGAATGGGGTGTCTGTTTAACCTTAAACGACACCTGCACCATACTGTCGCTCACCTGGCACTTGGAAGACCCAACTCCTGAATGTCCTGTCTGGAGATCCACTGCTGGTCTGCTGTTGGATGTTGAACACCGAAGGGTTACTGCTGCGATGTCACGGGGAGCTGCAGGTTCACGGTTCAGGTTTAGGAATCCATCCAGAATCAGAATACTTTATTCATGTTTGGGTTGTTTCAGGTTGTCTCCAGAGGAGAAACAGAAATGATAAACACACTAAAGAGTCAGGCTGCCTGTTAACCAGACACACCTGATCTGAGTGCACCTGAAACCAGGTGTGTCTGGTTAACGGTGATGGAGGAACAGCTGGCACGCTGAAGGGAGTCAGAACATTCGTGATCTACTGACTTTAATGTCAAAAAACACCAACGAAAACAAACAATCCAGGCGATAAAGGCCAATTTTAAAGATGGATCTATTGAATGCAGAGGGGAGAAGAAAAACATTTATAACACAATGACATTCTTAAGTAAATGAGTCAAAGGCAACTGGACTTGTTTTAGGTGTGAAAGACATTTAAGCCTTTTTTTTTTTTTTTATTTTAGTGAATGGAGGATGAGAGGTGAAAACAAGGCCAGCTGCCTCTGACTCAGGCAAGTTCACCACGACCTGGATGACTGAAGACCAATGTAGAGGCTGGCATCAGTGTGGTGCTGTTACAAGTAGCCTCTATTTTCCGTGTTAGCGTCGCAGTGGGAATCTGTTGCACTGAAGCTACAAGGAAATAACACTCTGATCCTGAACACACTTTAGCCCAGATTATGGATTTCTGTAATCTCAGTACAGTGGTTTCAGATTACATTGATTCATTTACTCACAAATCCTGCAATGCCTAACAAATCTGTATTAGAGCCATTGTGCGTTGTGTGATGTGTGTGCACTTGTTGTACTTTCTCTCCGGCGCAGAAACAGCAACAGACTTCTACGCAGTTAAATTTCGTCTCCAAGCTGACAATAATTTATTTTCCGTTCGTTGCCAACAAAGCACTTTAAATTCCATGAGTCAATACGTTTACTGGAAAACAATCACACCCCCATCCCTACCCAAATATATATATGCATGTATATGAATACAAATCAATTAGGTGCATTAAGATTTTATCTTTGTGTTCAAGTATAGTTCTGAGCTTACTGCTCCTGTATAAGACGATTACTGACCTGATACACACCCTAATTTTCCCGCTCTCTCCATCTAATACACACACACACACACACACACACACACACAAGTAACCTCGTTTGCATTAATTACATTATTCAATAAATTATCTCCTCAAAAACAAAAAGCTTAAACGCAATCAATTATTCTTTTTTAAGGAATTCCTCAATGTCTTGCATTAGTGAGTGAGAGTTTTGACTTCACAGTTGATTTTCAGTATGCAATTGTTCGGTAATCTCGAACTTTTCCAAGAACGTCACTATAGAGAAAACTGAATTTGCTAAAAATAACTGTCTCCCACATTACTAACCATGGAGGAGAAATAAAAAAAAAAAAAAAAAAAAAAAAAAACACACTTCCACTCTGATCTGTATTAACGAGTTGAAATATTTATTTTAAAAACTGAAAAACAAATGAACAAAAAAATAAAATAAAATAAAATAAAACAAACCCACCAACAAAGTTTTAGTATATCATACAAAGACATATTTCAATGTTGCTATGTGAGTAATTGTTTCTCTTTGACTACAGTGTGAGGCAGTTTGAAAGGCTGGCTGAGCTGGTAGGACTACAGACACAGAACCAAGAGAGAGGAAAGAGACAAAACGACAGGAAAGTTAATAAAGAATATTTGGGCAAAAAATACAACCAAACATCACTCAAGGTGCATTCACTTCATCTTCCAAGACACTTTAAAATACCATAAAGCACACGAATCCTTTTGTATGGTATTTTGTTGTTGTTTTATATTCCACTCATTCTAATGAAATCAGCTACGTGTGGGAGAGGTGACAGGGCGCAGCTAAAGTCATTATTTAACACAAAAACTTGGAGTGAAAAGTACTGCAAATGATATTTTAACCATGGCTGGTGCAGCAGATGGGTGATAACAACCATCTGCTTTTCCAAGCGTTTCTTTTTGTGTGTTTTTAAGAATGATTGGCAAACACTATTTGACCAGCATCTGTTAAATAGCCAGTGTTGCAACTTTACATACACAGCTGAAGCGGAGCGTCAAAACTAAGTTTGTTAAGACAAAGAGAGATAAAACTCGGAGAGAATCATCATTGCCATCATCAAACAGAAAGAACAAAACAGGTTTAAAATGGATGCCTGTTCATCTCTTGGTTTTTACACAGAGACATGGTCAGTTTTCTCACAGTCCAATGGAAACAAGTTGAAAGTGTAGTTCATGAGTCTCAGCAGGAAATTCTGTTAAATAACAACCTCTTACAGAAGAAGTAGTGACTTATATTCGTTATGTGTTGCTGTCATGTGCACCATTTTGTATCCCTAATTCAATTAAACTGAATCCTTACTGGAAGAGATACAAAAGTTGATGCCACCAAGTTCTCTTAGATTTAAAGTAAGCAAAAGATTATTTCCAAAAACGAGAGGCTCGTAGTTTATATACACAACTAGTTGGTCTTCTTGAGGATGCCATTAAACGCTGCGGTCTCGCATATCTCAAGAGTTCATTGTGGTCCTGGCAATACAGATCAATAGTGAAGGATTTATAAAACTGCAGTCAGCTATCAGTCCTGCAGCGTTTGAAGAGGCAGGTGCACCTTAAATATTTCCCCAGTAAAAGGTTTTTTGCTGTGGAATGGCCTCAGATTTTTTAAATCTCACATTCAACTTTGACTTGATTTTCATTTGCTTTTTCTACAGATTTATCTAAGAAAGCCTGCAGGCCTGTCTCCTGCAATACCCTAAAAGGATTACCATCCTCACCAGGAGCATGGTTGTCCTGCTGGCAGGGTCATTACATCTCCAGGACTGGTTGTGTTTGTCACTGTCTGTCAGAGAACACTGTTAGCAGTTCATTATATGACGGGATCCCAGATTTATTTCCAGAATTGTTGCTGTTCCTTCTGTAGCAGATTTGTAGTCTTGCTGCTTGACCATTGAAAGACATATCTAAAAATATGCACCTACAAGGGGGCTTTATTTAACAACTCGCTGTTGCCAGACCGAGGCTAAGGAAATAAACCTTTATTACTGAACAGAAATAGTCACAGAACTCAGTGTTGTGGCAATTTTCTCTCTGACAACACCCCATTTTCTGAATGTAATTTTTCAAAGGGAACAGGAAAAAATGACCCCCTGCAGTTCTCAATCTCCCCATGATGCAACACTACTTTTGACCTCTGATGATGTAGCATGAGGTAGACGGCAGTCTCAACACTCACAGGGAGAAGACTGTTTTGTGTGCTACTACCTTTTTCCTGGTGAGCACAATATTTAACATTTTAATATTTTAAGATAACATAAAAGGGGGTCAGCTTAAGCTAACAGTCGCAGTCCTTACAACGGTGAGGAGGTGAAAGGCAGAAAGTCCAGTGAACCAGCTGATTAAGCCGTATGGACTTAATAAGGTGAAAACTCACAGTGAGAAAAAAATAGAAAGAAACTAAGGAGTGAAGAAAAGAGTTTCAAACTGCACAGACAGACGAGGAGCAGCTCGGGCTCCCACGGCTTCATTAGCTCACGACGTGGACCAGTAACACTTGTATAGGACAGCATGTTACACAGAGACGTGATGCAGGGGCTGGGGTGAGGCCAATACTCACTGATCTCCCCGTCTTTACTAAAAGTTTGGCCCTTGTGCAGTACATCCTGGGATATCTTGAGTAGATCTTGTGCTCATAGTGTCTCTGCTGTTATTTAAAACCGTTTAGGAAAAAAAAAAAAACTGAAGAAGAAGAAGAAGAAGACGACAATAAATAGTCAGCTGAACGGATCAATTTCATTGCTGCTTTTCATCGACACAGTCCCGGGGGAGAGGCAGCTTCTTCTTTTTTTTTTTTTTTTTTTTTTTTAAATACAAAGTTAGACCCCCATTAGCTGTTGTACTGTAGCTGATGGAGAGAAAATCCATTTGTTTCTCCTTTTGAAACCCCCGTCGCTGGGTGCTGTCCCTTTTGGAAGCTTCCAGACACAGATGAGGAAGCAGGTCTGGAAAAGAAGCACCTTTTCATTTGGCTTAGATAACATAGAAGCAAAAAAAGAAGAAAATAAGGGAAGAAGAGACTAAAAAAATGTGTGTATAAATAGAAAGAGGCAGACAGAAGCCGGTCTTATGGTAGTGGAGGGGGATGAGGTGATCGGGATCGTTGGCAGGCCTCAACCTGTGCCTGGGGAGAAGGCAGCGAAAGCAGATATGAGTCATCTCGGACATTTATACCAAAATACTTTTTGGGAATATTAATTTCCCTTTTCCTTTAGCCTCACCTTCCTCTTCCTCCCCCCAGCCCTCTGCTACACCGGCCAGCTCGTAATGCTTCTTCCTCAGCTCGCCCAGACGCTCTCGCTCCTTCTGCAGACGAGTCTCCAGCTCCAGAACCAGGACCTGAGGAAACACAGACACAGAAAAACACCCTGTCACTTTATTGCAGTCTGGTATCTTCCATTTGCAAACTTTGAAACCCCAAATCCCTCAATGATTTTTAAGAGCCACTTACAAACGGACTATCTTATCCTGTACAATAACTTCATTTGGAACATTCTGGAGTATGACTTCAAATACAAGAGCTAATAACACTCCAAACCTTTACACCAACACCGCCAAACTTTGATTTCAAACATGATGGTTCCACATTTAATACAAAAACAATATTTATGGCTCTTTAACATATATTCTTTTATATCTGTTGTATCCTATTGTGTACCTGAGCATCCATCTCTTGTCGTTTGATCTGTGTGAGAGTCATGCTGGAGAAATCCATTGTATCTGAAAACACAAAGAGAAAAACTGTTTAGGTTCTTCGTTCATCTTCATCTAAGAAATATAAAATCAGAAAATGTAACAACTGGATATTTTTTATTATTATTATTCAAATATAGTTAAGTTTGAACAATCAAGAACGTGAGCTCGCTGCTAGTCGTAAACCTGCTGATTAATCAACTCACCAGTCTCTTCAATCTGGGACTTCCCAGACTTGGTGGAGGCCACGACGGCAGCAGTGGCCTGTGTGACGCCACGGGACGCCTGCTGCAGACGTTGCAAGTTGGCACTGTCTTTGTCTGCTTTGACCTGAAAAGGAGAAATCAAGGTAGGCCTCATGACAAGGGAATGCTGCTTATGCCTGTATTCATTCAGCAAACACCAAACTATTCAAACTCCAGCATGTACCCAGCCCTTGTGAACTCGTGTTATGTACATATCTATGGAGTTTTTGCTCACCTTAGAGGCAGCCACGAGCTGTGCAGTACTGGCAGCTATTTCATGCGAACACACCATCAACTCCTCAAACTTCCCTTTGCCCTGCACCACCAGATCAGCAGCATCTCTGCAACAGCAACACGGTGTAAGACAAAGGGACTCACTGAGCCAGGTTATATTACCATGGAAGTTAATACCACTTTGTCTTTGAGCTGCTTCATGAACGACTGTCCATGATTAAAACCTGATTTAAAGTTTTGTTTTGGTTTCCTCAGTTGTTTATTTCCTTTTGGGACTTTCTATCGGGACTCACAAGAGGGGTCGCATTTGTTCCCAGTACACTTTACCCCCGTAACTCTGGGCACAGTTTTATAACAAACACTGACAGGAGGACTAACACTTACACCATGACCGTGGCACCCCATCCCACTGCTTTGGAGGCAGAGATCAGGCCCTCAGTCCAGCGTGAGTTCTTGGCATAAAATTCCTTCATGGAGGCTGCCCCCTGGTGGATGGAACAGACAAGGAGACACTTATCAAACTGGTATGAACACAGGCTGCTGCTTAAGACTGATTTGAAAATTGGCATTATTTGAATATATCCAAGACAAGATTTAGTTTTCTTAATTTAAGATTTTTTTTTTCTCAACTTAAAACAAGGAAACACACACGCACACACACACACACAAATAAATCTTAATAATGCAGGACAAATGAATCAAATTAATCTCCAGTCAGCCAAATCTAGACATCACACACTACTACAGCCTGCACTAAATACAGACTTCATGGATTTGTTCAGTTTTTCGTTTGTGTTCGAATCAGATGCTGACCCTCTTTGTGGTGGAGGTTATTGGTGCTGCATTTTAATGCATTCAATTCAAAGTATTACAGTTCGTATATATCTTAGGAGCTTATGATTTTTTAATGCAGCAAGCACTGCAAATATATAATGTGTCCTTTCCAAATGTAGATTGAAGATGTTAAGTGTGCAGAGATGATGCAGAGATGATGCTGTAAGATGTGAGAAATTACACCAACCACCCAAAGTCTAGTGAGAAATTAAAAGTCACACGAAACTCATTCTGTGTCCGGATGTTTATTGTGTGGAGAAACGAAGGAGTGAAACTGCTGGTTAACTCACCCTGCCACTCTCTACAATGTCTTTTTGCAGATCCTTTGAAGACAAAACTAGTTCCTTGATCGCCTGCATCAGCTCTGTGCACGAGGCCAAAATCCTGCAGGGGGCGGCAGAACAGAGGACACAAGCTGACACACTGTAAACAACTCCATCGGCTCTATTTCATAGGAGGCACAACATCATGGAGACTGTTCAGTGTTGTTCAAAAAATAAATAAATAATAAAAAAAAAACAATTTAGACATGCAGTTGCTTTGTTACGAGTTTTTTCTTAGGAAATACTTGCATCACAGTCTAGTAGTGTGACCGATGGACAGCCTAGCTAAACAACAATCATTTTGGAGGCTGCAATAGCTGTTTGTTTCTTTTGATAATAATCCCTAATATCAGTGGTGCAGCAATTTTTGAGAAACCATTAATAACTGAATTTGTGTGGGGGTGTGATAGGAAAAGGAGTGCAGTTTGATTGGTTTAAATACACACAAAGAGAATTATTACACACGAACACACCAATTTTACAAAAGAGAGCCACGCTTAGAGAGTCTGAACTGCACTAGTCAGCTAAATCCACGTGGTTAAAGAAGTCTATAGCTTGAGTGAAAAAGGAACAGCATGATTAGAATGACAGAACAGAAGGAAATGAATTGGGGGTTTGCAGACAGACATTATGTGCTGCACCAGACTCAGGCGTTCGTGCCTGAACTGATGAAATCCTTTGCACAGCCCTCAGTGTGAGACCATTTGCAACTGCACTGAAATATCATGAGATCACTGAAAAACATCTCTATCTCCTTCTCCACCTCAGTGCCTTTTTTTTTTTACGGTGAACTCTTTCACAAACAAATTGTTGGAGACCTGGATTTCTGTATTTATTTGCTATTAACAGATGAAGCAGTTTCTAAGCATACATTTGTTTTAATCCATTTTCAGTTTCACCACAGAAATGGATGTAGCTAGTTCTGCATTTCCGTAGTTTTGATTTCATCTTTACTACAAATGAAACCACCTAACCTCCATAACCACTGCTATCGAGAAACAAGAGAAACACCAAGACAAAGCCTGAGAGAAGTTAAAAAAATGTTAATGGGTCAACAAGTATTTCTACACGTCACTGTCACAAGAAAATGTGATATCCTTTTAAATGTAATGATCCTTATGATAAATCTAGATCAAAACCTCAAGTTCATTGAGATACAAGATTCTTTTGTATTTACTTAACTAAAGTTTTATTTTAGTTAAACTAAGGTTTTTCTGGGAGATGTTAGAATTTGTACTGTATACTGACCTTTTAACTTGGAAAGACACAGGATTGAGTTTTTGAAATGATTATATATAATTTATGTTACATAAGTTTATGTTACATATGTTACTCCTCCTCTGTTAGCCCTCCTCTGTGTGTGTTTTACCTCTCATTGACCTCCATCTTGATTCCTGTATCAACTGCTCGAGACTTGCTGAGCATTTCCTGGGACACACAGAGGCATGAAGGGGAAAAACACACACTTTGAAGTTAATACTGCTGTAAAATTAAACAAGGGGTAATGTTTGTACATGACAGAGAACGACCCAATCAGACAAACAACACATCAAGTATGTTAAGATGTGTGGCAGGTACACACACACACACACACACACACACACTTAAGCACCTCTATTCTGGCAGCAGCTGACTCCACAGCAGCAGAAGTGGCGGCCATTTCTTGTTCCACAAGATCTCCCAGCTCCCCCTGCTGTAGCTCCAAACCCTTGGGACGCAATTTCTGAGACCATTTAAGAACAAGAGGGAAGCCAAATATTAAAGCAGAGGAACCATTTACTAGATTGTGGGAAACAGCCATTATACAGCAAGTTTGGCAACGGCATGACCTATTTTATGTTTAAGCAACTTTCATAGAAGTACAAACCTCTGCAGTAGCCAGGATAGCCTCCAGAACTGCTTTCAGTTTGCTGTTGTCAGCTGCCACCATACTGTCTTGGTGTTTCATTTGTCCCAACAGAGCTAGAGCCTCAGCCCCACATGCCTTCACGCTCTCTGACAGGGCTAGAAGGCACCGAGATAAGGACAGAGAGGACGAGTGTGTAACCAACAACTTACTCACATTAGAACATAGAAGCAGACAATATTCGATGATAGCATTTAGATTTAATTTTAGGAAAAAACCACACTGTATGTTCTATAAACTGTGATGTGTGACTGTGGCACTGATTATACTATAGAACCCCCCGCCCAGGCCAAGAGTCAACTAAGAGATCAAACAGCTCCTCTGACGAGAGGACGAGAGAAACTAAAACTACCTCCACACCAGCTGTTGGTCCGTTTTTTTAAGACGCAAGATAGCCACATTTGAATTGCATGAAACTGATCTCATAAAAAGTTGATGCCTCTTGTTGGGTTAAACTATGAGGACAAATGCAGAATCTCTGAGAAAAAATAAGAAGGAAAAGAAATTTGCATCAAACTGTAAACATGCTCAATAAAGTGTTCTCCATTGATTCCCGGAGCCACAGCTATTGACGTGGCTTCAGCCCATCCCTATTTCAATTCATGTTGGTTTTCTGTTGCAGAAATAAGACCGCTCGCTAGCCAGAATGCCATTATATTTGGGCATGTTTGGACGTACTTAGACTGCGACCATCTCCCGTGAGAGCAAATTCTGCAAACATTACTTATGTGTGAAGTCAGCCTTTTTGTTCTACCCATGCATGTTTAGGCTGATAAAGACACAACTATTTTAAGAGCTATTATTCATCACAATGTGACTCCTGCAGCAGGATGTGCAGATATGTAGAATCATACAAAGTTCTTTCAGCAGATTACTTGACTTATGTTTACTGATATTTAACTCTGCTCACATGCGTACTCCTGATAGGCCTGTCAGAACGTGTACACGACTGACAGACTTGTCCATAAAGTAATGCCAGGTGAGAGGTGGAGACTGCACTTTCTTCATCTCCAACTCTCTCTATATCGAACACACAGTCATTCAAATTTACCATCAGCTTGCTCCACAGGCACCATGTGCGAGGTGGCACTACCCTGAATGATGGTGTCTCCCACCAGGTGGCAACACTGGGTCACTGCTCTTATCAGCTCAGGTACACCTAGACATAGAAAGTTGCTCAAATGCTTACATATTTTTATGACTTTACAGCCAGACAGCACTCATACACAACTCGGGCAACATAAACACACACACACATATACACACAAAACACTGGTCACTTTAAGTCAATGTTTTATCACTTCCTTGAAGATAACATTAGGAGAGATCTAATCAGCTGAAATAATCAAAAAATCTGCTTTTGAATTTTCATAATATTTCAATGGCTGTGATTGCTGAATTGATCAAATGCACCATCAGACTGACTAAAACAGTTAATTATGCATTAGCTTGTTAAATACAATGCTTCCCTTACAAAGTTAAATTCTGTCCTCTCACCTGTGCTGTCGGTTATGAAGGCTTCTGTGGAAGATTGAAGGCGGTCCACACAGTCTAAAGAGGCCTGACATCTGGATGCTAGGTAGTCTGCAGAGAGAAGAAAAAGTAACAAGGTAGTAAGTTGGGAGCTAATACACAATTCATGCGCACCACTTTATCACACAATACATGGTAATAAGTACATGGTGCTTGCTTTCTTCACTAAGAAACCGCAGCTTCGTTTTGAGTTGGGATAGAGTTAGAACATCGTCTTCTGACCTGCGGAACTGGTGCAGCTGATGTGTGCCGGGTCATCTATCTGAGCCAGCGAGTCCTGGATGATCCTCTCTGCTTCCTCCACAGCTCCCTGCAAACTGGACCAGCGAGCTGCGACAAGCTGGCTTTCCAGCGCCTGTTCTCTGCTCTCCTGTGCACACAGGAGACACACACAGAAACTTTCAGCTTAAGAAATCGACCAGCATCAGAAATCAGAGTTTAAACATAGGAAGTTCAGCTGTCCACATAGGTTTTCAGTGGTTCTGTCAGTGGGTGCAGAAACATTTGCATGACTATTTACTGTTATTTAGGAGAGTTCTTAAGACAAATTGATGAAAAATCTTCACCTTCTCATTGAGTTGATTCTGCAGGGACTCTGCCGTCTTCACCCCACTTTCCCGCTCGGTGGCCAGCGAGCTTTGGACACGTTTCAGGTCCTCTCCCTGGGCCACCAGCTCTGCCTCCACCTTGGACAAGGACTGCACCAGCTCAGCCTTCTCAGACTCCAGGGTAACCAACTGAGTGCTCAGCACCTCGCTTGACTGGAGGAAATGAAAGATGAACATGTGCTTTGAATGATTTGTGTGGAGGACACAGTCTGGTGATGTTTAGTAGTCTGGATGTGGTATGATGCAAGTGCTCTAGCCTCACAATAAAACACTTCATCGTCAACAACTGATAATAACGATGTTGTCTTCATTTAAGTTTGTGCAGAGATCTTTGGGTTGAGGTGAATGGCTGTAGTTGTGCATTAAATTAAGTTACATCAGATCGCAGGCACAGGCAGGCTGGTCACATGAAATATATGGACTATTAACTTCCATCATTGCTAAGCAGAGTTAAAAAAAAAATAGGTGTCTGCATGAAGAACAGGTGGGAGGCTTACAGTCTGGGTGCCAGCAGGTCTGACAGAGAAGAGGAAATATTGAGGGATGAAGAAACAGAGTATATGAGAGCTTGTGAGAGCCTGACACTGGTGGCAGGAGACAAAGAGTAATAAAATGTGAGGCATTGTATGCATTGTAAGAACGACTGAGATTAGAGTGCAGAAGAAGGACAGAAAGAATGACAGAGATGATAAGTAGCAGCTACAAAAATAGAACAACAGGAGTGGGAGGCTGAGAGACAGATGAGAGATACAGGGAGCTGTGCATGGAAAAAAAATCATGTAAAATCAGAGACTGAGAGAGTCACAATAAATCAGTGGGACGATGAGGAATGACAATGGTAATGAACATTGTTTTTATAACTGGCTTCTTTCAAAGAATCATCCTCTTTCAATTATATCTTCACATTTTTCATGTTAGCCTCTGATAGATCCACAGACCAGAGCTCATACTAGAAGGGATCTTCCACTGACTGCAAGGAACCAATCATCTCTTTTGTTTAAAAGAAGATTTCACTGCTTCTGTGTTTTCATTCTGGTATCTCCTTTAAATAAATGTTTTTAGTTGCCTGTTTTAAACATCAACTTGGCTTCTTCATGTTCCCCTTGGTTCAGCTGTGCAGAGATGACAAATGCAGGCTGAGAGAGAAAGTTAGTTTGGCTACTGTTTAAACACTTCAACCACTTTGAAAACTGATTCGCTCAATCGCTGTTTGACAGGAAAATAACATGTACACATACAAATTCTGTCAGGCACTTCATGTATTTGAAATATCTGAAATGTTTGCTGCAGAGAATGCAATGTAGAGAGTATTTCTAAGATGTGTGACCTGAAATCGAAAATGTGATTTGAACATGCAGCCAACTTCCAAAATAACAATCATGTTCCAAGACCTGGTGTTAATATCTACAGTCAGGATTCAGTCTTCACAATCTGTTCTTGAAGAGGATACAGAATACAACCACTAAAACTACTGTTACCTGTGTTTAAAACTGAGGAGAGATCACAAGCACAGTCCAATTTATGTACTAATCAAAGCTGGCTGACTGTAATCAGAGTACATTATTAGGTTTTATCCAGACTACAATCCATTAGGATTACTCAGGTCTGTTAGTCATGGCAAAGTGTTTCATTAATCTTTTCATTTTAGTGGGACAGAAAATGAGGACATCATGAATTATCTTAGTAACTTTTCACTCCGGGGTCTCGTTAGCAGAATTAAGTAACTCTTGTGTGGTAAATGTGGATAAAAGTGAGAGAAGAGTGACCTGTTGTGATGAAGCCACGGTGGCCTTCAGGGAGTCCAGCTCTGCCTGGCTGGAGACCAGCTCTCGCTGCAGCTGCTGAAGCTGCTCGTACTGCTCCCTCTCCTGAGGAGGACAAGTCAAAATCTTGCGTTAGCTCATTATGTCAACATTAAGAAAATCAACAGTAACAAGAAAAGTGAAATTAAATTTCAGTCCACATTCACAGTCCTCACCTGCCTGTCTGCAGCATCATGAGCTGCTTTCACCTTCTCCTGCATCTCTTTCCTCACTGCTTCAACTTCATCCTGCGCCGCCCGGGCCACCGTCATCTGCCGGGTCACCTCTGCGTTCTTCACACAAATAGCACAGGCACAGGGATACACGTGAAAAAAGTAAGGACAGAGCCTTTCGCTTCGGGCAGTGAAAAGAGGACACTTAATTTAACTTGGAGGTGGCAGGTTTTATAGTTGGGTGTAAGGACAGGGGTGGAGGGGGTAAGCATGGAGAATGGGCACCTGACTTTCTCACCTTCCTCAACAGGTCTGCATGACTCTGAACCAACTCTGTGTACTTCTCCTTCAGTTTGGTGTAGCGTTGCTCATTGGCCTGGGCTTTTCCTGTAAAGACAAATGAAGGCACAAACAAGCAATTATTGCCAGAGGAAATAGAATCGTTGTTCTGTGTTTGTGGTGTAGCTTGTTTAACTGCCTGATGGTTGAATTTTAACATAAAAAGGAGAAAAAGTGAAGGGAAAAAAGGCTTCAACAAGTCAAAACTGCTTACTCTCAATCTCCGTCAAACTCCGCTGCTCCTTCTCTGTATCCTCTCTGACCCTTCTCAGGTCGTCCAGCTCGGCCTTCAGGAACTCGCTCTCTCCCACGGCCTGCAGCCTTAAGTGACTCTGCTCGGCGAGCTCCGCCTCCAGCTCACTGACACGGCCCCTCAAAACCTGACACAGCCGACCGCTCTGGTGACGGATGGAAAGAGATGAAGAAGGAGGAGTGGAGGTTCAGAAGAGAAGCAGAACTAAAGATGGAGAGAAGTTGCGTCCCTTCTGCGGGCTGTGTACGGATAAATGTCTCAGTTATTCGTTTTTTTGTTTCACACTTGATGTGAAGAAGAAAAAAGACGGAACAGCAAGTAAAGTGAGTTTCTGTACCTCCAGTCTGAAAGACTCAAGTTCGTCTTTGAGGGCTTGGATCTCCCTCGTCAATTGTTCAATCAGACGGTCTCTGATGGATTCAGACAAATTTAATTAAAATTAGTACAAAAAAAAAATGTATTTTGCAGTCATCACAATTTTTGCTAATAATTTTGAATTAAGTTTTAAAGCAATATGTTGTCTCACATAACATATACAGGAAGAACGTTATAAAACCAAAGGTCTATATCTTTGTTTTAAATTTTAACTGGTAGAAACCAAAACTATATGAAAGCCTACACAATCATTTCAATCATTATGACAGCTACATAACATAAAACATAAAACACACTGACGCAAAGATCCATAGCTACACAAAAGGCAAATGTGAATGTGTTCTTTCGATGAGCCTTACTTGTCATCCTTGCGCATGCCGTTTTGACTGTTGAAGTTAAACGGGTCTATAGCAGCTGAGGTGCCAAACAGGTCATCAAACTTCGTCTCAACAGCAGCCTGGAAGTTTAAAATAAAGATGTTTGGAGCGAACTATAAAAAAATTGAATATGTATACAAAACCTAAACTGGCACCATTGTATTGTCGGTTGATCTTAAGCCATCAACTTAAATTAGTGTTTTCAGACTAGAGTAGTAAGAACAAATGGGGGACTCTCCCTCTTTTATTGTTTCCACACTGCTGGAAAATTAAACGAGTGTGGTTCTTAAAAACTCCTTCTGAGGGACTTTTTAAGCGCTCACTTCACTTCCCAGCAAAACAGGAAATTCATGTAATCCAAGAGATTGATCCAGACCAAAATATTTTGTTCAGATGACATAAAAACAACATTATAAAGAACATTAAATTAGCTTCCCTGCAGTGTAGTGTTCTCAGCTTTTGGCTCCTGACTATCCATTTTCTAACTTACTCTAAAGTCACACATCATATTGTCAACATCTCTCATCTCAATTTACTATTGTGAAAAACACAACGTACAATACACACACAGCTCCAACCATGTCTGCACAAAAGTGACATAACGACCACTAATGTACTGCTAGCCAGTGTGATCAATTCATATTTCCCATTCAGGATGTGGATGTAACCAGAAAGTAGCCCTTGAAGGTGTGAAGTTGTCTGGGCAGTTCCCCTGCGAGTGATTCTTATTTGGGTGTGCCGAACAGTCGATCAGCTGAATATAACAAATCTAATCTGGATTTTGAGCTAAAAAATATTCATTACCAATCAAACCCAACTGGTCATACACACTCTGTGATCCAGGTGCTTTGCAGCTGGATTCATTCAGTCATTCATCTTCTACCACTTATCAGTTTCCGGGTCGTGGGGGGGGGGGCTGGAGTCACCTAAACATGCATGTCCTTGGACGGTGGGAGGAAACCGGAGTACCCGGAGGAATCCCATTCAAGCCTGGGCAGAACTCTGCAGAGTGCTAACCACTATTCTGCCAGTAAATGTCTTTAATCACGTCCTTATCTCCCACTTCACAAGAGGACAATATGCCTTTTATTTGTAGTTCACCTCAGCAGCCAGTTATTTGAAATTTGATATAATTGACAGGCCAGAATAAATATCAACCAGATGTTTAGAGTAGCTTTACAAAGAATCTAAAAAAGTCTGTGGTTTCAGAGGGAGTCTGTTGGTGAGGCAGGTTGTTTCCTCTCTTATCTCCTCCATTTTCCCTTCTTGTATCTACTCCCTCTTGAAACTCCCATAACCAAAGCATTCCTTTGAAATTTTTGATTGCTGATTACACAGCTAAGTAGCCAAAATAAAGCTACAAAACAAATATATTGCCTCCCATTCTACATCCTTCAGGTACACTCTTGTGTGGTTACCGGCAGCGAGGGGATTTCTGTGTCTACCAGGTCATCCGTCTCCACCATGTGCTCCGACTCAGGGGACGAGGACTCAGCAGGGATCACGACCACAGGGCTGATGTGCTCCGACAGAGCTGATGCACGCAGGAAGTTAGGAGGGTTCTGCGAGGATAAGAAAACAAGAAAGTTTAATGGGGATATTGTTTTCACCCATGTTGGTTTATGTGTCATGCGAGGAGTACACTAAATTCATGGATGGGTGGGTGGGGGCTTCTTTTGTGGAATTTTGTGGAGGATTTGAATCATTCACTATAATTTTCACTTTTCCCTGAAGTTAACATTTTACTGCTTTTTATGATAAAAAGCTGATTGCATTTTTTCTTTTAATACTACATTTAACCAGTATCTGGTGTCTGCATTCAACATGAGTTACAACAATGAAATCAATTCATTTCACTCACTCAACACATTCAAGTACATGATGTACAACACATGTCTGTCTTTTCTTATTCACTTCATGTTAGTGATGGATTTAAATTACACCCTCAAATAGATATGAAAATTTAGGACAGGAGTATGAGACATATGCAGCAGCATTTTAACAAAAAAGCAATAAAATATTGTAGTCTGAATAATCACAATGACTAAAGAACATCTGAGTTTCAATCAAGATTAGTTTTATAGTGTATAAACAACCAATGCTGAACGTTAAATTATCAAAAAGCAAAGCTTTTTTTTTTTTTTTTTTTGGTATATTAATGAGATTGATAAAAGAAAACCTGAAACTATTTTCCTTGGAGCGATTTGGAGCTTTACAAAAAGAAGAACTGGCGAGGGCAATTCTCACCTCAGGCAACTGTGGGATCTGAATCAGCCTTTTGAAATACTGCAAGTTACTGGAGCGATAGAAAAGACTCTTCAACCTGGAGAGGAGCGAAAGACAGATAAGGTTAGAGAGAATAAAAAGAGCAACAGTGAGTGAAGTGAGAAGGGAAGTCCAAGTAGTTCATTCAGCGTAGTACTGAGAGCTCCATCCTCTGGGTCACCCTTCACTGAGTACAGTGAAGCTGCGACCGACTGGTTTTGTGCCTGAGTGTGTGACTGCCAGTGAACTTCGTACTTTTTAAACTGTTCCTGGAAGCGATCTCTGTGGCCCTGGAGAGTGTCTGCTGGAAGGCCTGCAGGTGCACACAAAACACAAACACATCAGTGGTTGGACTAGCAAACTTTTCAGACATATTATGGGATTTGAGCTTGAACATATCAAAGCTGGAGAGCCAAAAATGGGAAACATCTGCTTTATCAAGTTGGTCTTTGAAAGATTTCATGGGCCCACTGGTTTGACAAATTCAGGGAATAGATATTTTATCTTTAAATCCTTGTGAAAAAACACCTGTTTTAAATATACACTTGCATTTGTATTTATTCACCAAAGAATCGCTAAAAAGTAAAAGCGAAACTAAATACAGCTTGATATAACGCTGCTTAAGAAACAAAAGGCCTTATTCATCCTGAAGTGGCACATACAAGAGATTTAACTGACTGCAAATTTTCTTATGTTTGCTGATTTCTGACAGCAGGCCTTCAAACTGTGCTGTGAAATTTTTACTCTGCTTTATTTCACGGTTTAGGCCAAAGACTGTTCCAAGAAGAAAATCTCACCTCCTCATCAACAGCTTGGGTTTATCAGACTGCAATTAATGGCAACTCTGCAGCTGAGAGAATTTATTGAGTCCAACATGTATGATCAAAGATTTGAGAGTGACTTGTTTGATAGCAAACTAAGGTTTAACCTTTAATTCATGCCTGGTATCAAGCTACTTTTACTGTGATACAGTCTGATAGACAGTGGACCTGAAGAGGGAAGTGTTTGTGTATTTATCCTAATGTTATGAAAGAATTATTCACTAACTGTGATAATAATTATATCGGGTTTTTTTAATACCTAGAAAAAATACAGAGAACGTACAGTGACTTAGTGAGTGTCAAAATTCCTTGGAGTTGCTCATAGGTGCCACTTAAAAACAAATCTGTTTGTATGACTGGTGATTGCATGAAGCCCATTTACGAACTGAATTATTAAAATAAGTGGCATTTCCCTTTAACGTTGAGTCAGTCCTCCCACTCACCAAGACTGGAAATAATATGGTTGTCCAGTCACAACAGAACTGTTAGAAGAATTCAAAATACTTGTGTCCAGAACTATAACAATGAGCAGTTTTTACTATGTTCTGTTTTCACTGAGCCTGTTTTCAAGCTGTTCAACTGGCAGAGAGGAGGTGGGTGACTCACAGGAGTGCAGCTTAAACAGCAGCTTCACAGTGTAGTCATACAGGTGGCTGCAGTCCAGGATGACTTGGATGAGGGGGGCCAGACGACACTGACCTGCTGCCGTCACAGACACTGACCGAGACATGTCTAGGGAGCTGAATACTGAATAGGGCATATGAAAAAATGTATTCACAAGATTAATATATACACACACAAAGTCATGTGAGCTTGTCATGTATCATTGGAAACAAAGAAAGGAGCCACCACCCATTCACACATCAGTTACTTTTAATGCAAATACACAGAGTGAAGCTCATTAATCATGAATTTTACGACTTAATCAAGTTGAACTCTCTATTCTTTTCACTTCATCAGCAACTAAAATTGACTTGTTAAGTATTTGAAAAGAAAAGACGTCCAGGGCTGCGTAAAAACAGCAGGAAAAAAAGGTTTAAGTGTGGTAGAGAGGAAGCAGCAACCTGAAACACTAAAAGCATTGTCCTCTCTGCCTCCATCACTACACCCTCTTGCATTTCCATGTTGCCTTGCTCACACCATCACCAAAGCCAGTCCCTGAGAGCCTCTGTGCACTGCAGAGGCGTGGTTTCCTGCACAGCCAGAAAACACACGCTGAAACACAGAGACACCTCAGGCCTGGCCTCTTTACCCTTTTATCGTGTGATCCTTTAAAAATGTCAGTCCAGGAGGAGGAGATAACATCATTATCAGGACACAGAATGAAGGGCAATGAAAAATAGAAACCAGAATGTAATTTCCACCTGTTCATTTATGAATGGGAGTGTACAACTTTTCCAGCATTTCTTCTGAGCTCCTGGTCACATCCTGGTTGTCTATTTTTAGCCCTGTCCATACTTTAAAGGATATTAATCCAGGGTGACTCACCCAGACAACAACAGGGGATTCAGTACAGTAAGAAACCACTTACAGCCCTGTAGCAGACAGATGAGGTTGAGCTGCAATAATACTATTGATGTCATGAATCCACATCCGCCTGTAAAGGATTTCTATTCCTGTCAGTCTCGTCCGGTCTGTCAGAGTGTCATTTTTTGTGCATCTATGTGTGCTCACATTATGGTCTGTCTCAAATGGGCACAGCTGGTGTTACAGAGTAACTTACCCCCCAGGAAGAGGTTGAGCTCACACTCCAGGTAGTCAAACATTTCTACTGTCAACTGGAAACTATGAGGGAGAGAGAGTGTATGCTTTAATAAGTGTACACACACACACACACACACACACACACACACACACGGGAATACATTTTAAGGCTTCAGAAGTAAATGTAAGAAATTAGAAACAAAATAAAACATATGATTTGCTATACAAAATTATGTTCTAGATACTTTTACTTCTTCAGGCCTCTGATAATCTAAACTTCTAATTTGCCCTTTTAACGAAAGATCGGTTTGTTTCTTCGGCACTCTAAAATGAGTGAGTACCTGGCATGGTTGTATTAAAGTGGCTACTTTAACAAATGTACAAAGTCTAATCTGCTGGGACAACAAATTAAAAAAGGAGATCAATAGGTCAAACCTGCTGATGTTTTAATTGCTGTACGTTAGATTGATAATTGCAATATAGTGATTTACTTCTGACAACTTGTTTTGTCTCAATCTTTTGAGTTTATTACACTGTGAACATGACTCTAAATCAGGGTTAATGTATCCATTACATTAAAACTGTAAACTGCATTTGTTGCAGGTTACAACACCTTTGGGGGATTCTTATATCAATATCCTCATTTGTTTTACTGAGCTATGAATAGAAGCTCTGGTGCATCTTCATTTTATATCACACCTCTGGCCGCAAGGTTGAGCATTAACACCAAAATTAACTGGAGGATCCTGCAGGCCTGGCCAATAGCACTCCTGCTCAACAATAACAACAACGACAGGATTTGAAGCAGCGGCGAGTCATACTCACAAGTTGTTTACGTCATTTTCTCCTGCCTCATCGAGCTGTCTGTTTGACATCTGCAGGTTACCAGGGAAACGAGGGTTCTGAGAGAGACGAGAGGACAAAGCTTCAAACTCAAATCAGACACTTCCGTCGAGCAGCCAATTGTTAATCTTGTCTGTTCGTGTTGAGCAGTTAGTATGCAGTGAATCTTTTTTTTTTTTTTTAGCTGAACTAGCATCAAGAAATTGAGATAGTAACATAAAATTATAATGCTGCTAGGCCAAAAACCAAAACAACAAGCTGGAAAGGTTACAATAAGTTCCTATAAATCTGATGTGTTTGTAATATTCGACACACAGCTTGAGGTGAAATATCTGAAGGCTTCCTCAATCAGATTAATGTAGTGTTTGAACCTTGTCTGCTCACAAAATTTGTCTCCTGTAGCCTACCGTATATCTTCTCTCACTAGTTAGATCCAGTCCAAACAAACTCTGGCTCTGCATGAAGTCCACTGCTGTTTTGCTGCCAGTAACGCTGGACTTACATAAAACTGTAGCACTGAAAGTCAGCTAGCTGATAACTCTACATGAAATTATGCCATTTATTCTTATTGCGTTTGACGACACTGGACCCATAAAGAGAAAAAAGAACTTGTGGGCAATGCAGTTATCTTTCTGTGCAATATTTTACGCATAAATAGATGATGAAAGTAAAATGGATGTAAATTATTCTTCAAATTATTATTCTAGTTTGCCAGGTGTTTGAAGGTGCAGCTGGTTGTTGATTTAGTGACCCTTATTGAGTGAGTGGGTGATGAGAGAATGTTTATTATTTGTTCCTCTGTAAGCTCAGAAGATAATATACACTTCTGCATATATATATATATATATATATATATGTGTGTAGTGTGTTTGTGTGTGCCTAGGCTGCCCCACAATACTGGTTACGAATTAAACCCCAGCAACAACTAACCATATCTGCCTGTGATAGCATCAAAACAGGCTTTTGGTGGCTGCAGCTGTCTCATAAAAACATTACAGATTCTTAAGAGGCCATTAGTGTAAAAGCCAGAATTTTGTATGAAGCCACCCCCTCTAACCCTCCCCACTGCAGAGACATGCTGGCACTAAAAGGAGAGACTGAAACAAAGATAATGAGTGATGAGGGAGACTGGCGCTGGGTTTTATAGGCCAGGCCAACTCACTTTGATGTGAAACTCCATTTTGGTGATGAGCAGTTTGAGGTAGATGCTGCACAGCTTCCCATAGCCTTCACTCAGGTGACCCTGGGGAAGAGAGAAGACAACGAACAAAGAGACATTAAGAGAGAAGAGGAGAGACGAGATCAAAGTCAGAAAATTCACTTTCCTCCTCTTTGCAGACTTGAAGTTTTGCTGGTTGCAGAGCAAGCAAATCATTTCGCATTTTGAAGAAATTCGTTGTGGCACTTTGGCTGAAAGCAGCATACAATTAACATTTTCATACTGCAGAGCTAAATTGCAGCACATAAGCTTATGCTTACTGCACTGTGTACAGTCTTCACTGAAAGACACTGATTGGAAGTGGAGCAAGTGCAGTTCACTTCACTCTGTGTGAACATGCTCCTCTTCTGTGAGTGTGCCGATAGTGAAATTGCCCTAACAATCTGGCTTCTCACTTCCTTTTTCCTTGAGCCTGGGTGTGGAGGGGGTGATGACCCAACAGGATAGACAGGCTGTAACCTAAACCCCAAACTTCCTGTATCCTCCTGCCTAGTGACATCAGCAAAATCTGGGAACATATGATTTAAAGAGTGCGCAACTCTGACTTGGCCTCAGCCTGAGTCACTTCTGCTTAAGACATAATTACAGACTGGCAGATTTTACAGCTTACTGAAATGCAGTTAATATGAATGTATACGATAAATTTGTCAATCAATAATGTGAAACTTCTTTTCATTTAGCTCAATCATAACTTTTCACTTAGCATTTCTCCAATAATGTTTTTCTGTTCTGACAACATAACAAGATTTCGCAGTTGACATAATATTATTAATATTTGGTGAATTTCACATGTCCTAGTAAATTACAAACAATCATGCCAACAACTTGGAAGTCAGTTGGAGGCTGTTCTGAAATAAAAGATGAAAAAAAAAAATTCCAATATTTCATGTTTCAGTCTGCTATTCGGCTGCATTTTATGAAAATACAGTCCCCAATAGCAACGGCACGATGTTGTACTCCTTTAGACTCATCTCTATACAATCTGTGATGTGGCCACATTAACAAAATAGTCTCTGTGTCCTTACCCACATCCTGCTCATATCAGTTAAATCAGCTTTGTTCCTCATGGAGTCCTTTATCACCTGGAGGGACAATAGTAGAAACAGAGGGAGGAAGTGGAAGAGCAAACAGGGAGAAGAACTCACACGTACAAAAAGATCTGATGAAGTATAATTATCAAGTGTAACAGTGTTGCTTGGACCGCTGTGTAGACACATTGTGTTAAGCAGAGACAAAGCTCCAGTGGAGCAGACAAGAAGCCAGAGTCTGATTTGTGCTGTGATGACGTACGTTCGGATGTCCGTCTCGTAGCAACTTGTGGAAGACGTGACAGAACTTCCAGCAGAGCACCGCGTTGCTGGAGAGAGGAAGCCGGTTGACCGCTGCCCAGAAAGTGTGTGCACCTTTCTCATGATGGGTACCCAAGATGCAGGGTGACAAAGGCAGTCAAGGATAACAGGCTCAATGTTCACATCTGGACTGAAGGAAATCCTTTCAAACCAACCCTCACCCTTTTATAGAAGCGTACAGTTTTTGTTTTTTTGTTTTTTTTTAAGTCAAGATTTATGTCTCCCATATTGCCAAAATCTGTCGTTTTCTGCGAGAAGTCAATGATTTCTGCAGTTTAAACTTGGTCTTCATGAAACTCTACAGCTCACAGAATAATTTTGTTTATTAAAATTAAGGTCAAAAAACTGCTGAGGGATAGAATTTTGTACTAAGTGAGAAAAACACATGAAAAGTATGGCTAAACAATTCAGTGTGTGCACTGCAGATGTTTATTTTAAATCTCATGATTTTTTCACAAATAATTCTGCAGACCTCATTTTAAAAATGAGCAACATAATGGAAAGCAAAAATAATGAACTTTACACATACTGGATAAACATTCTCCTCATTTTGGGATTTTAGACTACTGCTTTGTGAAATTACGATTAAACATAAATGGGAGAAAAAAAAAGCCTCCTTCAAACAGTGCTCCTCTATGTCTGTTTCACACATGACTTAATCAGTTCTGCTGCAGGACCACATGTAGATGATGGGGCTACACTAAGTTTGTTGTGTTGATCCTGCACCAACATGACACTTTAGCAGCACAAAGACCCACATACACACACCCACACAGACACACTCACAGACAATATGAGGATATTCCTGGCATGCTTCTCTTTGACAGCGACCTCCTGTGTGTTGATGGCCTTATTGATGCTGACAGCCTGTGAAGAGGAGGAAAAGGAAGGCAGAGGAAAACAGAGGAGAGAAACAGCGAGTACAGATCAGCCCACAGGTTTTTTTTTTCCTCACTGCATACAGAAAAAAAAAAGAAAAGGAAAATCCTTCAAGTGTCAAGTGTTCCATTTAAAATCCGGCACCCTCCCACCTTTCAGAAAGTTGCTTTCTCCTTTTGTAACCACCTGGGGTATGGAAGCAGAAAAGTTTTTTAATAAAGGATGACTGGCCCATTTTCTCTGGAGTTGATATTCAAGGCAGCAGCCGAGAGGCCTCAGCTACTCTCTGCTTTTGAGGAGCCTGGCTGCCTCAGAAGCAAATGGCTGTCTCAACACACAATACATATGCATCTACATCTCCCACCTGCACAACACGTTCATCACTTTATATCAAACCAGAGTCGAGGCGGAAAAGGCACAAGAAGTTCACGTGAGTGAGGAAGGCGTCAAAATAGTGTGTGTGCTCTCTCCAGCGATGCTCACATGAAAAAAACGGCTTGTTTCTGGGCTCTATTGAAGGACCTGCCATCGCAAAATGTGTGGAGCAAGGATATAAACAAATTGACCTGAGCCAAAAAATTATAATTAACAATAGGACTATCGTCAGAGAAAATGATTGAGCTCCAAATATTACCTGTCTGTGCTGTGAAAACTATTTTGACAGAGAAAATGTCATTCCAACAGAAAAAAAAAAAAAAAAAAATGTATATCATGAAATAAGTCTTAAGTCATGCTAGCAGCCAAGCTAGGTGCTTTCAGCTAAACTGTATTAATTTCAGCTAGTTAGGAGCAGGTGTTTAAATTTATACCAACCATTTCAGTATTTTTGTCTAAACATCATTACATTAGCACTCCTCACAAAGTAGGCCGGCAGCCGAGGGTGATAGGAATGTAATTAGATTAATCAAAAAGGAGAAATTAAAATTGTGACCTGACGCTGGCTGCCGCATTGCCCAGAATCCAACAGCACCGTCCACAGTTTGTGGAGGGAAATTACAGTGCTATGCTAATAGAAAATAATGTCGCCTTGAACGGTACCCTCAAGCGGCGATGAGCAGCAGGCATCAGAGAGCGAGCTCCATCACTAAAAACTTCCTCCAGAGACACAACAGACTTTGTACTACTCTTTTTCCTCATACAGTCGTGATCTCCTCAGACCTGGCAACACTTTGACTTTGAAGTTTTAGACACATTTCACAGAAAAAAAAAAAAAAAAGATCAAGGGATGAAGATCAGTGAGAGTCTTCCCCTTTGAATTATGATTGTCTGTAGACGTTTTCATGGCAATTGATCCATTACAAGTCAAGATATTTCAGTCTGGATCATCTGACTGAGTAACCCAGCAGGCATCTCATTCATTAGCTGTGCACTAATGTTGTTGTTGGTGCACTGTGGGCCTCGGGGAGCGCTGTAATTTTAATGTCTGTGTATGTCAGGTACTCATGGCATTGACAATAAAGCTGACTTTGACCTTGACTTTGACTTTGCTGTTAGAAGCACTGACAGCATTGTTCCTGTTGATATACGTTTTATTTAGATCCCATCAAGGTTAGGCAGCCAAACAGGAAAGCAATGTGATGAAATAAACATGAAAACAAGCCTGTGAAATGTTCCTGCTTTAACGCCTGCACTATTTGAGTCTAAACTGTTTCAGAAGGTTGTAAAACAAGGTGTTCTGGAGCAGCATCTGGCTGACATATCACTTCTTACATAAGGAAAATGAAAACAACATTATCAATCTTCTCAAAACAAGGAAAAAAAAAAAACATAGCTGGAACAATCACTTTGTCACTTTGGTTTCATAGTATGAATTGAGAGTGCGATGGCTGGGGTCAGCAGAGGACAGGAGGCCTCTTTCATAATCTCACTTCCCACAGATGTCCTGAGTGTGCTCCTCCTCTTCCAGTATGTGAGCTGTTCACCATGAGAAATCATTGATGGAAGAGGAGGAGTGGGCCAAGAGAAGGAGGGAAGGGGGCAGGACTGAAGGAGAGAACCAAGGAACAGCAGCTTGTGCGCACTGGACGATACCAGTGTCATCAGGATGACACAAATCCAACTCTCTACAAATATAATTACCAAAAAAGGCATTGCCGCCTTCTATATATTTACAACAAACAACAAACAGGCGTGTCAAAGCCTGTTTTGGATTTACAATGTCTGGAAACTCGGTCCAGAGAATATTTTATCTACAACCATAATCCCTTCAGAGACATAGCTCAAAATAAAGGTAGGATTACACAAAAACAATCCGGTTCAAAATTCAGCTCCTATGCTCTCCACCAAACATTACACAACAGTCCACACACCAGCACAGTGTAAACTGTGTGACAATGTGACATGTTCAATGTGATCACCAGCCAAATGTTTTATCTAATTGGCATGCAAAATTCAGATTAAGTCACAGGAGCAATTCACTAAAGTTCAGACAGCGCTAGGATAAGAGAAGGAAGTTCAGGAGGAATGATGACCCAGCTGCTATTTTCAACATCACAGAGTTTAACGTTCACACCTTCCACCTTTCTGTCATCAAGTATGTATGACATCACAGCATGTAAACACGATGGCTGGCTATGCCCCTGTGGCTGTCATTAAACATGCATGATATTGACTACACATTACCACTGGAGCAACAAGTCCAACACCTGTCCTGTTGAATCAGCAGCACAACCTGAGCCAAGGGCTCTAGCTGTGCGTGCGTGCGTGCATGCCTGTGTGTGTGTGTGTGTGTGTGTGGCACCACTGTAAAGGTCAACACACAGCAGGGTTCACACAGTCTTGTGCAGGGTCTGCAGAGGAGAGCTGAGATAAGTCCAGTCTGTTTCCTCTGATCTTGACAACAATGAAAAGGTTACATTGGAGCTTTTGGGTTGTAAGAAGTTTCACTTCCTGCTTATGAATAAAGTTGCCTGTGGCTTGTCAACAAAAGTCACAAACAGGTGGATTTATGTTGATCAGTTCTGATAAAATCAGATTTTCCAACATTGCCGTTATTACGAAGTTCCTGTCAAGCTAAACACGGTTCGCATGGCTCACTGGTGAACAAATCAATACCATTAAGAAGCTAATGCTTTCGCAGAGACGCTGTTTCTCTGATTACTTGTATGTAAAATAAACACAGGTTCAGTTCATTTATTCAGTTCAGTTTATTGTAGAAATGTTTTGTAGGAGAGATGTTCGTTTAACTTTGTGTAGAGATTACGGTGTTTCACACAAAGCACATTTGTGGTGTCGGACATTGCACTTGACTGGATACTGGCTGTTATCCATTTTTGTTCATCTCCACCTTCTTCTTCCATATTGTCTTTAGATTGTTCTGTAGGGGACAACTAACCTAGCACAAAAAAGATGCCGCACAAAGTGGGCCCGTATTAAAATACAAAAGACTCCGCAACAACTACACAGACAGTTGCACAAATGTCAAGAAAATACAAAACTTTAAAGTAAATTCTTGCTTCACTCACATCACAGTCTTGAATGAAAATCTTTATATTTTGAACTACAATTAACTGAATTTGAGGCTTAGCTCAAGGTCAATTTGTCTAATTTTTCCAGAGCTTTTAACGTAATTATGGATTTTTAAAATGTCTGAAAAAGTCAGAAAGCAGAATTAGGGTTATTTTGTATTTTATCTTCAAAATCAAGAGTGAGCTGTTACAGTCAGAATTTAACAGCTTGTAGGTTATGTCAACCTTTGAAGAATACCAAAGTAAAGCTTTTTGGAACTGACTGGTGTTACGGTTCAGGTTTTGATCCCAGAGTTCAGAAAAATAATGATTTGTATTGTGGGGGATGACATAAAGGAATATGCAGCTATTTAAACGAAATGCAGTGAACATTTTGTTTACATTCTGCTCACATTTGCAATATAATAGCTAGTAAGGAAGTAACTCTGGTAATTTCCTGTCACTGCCCTGGTTGTAAAATTAGAAATGGTGACATTGTCACATGTTGCCATCAGTACAAGCAATACTGTGGTTAAAAAAATAAAAAAATAAATAAAACACAAAAAAAACCCAACAACAAATTACCCTTCAACAGATATTTTTTCTGCTTCTGAAGTCAGCTGGTTATAGATGTTAATTACCCATCTAAGTCACATGAAGATATCATCAATATCATCAGTGAGTTTTCCGTAATTGCGTGGTATTGGCTAATTTTCCATCCCCCTTTCTTTCTGTCACTCACACATTAAAATGAAAGGATGATTGAGAAAGTCCAAATGCAACTGGTTCCCACATGAGGATGACCCAATTAGCCCACAGTGAGACTTTGTACTTTGTGTTTGGGTTGAATGAAAATGCCAGCTGCCTAGGACTCCTGGCAATGGCTTGAGGCGGCTTGCTGGCATCGATACATCAATGGCCTATTAGCTCCTTGTGGTGCCACCACTGACACCAGCTGACAAAGTGAAACCATGAGAAATGAAATCAGGTAAGGAGATCAGAGGTGAATGGTCTTAAATTGTACAGTCACTCGCTGTTAGATTTCTTAATTTGGGCAGAAACCTACGTCACCATGTCCGCAGCAGGCTAACCTCCACTCCCATCCTTTGTACTACTTCCCTCGTATTTTCCTTTCACCTTTCCCTCACTTTAATCACTATACACAGCAATGATCATGGTATTCACTCAATTACATCCCTGCTGAATACAAAACCCCTCTTTGAATCGAGTTATCTAAGGAAAAATTTTTTTCCACGGCTTTGCTTCTGAACAAAGTGTTATTGATACAGTGTTGAAAGCATGTTAAGTTGGACCTGGCAAGCCCTAATCGGCCGTTCTGTAGAAAGCTGGGCATTGATATGCTGATCGTAGCCTGGCTGTGTCCACTGAAGGGTGAGTGCAGAGCCCAGAAAGAGAGAGGAAGCATCTTCCGTCTAATGAAATAGCCTTCACTCATCAACTCCCTTCCTCATCCTCTGCCTCTAACCTGAGTGACTCCTCTGACCCGACTGCAAAAGCATCTGACTCATGCCTAATGCTTGTCTCTGCAATGTAAGTTCCATGTTAGACCTAGATGTCATTGTCATTGCATTATCACTCTATGGCCATAGGAGAAAAAAGTTGGTGCTGTGGGATATTTTTGCGTCAGTTGCGACACATTTTAAATCAACATTAATGATGGGACGAACTTGAAGCCGGAAGTGTTCAATCATGGGAAGATGTATGTGGAAAACCCCGCCAGAGCCAAATGAATGGGGGCAGCGTAAATTTGGAAACACTTGTTCTCCCTGGATTTAAACTGTGGTGGTTGTAGAGGCAGAGGAGGTATCCTTGTGTGACCCTGATGAGTTATTATGGGAGAAGAGTGATTAATCTTAGTTACTATACAATGACTATCTGGCCCCGGTCATTATGGTCTGCAGACAGACTGAGCAGCCCTTTTTTCAAATCATTTCTTCATTGCTTTCTTCTCAACCTTTCTAGGAAAGAAGTACACCCTTTGTCTCAAAAGCTTCTTCAGGGTGACAGTTTTTGTTTTTTTTTTTAATTTGCATTATGCTACAAATCCCCTTCAGCAATATAGATGATATATTAAATACTCAGACTGAAGGCTTTTCCCACTGTAACTGTAGGGAGCTGAAAAGATGAGCCCATTAATTAGTTAACTGAAAGAAAATTAAAGAGGAATTAGCTTGGTAATCAATTATTCGGTCATCTTTGAAGCAAAATCTGTTTGTGATCTCAGGTTTTCAAACACGAGGATCTGCTGCTTTTCTCTAATTTAGATCATTGTCAAACCAACCTCTTTGCCGCTGACGTTTGCGGTCTTTACAAAATACGGCAGGATGCAGGAAGGTTAGCAATCGTTAAAGGTCATTGGGGAGACAGACTATCCAAAATGCTCCCATATCTTGTTGAACTTTTCACCAGGGATATTTCTATCCAAACAAATTTTGATATGACATTCGATTAGCTGATGATTCAGGAAATTACAGATGACAGGATAACAATGTTATCCACAACCCTCATTTGGAGACTGCACATGCGAACACTATCTCCCAAGTGCACTTGCAAGAAAAAGCACAGATACACATAAATATTACACAAAGGTGAAATCTAAATCAAAACAATATTATATTGTTATATTGTATTGTACTGTATTATATTATACCAATATTTATTGTTTTTTCTTTCATGCACTTTGGGATGATGAAATGCGCTGTTAATTATACATCATAGTTGTAATTGTCTTTGTGTTGCTAATTTAAAATGAATAATGATTCAGGTGTCCCATAACAGAGGAAGGCAGCTACACTGCTGCTGAGACTTACGGAGGGTAAGTTAACAAGATCGTGAGCTGGGAGGGGGGACTGAAAACAGGGAAATGCCTGTTTGCGAATGCAGTGGCACTGTAATGCTGAGGTGCAAGAGTTGAGGCATGGTCATTGTGACTAAGGCACTGGGGTGGAAGGGGGGTGAGAGGGGTGAGGTGGTGGCACAGGCGCTCAGTCAGGTTTCCTGTGTTGGCACACCCTGTGCTGGCCATTTCCTGCCTGCCTGCTGAAAAATGCCCAGTGCCGCGACTCTCCCTTCGGCTAAAAACCTTGCTCAGTCAACCCAGACAAGCGGTGACTGAGACAGACAGTCCGGTCAAACGTTTCATTCTTGCTGTAGTGCTCACATTTCCTGCCAAATGCTCCCAGGTGTCCGTCAAGGAAAAGTGCAGTAGTTTAAACTTTTTTTCCCCCCTTTTTCGCAGCTCTGTCAAGCACTTATTTAAAAAACGTATTTGCCAAATTTAACAGCGGTATGATCAAGGTAACATTTCTGAAAATATGGAGCACCATAAACTAACAATCAGATTAATTACACACAAATGAACAGCTTTGGAAAAAAGAAAAAAAGTTTGAGAAGATTATCTGAGCCACTTTATTTGGATATGAAACTGGAAGTAAGTAAACTGTAATAATTCCTTACTATGTTGTGTTTTGATGGTTACGCTTTTTGCTCTGTTTTGGTCTCTGCTAACTTCTAAGGGAAATATTTGGCTGTGAAATACTTCACTCTGATCTGCAGCTAGTTGTTTATTTTGTCTTCCTGCCGTTTGGTGATTTCCATGGGAGAGTATTTGCCGAAATCAACGGCAACAAGAGCTGCAGTGTAGGACCAAAACAAATCCTTTCAAATCAGATCAGCCGATTATTCTATATTAATCACTTTGGTATTAGGTTTGAGGAAAATTTCACAAACTGAAAATAGGTTTCCTTAAAAATAGCACAACTCCCCTCATAGTTCAATACGAAAGACCAAAAACGAACATTGGAAACCGGAAGGTGACTTTACTGCAGAGCATTTTACACAATCACACGCTCTCTCTCTCACCACATGTTAAAACAGCATGAAAGGCCACTTTTTGCAAATGCTTTCAGAACTCTGATAATAAATGGAAAAGCATTTAGGCCAAAATATTTTTCCATAAGTAACTCCACCCAATTCAAAAGGTTTCTCCTCTGAACAGAGCCATCTGTGTTGCTTGTTTAAGAACCATTTTTGGATGGCATCTGACGTGAACATCCGCTTTCATACAACAGTCAGTCCACACCTCTTGGGACAAACAACAGGCTGTCAGTGAGGAGAGGAAGGTAGTGGAAAAGATGGGACGTTTTTAGAAGGCTATTTTCCCTGTGTACTCCAGTACACACACAGGGAAAGACCCGGCTGTGAGAAAGCAGAATTACAAACTCAGAGGGATGGCATTGAGTGGGCTTCATGACTCTGGGCTGACCTGCACTATCATCATCAATCAATAGAATCGGCATTGCAATTTAAACCTCTGTTCATATGTGACGGTGACACTGCCCTTGAATGCTGCCTCAGCATCTATCAACCTAATAACAACCAAGAGCATGAAAAATGAAGGGCGGCTATACGAGTCGCGTACAAGCCTCTCAAACTGGAAGTGGGAGTTTGTCTTCCATAGAAAGCACCAGGCGTCTTCTATCCCATTACTAACCGGGCCTTTGGTGATACAATAGAAAGCATGAAAACAGAGGATATTTTGGTGTGTGTGACCTCAGAGCACTGGCTTCTGTTGCTTAGAGCAGAGGTGGAGGGCAACAGCTGGTTTTAAGACTCACACACAGTGAAGGCCTGGCTCTAGCATAATTAAACTCACAGGCCTACATCCCCATGGCAGGTTTATGAGCCTATTAAGTTTGCTTTCTGCAACCTCGTGTAAAGGAGTGTCACTGGTGAAGCTCAGCTTCCTGAAAGACTTGTGAACTCGTGAAGAGGTCGTGAAGTGCATGTGCAAAATACACCAACGGACATGTCTGCATGCCCGTTGGTGTATTTTTATGAAGGACTTAATGATTGCTGGTTTAGTAATCTGACACCAATTAATCCATCCCACAATTGTAAAAGTAGTGCATTGGAAGTTCATTTTATGGCAGTGAGAAATGATGCATGAATTCTTTTATACAACCCAAAGTTGATCTTTGAATTATATTTTTTGGTAATTAGTGGAGGAAAATAAAAATCAAGATTTCACTTGAGACAATAATGTGATAGTGATAGTCTACGCAGACAGCCAATAACAGTCTGAATCAATTCCCCAATTACGATTCAGGCTGGTGACCTTTGCTGGATGCCATCAGCCATCATTATGAGCAGCATTTTCTGAGGTTTCCTGCTTGTATATATCATGAATTACAATAAAAGAGACACACCAAAATGATACCAAAAATATCTGAGACATGTCTCCTAGATGAAGTAATAATTCCTTATGCGTCACCTTTTGATAAAACAGCACAAAGATATTGTCTCAAAAAATTATCCCCAATCCAGGAAAGAGTAGAACTCTAAATGCAACACAAAGTGCTCCTGCAGTGCAATATCAGTATATAAAATTTTTTCCTCTAAATTTTTGTTCCTTTTGGGTCCATTAAGCCCTACTGTGCTTCACCACCTTTTCTGCAGTGTGGGACTAGCAGGTCTGGGAAGTCTTGCTTCTTGTAAATTGGACTCCATTTTCATACCAATTCACCTCGCCATGTACCAAAAAGTCAAAATATAGCTACAGTGAAAGAAGGTTATGGAGAAGCATCCTGGGGAAGTTTTTTCTCACATGGACAGCAACAGGCCTGTCTGAAATAATTTTGAAAATACTGCTGAAAGTAAATCTTCTGGAGGAGAATCTCCATCACTACACTTCCACCATGTCTGAACTTCAACGCTCTGATGAACTTTGGACCAGAGAGCAATCGTCACTGACAAACGGTTTGGATCTGTCGCTTCTCTACACTATTTACGTTTGCTATTTGTTTTAAAAATGTCCTTGAAGCACACCCTCCACACACGTCTCATACAATCCCTTTCCTCTGGAGCTTTGGAGGAGAAAAGGTCTCTGGGTGTCCTTTCATGTCACCCACCATCCCCCACACCTACACAGGGGCTAAAAGTACAGCCATCCATCCATCCATGCTAGCAGTGAAAGGCCAGTGTTGTTGCTTTGGCCTGTGTGCACCTGCTCTGGTACACTCAGAACACTAAAGACCACTGTGAAGGACTACAGGCAGACTAAGTCACACAAAATCACACAAGATTCAGATTGTAGCGACTTTAAAAGTCTAATTGAATTAAATCCGCTCTGTTCTACAGTTTCTACTGATCGTCTTCTGATTAAGACCATATACCACCTTAGAATGAATCCCTGATGTGTCCTTAATGTCTGTAATACAGTAACGGTCACAGATCAACACACTGTGTTCCTTTGGGTTTGTTTCTAACAGACATCAATATAACTCATGGCATATTTAAGATGCTGAACTTTTCCCATTAACCTGTGTGTGGAGACTTGGCCAAGTGAAAAGTAGAAAGCTGGGGCCAACAGGGGAGCCCATCTCAGACATATCAGTCCTGGGCTCGAAAATAGACTTAAAGTTAAAGCTCCCAGACCACAAATCCTACTGCAAACAGGAATAAATACTGCTGGTTTATTAAAATTCCGTGTCTGCAAGTCACTAAAGGGAAAGTTTTGACCCTGGAGACTCTGTCTCTAAATAAGAGTGGATGTAAACTACAGCCCGGGCCTAGTGGACCTGGTCTTCAAGGACTCTGTGTCCCGGTTTACAGACCACTGGCTGAGGAGTCACACTGTTCAGACCCTCGTGCTTTCTTCTCCACAACAAAACCCAAACTTCCCATTAGCACATTAAGCTGTGATCCAACCAGACAGCAAGTCCCTGCATGCACTGAGCATAACTTGCACGTAATGGTGCAAACCCCGTGTGTGAGTGTGTGTGTGTGTGTGTGTTTGTGTTTAAGAGTGTGTGCAACAGGACTTCTGGTGGACACCACCCCCACCTATTAAAAAAAAAAAAAACAAAAACAAAAAACAAAACAACAACATGCAGATCCTCTGTGTTCCAGCTGCTGTTACTTTCTTTAAAAATAATATCTCTAATGGGTTGTTGGGCACTTACAATTTTACTGAGATCCATGTTGGTCCACTCGGAGCCGCAGATCGGAGCCGGAGATCGGAGCGGTCCGCCGGATTTATCCTCGCGCCGTGTAATTAGTAACGGGAAGGCGATTGAGGCAACAAATGCATTTGGGAGGAGAAGGGCCGGAGGGGGGGGGAGGAGGTTAGCTCAACATGTGTCCCAATTTGGTATTAAAACACTCCCTTATCTTCCCTTCCTTCCGCGTCCTTTCTCCCTTTTTTCTGCGGGCCCTGTGTGCTCCTTGATCGGCAAGGACTTCCAGCATCCGACCGCCGAGGAGCCGAGGCTGCCCGGCAGGGAAAAAACGCTGAGAACCGGGACTAGCGCAGAAAAGCCCGGCTCATTTCACCGCAGCCCGCTCCGGTCCGTCTGTCTCAGCCCACATAGCGGCTCAGACCGAGGCAGGAGGATGCCTTTATTTTGCAAATAGCCCGCTCTTCCTGCAGACAATGGTAGCATGGAGCCCGCAGAGGAGGACGGCTCAAGCCCGGTGGTTCTCAAGCTGGGGTCCGAGGACCGCCAGGGGTCCTGAGGGAGGGGGTGGGGGCGGTTATCCAGGAAATAAGCAAACAGCTGGGTCTCCTCTGAAGACTCCATTCATTAGACAGTGTGAGTCATTGGTAGTTTTTGGGGGGTTTTTTTTGGGATTAAGTGATCCATAAAGTCATCAGGTGTTTACAAATCCTCTGGCCTCGTTTTCACAAGACAGAGTTTCAGGATTCATGCTTGAAAAATTCATTGATGATCAAGATAGAATTTGTTCGTTCATTTTGGGTGAAACAGCTGAAGCCAAACATCCTTCTAAGAGGCTGATCATAGTGATGAATGAATGAATCAATACTGTAACATTAACAGGTCATATACATGAGAGGATCTGGATCCTGCTGTCACACATTAGAAACACAAACACACACACACACACAAACAAAATATGTCACTATGTAATAGGTTATTGAGTGTGAGCAGAGTTATTGTGCTTTATTAAAAACACAGAGCCTTGACTACAGCTGGTCTCAAAGGTGAAATTTTAAGGGAAGCTCAGTGTCCAGTGCTGCTCCAATGATCTCAGTGTCCCAGACACCACGAGAGCAACTTTGGGTAACTGATGCCCCCATCTGGTTTCTCTGAGACTGTCTGTCTGTTGTGTTCTGTTTTGTGAGTCAGTGTGCAAGGCAGAATGAGAGAGAGCCGGGTTTGTAAAGTATTATGACAGTAGAATAAGACAGAGTCCTGTCATGTCTCTGTCTTATGGCAGGTTAATGCACTTTTAAACCACCTGCAAAAAAAAAATATATATATATACATACACACACACACACACACACATATATATATATATATATATATATAGCCTTTGTGTACCCTGAGGTGTGATGTGGATGGACACTTGTGGACCAACTCAGATCTTGTGTAACTTTAACATACAGCACGACAACCGCTCTAACTATTAGGTCAATAATAGAAATTGTGTTGCTAAAACGGACCATCGTAAGCTTTGTACCGGTAGAATAAGTGGTGAGGCAGTTTATCTCTCAGTCAACTAAAACTGAACTAAAGTAAGGTGTTATATACTGCATTTGTTACATTATGTGGTGACACCTTAAGAGCTGTTTAACATGAATTATTCATGTGGATAATTAAAACAAAGATTATATGGTTTAAGAAGACATTTCTACATAAATAAATCGGTTTTGGTTTGTATGGTTAACAATGCTATTTTTGTCACGGTGGTCTATCTAGAAACAATCAGACTAAAGTTTTCTTCTTTTTTTTCTTCATGCTGGCCACTGTTTCCAAAAGGCTTCTCTATACAACCGCAGGACATCAGCTGACCACCCGAGGCCTGGCCAGCCGCAATAATCAATATGCTGCTCATTACACCATCGGGGCTGCGCATTATACCTCCAGGCAGCTGAGCATAAACTGTCTGTCTCCAGACAATGCCGGCTCTTTTCCAACATGACTCTTCACTTCCTGGTACGGCGTGGGCCCTTCGCCGATGGCATCCCCACACAGCATTTCTCACATACAAGTCCCACTCTGTCACTGCCTGGGTTTGCACTCAGCCACTGAGAAGTCCTGCCCTTCTTAATGGAGTCAACCAACCTGTAAACTAACCACTTCCCATTTTAATGCATAGGTGTATAAAACACAAGTTTAAGTTTGTGCATGGTGCAAAGTGCAATTTAAAACAAACAGGTTGTTTGTTTTGTGATGTCATTGTGTTATCTGTCCCAGCCATGTTTTTCCATTCAGATCAATTCTTCAAAACTGAGTTACACATTAATGATCCTTACTATGTTCTTTCCTCAACTGTCACAGATCTCTGAATGGTTGGAAAGGAGCGAAAATTATGCACCAAGTTATTTGAACTGGTGTATTCTCCAAAAGCTATTGTAGGTATAAACCTTTAAATCCTAAAGTCCTTTAGAAAAACAAGTCCAGTAGAATGGCCAAGTTAGTGCAGTTGTGCTTTTTTCTCATTTTAATAAGGTAGTTGCTGTTAGAAAAAGGATTAATGGGAACATCCTTTGAATCATTTCCATGATCTGTGTTGAGCAAACAGGCTTAAACCAGAGCACAAAGGTCAAAGTCCTTGAATGTTGCTGTGTCTTTGCTTGACTCAAGGCTGACTCTGGCGCTATGGCATGGTCATAATTTTATGGAGTTATATAAAAATGCAGATAGAAATGCCCAGTTTTTTTTTTTTTAAGTAGGTGTTTGTGGCATGTACATATACAAGTCAAAGAACGATTGGCATCTAATGCATTATTCAAAAAGGAAGTTCCTCAGTAAGACTGAAGTTTAAGTCTTCATTGTCTGTATGTGCTGTTGGAGCTCATAACAAATCAACCTTTCATTTGAAGCAGAATCCTCTGCCTCAAGCAACTTTCACATTACAATGTTATGGGAAGCACAATCTTTTTCATGTGCCTTTAATTATTTTAGAGACTTGAACCTTTAAATTCACCTGATGTGTTATTTACCTATGTGAGATTGCATGGCAGGCGTAAAAACTGAATATTGATGTTTATCAGCTTGTGCTGGAACTGCAGCCCAGGCTCAGTCTGTATAGGATACATGTTGTCACATAGCTGAGGACTGTATCGTATTTAAATGACTATTAAAAATGAGGCCTCTCTGTTGAAGTGTGAGAGCATGGCTAATTTGCATGCCACACACTTACACTGAGGATGTAGGTTTTATAACGACTTTTGACCTGTGTGTGCACAAGAACCAAAAACAACTCTCTATCGTGTCTCTCCTTCTTTCTGCTTTACTTTGCTGTGAAACACAGAAGCGATTGCCAAAACAATCTGTAAATCAAAGCCATCGTTAATGCCACCAGGAACTCATCTGTGCACTTTGTTCCACTTACTGACCTGTCATTCATGTCCAGCTCTATTATTCTACAGCCAGCCAGTGCAATGAGGCCACAAACCACCGCCTGCTGTTTCTGCTGCCTCAGTGGTTTTAATGGTCTTGCTTTCATGCATTGCCTGTCTGTGTGTCTGCTGCATGTACGCGGATATCCCTTCATAACTTCCCAGCATTTTAAATTCCAGGATATAAAAGAAGTCAAGACAGACTAAAGACAATAAGCGTTGGAGGGGAGAGCAACAAGGCAATCTTAAAGACAAAAGACAAAGGAGAAAGAGGCAGAGAGACAGGGGGATTAAAAAAAAAAATGCTTGTCTACATCCACACGGCTGATTCCTGACTGTGCCCGAGGCCTACGGCCCCTCTCCTCCCCCAAATTCCACAGCTGCCGGGGCACCAAAAAGGACCACAACAAGTCTCGGGGAGACAAGGGGTGACCGTTAAGGCACGTCTACCCACACTGTATATGCCTGGGACGCGCAAAAAGAGCCACTAGTCGGGGGAATAAAGAATAACTCAACTCTTTTGAGGAAAATCTTTAATCCTGAAAATTTACGAGAGTTCATAAAAACTAGTTAGCATGTTAGCATATTAGATGAAACACATAAATGTGAAAAGATGGTTATAAATAATGGCTGAAAATTAGCATGCATAAATTGGAAATATCATTTAATGTAATTAAGGCATACATTGAAAAAAGGAAAGGAAGAGTTGAAGGTAAGAATTAAAAAAAACATACATTTTAAAGTATAAATAGAGAAATGGATAAAACATTGAACGGTTGAACGGGTCTGTACACGTAGTCTTAAGAGACAAGTACAACAGTGAAACTTAAACATTACTCTAAAAGTAATATGTAAATGGTCAAAATAGACAGTTGTGCATCAAAGTGTGGACTTGGTTACAGGTTGTGTGGCAGCATGAATGGAAACCTGACCAAACCAACAGGCCAGCTGGTGTCAGTTCAGAGGTAACACACAGGCACTTCAGTCCATCCGTCAGCTGCACCTGCATGTGCTGGACTTTTTCACCCATCGCTGCCAAACACGCATGGACTCAAATACACATACAGACATGAGCAACAACCATGCAGACAAGTATAGACTAAAAGAGGAGGAGGAGGCTGGCAGGCAGTCTAATTTTAAGGCCCTAATTATGTAACATAAAGTGTGGTGTCACATGGTGGCTCAGTTTCTGTGTCCCAGCCAAAGAACTGGAGTCCCAGAAGTTTTCTACAAGCACTAATTGTGGTTCTTGTTGGTCCAGAGATCACTAGCTACACCAGCTTTCACATGACAAACCTCTTGTGGCCCCTCACAATTCACAGACTGTTTTCAAATCCAGGAAAGAGATGACATCTCTGGCATTCATTTTGTAGCCTTAAAATAAAGATGAGAAAACACTTTGTGTCCAGTACTAACTATTTACTTATTGGTTTTCCAATTGCAGTTGAGAGCACCGTAGTACACCAAAACATGCAATGATGCCCAAGACAAACACACCAAAGATAAAATCCCCCCCAAACTCTAAATTAAAGAGTCAGCTGCTATTATGAGGCTAAACATGTCATTAAAACCAAGCTCTGTGTGCTATGTGGCCGCCCCAGTTCGTTCTTTTTATAACCCGATGTGGACACTATGTCACAGAGGGTTTTGAACACACCCTGGTTGTTTATCCAACTCAGCAGAGAGATAGGCAAGCACTTCTCAGAATCAGTCTTTCACACAACAATGCCTTTGAAGTCAAACCAGGAGACGCTGCTGTCTGAGGGGATCATATTCATGTGAATGAAAAGACTGAACTCAGGTTTCATGTTGAACATATGAAGGATGACATACACTTAATAATCGACATCACAGGTCATCCTTCAATCTTCTCACCAAGTCCTTGTGCTTCCTACAGGTGTCATTTTTTGGGCTGGCTTCTCTGAGTAAGGAGCTGACACAATAAAATCAGTCTATAGCTTAAAGAATTACCTTATAAAAAGCATCAGATATTTATGAGCAGGAGATGAAGAGAAAAAGGGGACAGACAGGCAGACAGACAGCTATGCAGGTAGACAGTCGGTTTTCTATAGGGGAGGTGAAAGCCAGCCACCCAGCAGATTTAGGCAGCTTTAGAGCACAACAGATCAGATGAGATTATCTCTCACTGATCTCCTGTAAAGTCGACAGCAGAATCATTGATTCCTGCAACGCCTGCCACAGCCCCAGATCCCCAGTCAAAAATCAACCACGAAAATAAATAAATATATAAATAAATAATGTCTGCATGGTATTATGGCTGTAACAAATCCTAATCAGGGAATTGAAACTATTGGAGCCCAGTATGAATCCTACTGTTCCAGCTTTACAGAAGAGAAACCATTAGGATAAAAAACAAAAACAGCCAAGTAATATGCTGCAGGCCAGTCATGTTCGCACACCCATATCTTCCAACAAATGAGGGCTGGGGCTTGTTTTATCTTGCATGAATACTTACACCCTCAGTGAGCTGATTGACTGAGAAGCAGTTGTATTTGTTTAAATGGATCAAGGGGTCCAAACAGAGCAGAGGCATAAAAATCTGAGCTGGGACAAATACCTCTACCTCTGTTTTGACTTCGGCTGCCACAACACATGATATCAGAGCTGCATTCTCAGACATGGCATGGGAACAAACTATGCACACATATTACAGTGTTGCCTTGACACACTTCCAAAGTGTGAGATATCAGTCAGTGACCTACTGACCAGGCTTGGCTTGGGACATATAAAGCCATGCATGCGTCTCTCCCTGTCTGTAATCCATGCTGCAACTGTCCCGTGTCAGAGCGGTATGGGTTGGGGAGGAGTTAAACTATAATAGGCCATGTAGATGCAGAATCACCAAATACCTGCTGTGCACATTTAGGCTGGTGTTGACCATACGGTCCGATTTAGCGGTTGCTGTAAATGGGAGAAACATGTTGCTGCATTACCATGGCAGTTTGACTGCCTTGATTCATCTGACCTACTTTCTCCCCCCTTCTCTCCGCTGTGCCTGGTCTGGGGAGAGGGGAGGGGAGACCACCAGGCAGGAAGCAGTGGGCTCCACAGCCTAACAGCAACCTACATACATATGTTTACTGGGAGAGAGAAAGAACACTTCATGCCAAGTAACTACACGATTCATTATTCATCTGCAAGTATCACATCAGAACCAAACATTTCAAAACCACATGAACCACTCTTTACTTATCTCCTATGCCTTATTATAATGCAGAAGTCACAAACCAGGTCTCATTAGGCCATCACCATCATGAAGATCACTGATCCTCCTGAGACCAACAGGCCTATAGAAGACCCTGACAGACTGTCAAACGAAGCATCAGCTTGCATCCCTGTTGTCTGGGTTTATCCAGCAGATAGGCTAGCAACACAGTTATCTGAATTCAAAAGGCCATTGACCTACATTTCAACGCTTCTTTTGTTGTGCATTGGACTCATTGGTATCTGCTGATCACAGGCAGACATCAGGGAAAGTACCAGTCAAATAGTCATAATTTGGATCAAGCCCTGGAAGCGTCAAAACTGGAGAAATGGCCGAAACATGCAAAAAAATGTATAATAATACATGGAAAATAATATTAATAATCAAAACACAAGAGAAAGTGTTAGTGAGTTGTGCCATTTTTGTTGGCTCCTTAAATGCAGCTTCACTTCAGTCAAACTGTCACTACACATAGTTTAGTTTGAGTTAGCAGCACACAGCCTGACATGACTGACATCCTCCCACCATCCGGCTCTCAGTCCGGATCTTCATCCCACGCTCCAAAGTAAAAACATTTCGTCGCATTAATGCGCTCCTTACCTGCCCCCTCTCAAAGTTTTCCCTCTCCAGCTCCAGGCTGTTGGCTCCTCCGGTCCGTCGGATCACTTTGGGGATAGCGTTGGGTACTTGCTGCATGGAGCTTTTCACTCGATCCATTGTCGGTTGTGACAGAAAAAAAAAATATATATATTTACACAGAAACACACACACACTTTCAGCCGATAAACAGGCTACACTGTGAAAATAAAATAAAATAAAAAAAAAATAATTAAAAAATGACGGTAACTATGGCGGGCAGCGGTCCATGCTGTGCTGGACTCGTCGCCCCGATCTCTGGATCATTTGGCCTTTCTGTCCAACACCCCAGTCAATGACAGCAGTCTGAACGGCACCAGTGTCAAGCTGGCCAAGCTGCAGGGAGAGCACTTCCGCTTTCAAAATAAAGCCCCTTTTAACTAACCTGTGCCTGTGGCTACAAAGGCAGTTCGTGGAAATATATCAAAGTTTATGCACTTTCATGGCTTGAGAGCAACTTCTTATCAGCAGTTCTATAAATTATAGTGTCAGCCTGTATTAGTTATGTAATCCTAACCAGGCCTATTATTTATAATTAACCATAAATACTACAATTGGCTCCAGCAGCCCCGCGACCCGGAAACAGAAGAAGTGATAGAAGATGGACGGAGGGCTAAATACTACAGGTGAGGTGCAGAGGAAATGTAATGCCATATTATTTATTTGATCTGGTGAGTTTTAAACAAGCTATTTTAAGAAATGTGGTTTTTAAACAGATGGGCTAACAGAGGAGGTGTGCATATTAATGTCATAATGTCTTGCTCTAAATTCGGTTCTTTAATGAACAAAACAAAAAAGAGACTTGAAAAAGGAAAGGCTTTTAGGTGAAATATTCTCAGAGGACTTTTTATTTTGATGTTTTCTCTGGCACCATGTGTCTGACTCTTCCCAGTGTATTCAGCCAATGTTTGGAGCTCCTGCAGGATCCACCCTCACCATCAGTTGTCTGTTGGAAGGTTTGTTGTCAAATCCACCCCAGCGGCCTGATAAATCATGATGATCATAACTGCTGAAGTCATACCAATGCATCCTCAGCTTGGACAGGTGATTCTGGCAACCTCAGTCAAAATAACGTCTAGTCTCCCATACTGGTATGTAAAATAAGACAAATGTCTTGTCTCAAGCAGAGGTGGACGAAGAATTTAGTTGAGTAGTGTACTTAAGTACAGTTTTTGAGTATCTGTACTCTATTTGAGTATTATTTTTGAGGGATACTTTTACTTTCACTACATTTGAAGGACATATATTGGACTTTTTACTCCACTACATTTCTATTGATGCTCTCGTCACTCGCAACTTTTGCACTAGTCTAACATTACTCGTTCATTGTTTTTGTACCACCTCTGCCCCTCCGTGTCTCTCTCTGTTACCTGACTGCAGCTGCACATTTACCTACCAGAAAACAGCCTGGCATAGCAACAGTAACCAAGGGGGTGGGGCTTAGAGAAGGCTTAAAGAAGGCCAAACCATTTGTTTTGAGGCAGGGGGTCAAACTTCGATGGGTGAGTTTGACAGATAAAATTAATCCATGAAGCACTGAAACAGGGCCATGAAATAATTAATTAAATGGTGAAATAATTATATATATGTTTACATTTAATGAACTGGTATATTCTGTTTTTTCCTGGTCCATATTCTCTGGTCTGATCTGGTTTAGTCTCGGTCCTGTTTCTGGTCTAGCCTGGTCCGTTCCCGGAGGGGTGCTGTCACCAGTCTAGTCCGGTCTGGTTCGGCCTAGCTCCTGCTCGTAACCAATTACCCAATAACCTAGCCCTGTTTGGCTGCCCGCACCGGAATTCGAACCAGTCTCTTATCTGGTCCTGTTTACTTGTTATCCGTTTTTCCTTGCTGTAGCCCGGTCAATGATTTACCATCTGCCCATACCGGGAATCGAACCCCGGCAGCACTAACCATTACGCCACCGTGCTGCTCAAATTCAACCGGCAGACAAAAATCAGCAATGGGGAACTATACTGAAATGTATGTTGATACTTGTGGCACATAAGATATTGTGCTAAAATAGCTGGTTAATATCCACACAGCTCCACTTTAGGAGCTCCGACTCCGGGTCTTCGGTCCTGAGTCTCTCGTTCACTTGTCCCATGGCCGCTGCAGTGTGACCTGAACATTCCCCTTTAAGCAGGTGGGCTTCTGGGTAATGTGTGACGTAGTCAGCAGGTAGACATGTTGTGTCGTGTGTACGCTTGCAGAGAAGTGTGTTTGTCCCTCTCTCTGGTGAATGGTGTGAGAAGTAACATCAGCTGTAGCCACTGTAAGCTTTGTAGTCAATGTGATGAAACTCAAAGTCCTGTGCTGTGTTGAGCTGAATAAAGCCGGTCCATGTGTTCAACTTCTCCGCCTCTCCTCTTAGCCCTGACTGCTAGTTACCATGGTTACCAGTGTAAACGAGCCAAGCTAAGATGAAACAGACTTAGCTTTATAGCTAGCTACACTAGCATAAGCTGAGCTAGCTAAAGTGCGGAGCCGCGACTCTAACTCACTAATCGCCTCCATTTTTGCTGTCATCCTGCATCTATGACAATAAGTACTACCATAAAAGGAGGTACAGTGTGTTGGAGCAGGAAACATCTAAAACATGCAGGACAGTGGCTCTCCAGGACCGGAGCTGGAGACCTCTGGACTAGACCGGAACCCTCCAGAGACCAGAGATTAGACCGGATCCCTCCACAGACCGGTTCTTTAGGACTTCTTTAACTGAAAGTATTTTTGAGCTATAAACATGTCTGTAGCAGAATCGCATCAGTGTATTGTATAATTACAATAAAGCTGCTTTCCTTTCCTGTATTCCCTGAGGTATTTTTTTATACTTAAGTCATATTTTGAGGAAACTTTTTACTTGAATTGGCGTAATATTTGACAAGGAGTACCTATACTTTTACTCAAGTAGTGAAGTTGTGTACTCTGTTCACTTCTGAGTTCAAGTGTATTGTTATATATCAAAGTAGCTGATTTATTTGACCTGATGTGCTCATAGTAATATGGCCTGCTGATAAATCTGCTGATGTTAAATACGATAATGAGGACCTTTGACACACAATAATTAAACATGATGTATAAAGTGACAGCCACAATCTAAGGCTCTCAAGATAAACCCTGAAATATTTGACGCTTGTACAGATAAGTGCCAGCACGATTTCTCCAAGTAAGAAACACTAGTGAACACTACTGAACATTGACAGTAAACCACTAAACATTATCAGCAATGTCTGATATTGTTCAGTGTATCATGAAGTATTGATTACTTAGTGGGAGGGATTATCTTCCTACTTTCCCTTATGTTTTTAAAAGAGTTGTTCGCTGCGGTATAAAAAGTGCTGTTTGCTTGGATCAGTTTCGGTAGCGTGGGTAGGTGCTGGTTAACCAGGGCTGACCCTGCCCCTGGAGTTCCACAGGGATATAAGGAAGCAAAGGGTCACTTCCTGTCAGCAACTATTGGCACTACATTATTAAAATATCTGAATGGCAACAGACTGTGAGCCCTTGCTTTCAGACAGTGAGTCTGCATAACTCAAGGCCACCCCCTGCTGTTTAAACATGGGAACTAGAACTCGGCGGAAATATCCGATCCTTTGTCTAAAAATATGGAGTAAAGACAAAAAAAAAAAAAAAAAAGGCCAAACCAGGTTGGAGGTTTACATGTAGCACAAATGTCATTGGCACACAAAAAAGCAAGGAATTAATATCCACATTTGCTACCTTTTACCTAACCTTAAAAAATGCAAAAAATACTACATTAAAAGTAAATCTTTTGCATTTCAAATCCCACATAAGCAAATATAATTATACATTATTAGCTACAGGGACTTCATATTATAAATTTTTATCAAAATATTGTTGCATGTTGACTGCTCTGGCTGATATAGTATCCTATAATATATTACATTAAATATACTTAACCCTGAAGCATCAATGCACAAGAAACCTTTTACTGTCATTATTGTTCAAATTGGATCTTAACTGATGTTACATACAGTTAAGTTGTTCAGTGGTTCTCAAGGCGACGTCAAAAAGTCAATCCAGAGTTAGGGTGATGAGAAAGCCATAGTCAACTTTTGGAGATTTGGAGTAAACTGGTATTTGAACGATTCCATCTAAGAGGGGAAATCTTTATTTATTGGCGTTTGAACCAGGTAAGTGTGATGCTAGTGTTTCAAAATGATCGGTTAAATAAAATACTTTAGAGAACGCCTTTCTCTAGAAATGAAATTATAAACTTGGCTTCATGTCAATTCAGTATAATTAAATATATAATGACAAAATGACGCTGATTGTACATGATGTTCAGATACAGTATAAGTATACTGATGAAGCAAAAAATAATACGAAAAAAAAAAACAGATTAGGGAGTAGGAAATCTCGCGAGATTACCACTGTAACGGAGGATTGGGGCTTGGTCTTGAAGTTTTCAGATGCATCTGTAGATGAATCATAACAGCATCAAGATGTCGGGACGATCAGGCCGCGCTGAGACCCGAAGTCGGGCTAAAGATGACATTAAAAAGGTCCTGGCTGCCATCGAGAAAGTGCGGAAATGGTATGTAGGCTGTGTGAGGGGCAATATGGAGGGAAATGTGTTAGTACACTGCGGGCTGATATCTGCTGCGACGCTCAACAAACTTCAGTCGGAAAAGTTAGTTGATTGACGGGGCTGTTGACCAATCAAAGGCCGCGGTTGACAGCAGAGGCGGGACTATCTGAGTTGTTCCGTCGAGAGCTGTCAATATGGCTACAGCCCCACATGTCGCTCACCGTAACGCTGCCCATACTCACTTCTTCAATGATCTCATGTTAAACAAACCCCCTACGGTCCTCTGTCGTTATTGTAACGTGCCGGGGCAACGTTAACCAGAGCCATGAGTGACCGTGACAGGCTCCGTGGTTAGCTGTCATCTCCTCTGTGTGCATGAGGACGTGAGCCTGTATGTCATGTTACAGATTAATGGCATTAAAGCGGATAGCGTGGCGCCACAGCTAAACTGAGCTGCCCTCTTGAATTAGTGAAACTTATTTTATCCCCAGGGAGAAGAAATGGGTGACAGTTGGAGACACGTCCTTACGCATATTTAAGTGGGTGCCAGTAACAGAAACAAAGCAGGTGGGCGTCTTTGTCATATAAACTATACATGCTTTTACTATAAATGTGTGTGTGTGTGTGTGTGTGTATAAATACACACATACATAGCTTATTAATTAGCAGCACCTATTGATTCTCCATTGTCAGATATATCGCACCAAATCCACTGGTGGGGAGGTTAGAGAGGTTAGAGGACTGAAGGATGTGGTCCTGGAAAACACCAATTCCTTACTGGATTTCACTGGCAAGTTTTGTGCATGTTTTAACAAAGTACTAGAGTCATTGCACTGCATTTATAATGATGTGCATATGTCCTAAAGACAAAAGAACTACATCATACAAACAAAAAAAAATGTTGTAATTGCTATACTCCAATTTCTTCAGATGAAAATAGCAACCAGAGCTTTCTGTCAGATGTTTACCAGCCTAAAATGGATAACAGCAGCAGCACCTCCAGCTCACAGCAGGTCAGTCCTCCACATAGTTCCAGCATCCGAACTGAAGATTCCCAGCCACCAATGTTGGGGCAGGAGAGTGTGGATGGTATGTGGAGAGTCTTTATATATATGTGTTTTCTCATCAATCTTTTGAATTTGATTTGCAGTAACCGTAATTGACAGTAACCACATGTAGATATGTGCTGTACTGTCTCTGTATTTGTTCACTGCCAAAGCAGCATTAATCAGGCTGTAATTCTGCTGCTCCTTGTGAATGCAGAGCTAGTTCCTTCAGGACAGGAGGGGGCTGATGAGCCTCCTACTCTCATCAAGGAGGATCTTCTTTCATCAGGAACTGCCAGACGGAGCACTTCAGATACTCAGGTTCAAGGCAGACCTAAACATATTTGATTAAATTTTCATTCATAGCACTGTGGTCTGTTGGGTGGTGTATTATCCATATTTATTTAAGTTTCTAATCAGGGAAAAACCTAACATCACTTATTTCACATGTTCCTTTTTCTTCAACAGGAGGAACAAGATGAATCAGGAGCACCTCCTTTAAAGAAGATTTGCACAGGAGAAAATGCTGTTCTAAGATAGCTTATTTATAATCATTTTTGTCTAAACTTGTCTTCAGTTGTTGCCAGATTGGCTAAGCTTTCAAAATTATTCCACAGTTCCCTTGACATAGTTACACAAAAATGACTCATTACATCTCTGCGAATTACATGGATAGTATATAGTGCCGGCTCTTTGTTCACTTTTAAAAGTCTTGCTGACAACTTTGTGTGGCCAGTCACTGCTGCAGCAGGCAGTGTTTATTCCATTTACAAGCTATAAATGTCTAGATTTCTGGCAACTACCTGTTTCATATTTGCTTTTTATGCAATTACGTTTGCATGTTTCCATATCCCATTGCTTTATTTTTGAGATATACAGGCAATTTTGAAAAGTTGTTAAATGTGTAGCTTTATGGTTGTAGTTGTTCCACCATTGTATTAAACTTGACACCCTTTCTAAAATAGATCTTCTCTTGGCTTTTCACATGCAAGAATAAATTCTTTTTTCTTTTTTTTTTTCAAATATTTATAATATAATTTGCCCATGTTGTTAGCAGAAGGTGTTTTGTAAATCATAATAAATGTTAATTTTCATGGCAATTCATTGATGCTGCAAGGTTGAAATTTGTTCATCTTAATATTTCTAACTTGAGACAATCTTTTGTCTCTATTCTGACCAGGTTTAGAGAATAATTAAAATGTTCTTATTCTTATTCTTATTATTGGGTTCTGGACAAAGTCTGGACAAAATGGTGAGTTTGAAATACCGTCCTGCTTTGACTGCTCCTTGTGAGTGTTTTTACAAATTGCAACTACAACATTGGATGAACTCATTGAACAGTGAGCTCATTTACGAGGCCAGAGACTTACTGACCAAGACCAAATCAAAGAGAAGCTACACTGAAAAGCTGGAAAAAAGCAAATGACAGCAGGACAACCACCTATTGTAGGTCTTCCTTATTTTCAGCACATCTTGCACTCGTACATAATACACCACCTGAAATATTGCCCACTCCCTTGAACATAATTATAAATGATTTTTTTGTTGTACTGTGTGGCTTTCTTTTTTTGTTGTTGTTAGGTCTCTGTGTAAATACACTTAAAGCCACTGGAAACAGATGTATGCTCAAATATACTTCTTTAAAAATTCGTATTGTCATCAGCAGACCTCCTGTCCATCTATGTATATGGGCGTGGCTTAACCGGAAGGGGGCTGTCCTACCCGACAACAGACAGGCCAAATCAGCCAATCAGAAGGTAAATAAGGCCAATTCGACGAGGGCGCTTCATGAGCGGAGCCAATGAACGTCGAGAGGGGGTGTGGCGCGTGTGCAACCCCGCTTGCTGCCAGGGAAACGGAGTTCTGGAGGTGTAGAGAATTGTGCCGGTGCGCTAGAAACTCCCGCCATTTCGACAAGGAATTAACCTCTTGATTGATGTAGGATTACTTTTGTCGGAACGGCTCCTCACGCTTTTATCTGACAGGGCGAAGCTCCGGCAGTTTGGAAATGCAGCGAGGACAAACGATTAAACGAGAGCAGGCCTAGTTTGAACGGACTTGGGACTGCACAGCGCGCCAGACCTCATGTTGAGCTGAGCTTCTGCTGTTGCCGCGAGTTTGATTTCGGTGTTGGGTTTTTTTTTTTGTTTTTTCTTAAGCATCCTTTCGTATTCACCTGGAGCTAAAAGTTTACCAACTGTCTCGGGAGTCAAAGTCCAGCAACCTTTTTCTACGCCCAGGGCATCCCGTGAAAACCACAGAGACTCCGCCACTAAAAGAGAGGAGAAGATGCGATGAGGCGGCTGGCAAGAAGCGCACTGTTATTGTTTTGCAACCAGATAACGATCCAGCCTACTAGCTAGCTAGCCAGCTAGCTGCTACACGTTGGGTGCCGGGCCTGCCGGCGGTAACGTTAACCGTGCTAAGATATTTCGGGACATCTGGATACATGCTGAGGACATTTTCTTGTACGCTACTGTATTAGATCGTTTCTACAAAATCTGGTTTAAGCGTTGGCAATCGTGCCATCCGAGGTTTTGAAATGGCACCGCTTTTGGGCCGGAAACCTTACCCTCTGGCTAAACCGCTAGCCGAGCCACCAGGCCCAGGAGAGGAGGTGTACATCATCGAGCACACCAAGGAGGCCTTCAGGAACAAAGAGTATCCTCAAACATGGTGTTGATGCTCAGGCTCGACTTAACGAGAGCCAGCCGTCATGTGGTATGAATGGCTTTGTCTGCCTGTGTGAAAACTGTGACCGGTCTGTCGCACGCTTGTGGCTGGACCCCCAGTTTAGGAAGCGAATTTGATTTTAGCACACATTTCCCCTCCGTTTAGCGTTTTCCCGTATATATCCCCTCCACATTGAGTGACAAGATCTGCTAGCCAACATTCACACCGCTTTGCTAATCGATTCACTGTTGTTGGCTCCTCACAAAGCTAGAGACGGATACGGAGTTTTTCCCAGGCTCGATTTTTGTGTGTGGCCAAACCTAGAGAGTTGCTATTCAGGGTTGTGCTTTTACTTTCAGCTTTTACGGCCCCGCTGTCAACCAGCCAGGCTAGCAGCGTTAGCTAGATGTGCTACCGATGCTAAGTTCCCCGTAATGCCACAATAGCTCGTCGTCTGCTCTCACTGGCTGGTGCTAGCTGCTAACGTTAGCACACAAGCCCAAGCAGCCGGTACATTTGTGTTTTTGAATTAATACAGAGGGGACAACAGCTGACTACCACTCGGTTTGTTGTTTAAAACGGCTTATTATAACAAATAGTGTTCAGGTCTGATCAGAAGGGGACTTTTTTTTAACTTTCGTTTGTGATATGTTAATGCGGAAACTTAAAGCTGTCAGCAGGACAATAAAGCCAGTTACGAAAGTGATTTAACGTGTCTATAAAAAAGTGCTGTCAAGGTGTCAGCCGAAGTCGGTCAGTTGTGGTCGATTGTAGTAAATTGGCATTTGTGTGGTAACAACAACTTTATTCACCTAACTGTTAGTGTTTGACTTTAATGTCGCTATCACACATCCATGTTTTGAGGAACACTTGAGAAAAACAGGCCTCGTTTTCGTCACTGTCCTGTTAGACTGTCAGCTATTGTGGGTCGTTCTCTGTACTAGTTTCCTTTCTTTATAATGTGTGTTAAAAATGCAGTCCAACCTCTCACTCCCATATCACTCTCTGCAAGAGTTTGCTGACCCGTTTTGTGTCCCTCCGCATTATCTGACTTTTTCTCAGTTTTTCTTTTTTGTTCCGCCCTTTGAAATTTCTCATTGTACACACAGATTAAGTTTTGATCTGAACCATGCATGTGTATGCCAGAGTCTGACTTGTTCTTAAAATTTTGCCATCGACAACACATTTTTTTTCAATAGTAGACTTTGCATATCTTGCTTGTAATTAATGTGTGAATAGACAAAGGATGGGTTATTGTTTACTTGTGTTTGTTATGATTACCTTGACAAAACCACAACAGAGAGTATGAGGCGCGCTTGCAGAGGTACAGTGAGCGCATCTGGACTTGCAAGAGCACTGGAAGCAGCCAGCTGACACACAAAGAAGCATGGGAAGAAGAACAAGAAGTCACTGAATTGTCAGTATCTCTCCTAGAGTTTGTCCGTCTGTAGATGCTCACTGTTTCCATTCACCTATCCTAACCGTATCATATTGCTCCACTTAGAGTTGTTGCTTTCTGGGCTATACACCTAACTTGTACATTCAGATGCCCAGTGCAGTTGGTAGATAAATCTCCACTGAAAATATTTTTTCATTTGCATCCCCAAAAATACAGATTAGGCTCTTTAACAGAGGTGCGGTAGTATCATGAAAGAACCATACTCTCCCAGTGAAGGTCACAAGGCTTGCTGCTTTGCTATGATTGGATAGATCTGATGCTCCTCCTCATTCTATTTCAAGGGTGTGTGATTGAGTCATCCTTGAATCTGCAATGGCCTGGTGAGGGCGAACTTATCCTAATCTTTAAAAAGGATGCCCATAGACAAGAAAAAGAACTGTCTAATTGAGATATTTTTTTTTTCACTTATCACAGACTAGCTGTTCATGTAGTGTTCTATTTGTTCTGTCAGCAAGAGGGAGGTGACCTGAAGGAAATGTTTGGCCCAAAGAGATGCAATGGCCATGCAGAACATTGCTCAGCTGCCCAGACCTGAAGCCACTCAGGATCATGATCTGTATTTAAGCTCTGTTTAATTATACCAGCCAAGGAAATTTACTCCCCCTACTGGCCGCTCTCGGCCCTTTGTTGTCCCGTTATGTAATGCTGTAGTCCCTGTTATGGCAGCAGGGCAGATCTCCAAACATTGTTTAAAGAAAACTTGCCGCGAAAGAATGTATTGCACCCATGAACGAATCCAACATGGCAACTGTTGTTGTAGATAAGCAGGCTTAAAAATTAATTTAGGACATAATAATATATATTTTTAAATTTACTTATAATTAAAATAATTAAAAGCAGCAAATAATGGTGTAAAAAATGCTCTTTGTTATATTTATCTTTTTTTGTACTAATTATGGCTCGCTGCCTACATGCAGGCTTCAGGAGGAGTATCCCCAGTGGTTTGAGAAGCCAGTTCTGGAGATGGTCCATCACAACACAGTTTCTTTAGACAAACTGGTTGAAATGGCCTGGGTGGAAATCCTTACCAAGTATGCTGTGGGTGAAGAATGTGACTTCCTGGTGAGTTTGGCTTCTTCAATTTTTTACATTTTCATATTACATAGTTCAGCTGTTACAAAATGTTTTTAGATATATAGATGGCCTTAACAGGAGTCAGACAGAATTATAACAGTAAACGAGTTATGTTCCATTTGTTCTGTCGCTTCAGATATTATTTCCAGGTCCATACAAGAATTTTTACATTTATTATTGACAAGTAATAACACATTGTTATATAACTGCTTTACTTATGGTAAATTATACCATAGGTCTTTACGTGTATATTCTGCCTCATAGGGAGCCATTTCTTTTTTCTTTTTTTTTTCTATCTTTAGCCAGATGTTAAGGATGCTAATGAGTAATTTGAATGCAATAAAGAAAAATTCGGAATGTCCCTTTTCTCTTCAGGTGGGGAAAGAAAAAAGTTTGCGGGTGAAGGTTGTAAAGATCCACCCACTAGAAATCCCAGAGGGTGAAACAGCGGAGAAGAAGCTTGAAGGCGCCTGTGATTCACCTTCCAGTGACAAGGAGAATGCAAGTCAGGAGAACCAGAGGAAGGAGCCTCCTCTCCGTGAGGAGGAAAACAGGAGGGAGAGTCTCAGTGAGTACAACTTAATACTACATATTTATTTATTTTTTAATCAAAAGAGGACGAAGAGACACTGCTCTGTTTTGGGGTTCACAAGATCAACATATAAGTCTTTTCCCCAACTGGTGTGCTACTTACATAGGTTAAGTTGTGTCTTTTTTCCTATCAGGTGACAGAGCACGGCGTTCTCCACGGAAACTTCCAACTGCCATGAAGGAGGAGAAAAAGAAGTGGGTGATGCCTAAATTCCTGCCTCACAAGTATGATGTGAGGCTCATCAACGAGGATAAGGTGTGCATTGCGTCATTAGCAGTCAACAAATTTCCCTGTATTTTCACAATTGGATTTATCTAACTCCAGACTGTATGTTTCTGCACTATGGATGATGATTTGTATTTTTGTCCGCAGTCGATTTCTGATAATAGTACATTGGGTTCATAATCTCTTAGGGTTTGTGCAAACGTTTGCCTTTTTGAAAGAAAGTGAATTAAATTCTTTGACCTGACTTGTCTTTATAGGTAATCAGCGATGTCCCAGCAGACAGTCTTTACAGAACAGAGCGCCCGCCAACCAAGGAGATCATGCGGTACTTCATCAGGCACTATGCTCTGAGGCTAGGTATGGGAGAGAGTGCTCCCTGGGTGGTTGAGGATGAACTGGTGAAAAAGTTTAACCTCCCTAGCAAATTCAGTGACTTTCTTCTTGACCCACACAAGGTAACTTATTCAATTCTGCATACTGTATTTTAAATTGTTGGTTTTTCGCAGCTCATCTGCCATCTCTTTGCAATTTAAAGTTTTTAGCAGAGAATCCCTCAACAAAACGGAAGAGTCTGTCATCTCTAGAGGGTAGAACAAGCAAAAAGCTGAAGACCTCTGAAACGCCAGGAGAAGATTCCGGAAATGAGAAGGGAGAGAAGAAAAGGAAAAAGAAGAAGGATGCTTTAGGCATGCCCCTTAGTCCCACCATCTGGGGCCACATGCAGGTCAGTCTTTGCACATAATGAAGTTTTACTGAATGACTGTGGGAGATCCCTTTCAGAAATCAAAGCTTTGGTTCATGTGATCATGTTGTCTGTATTTCAGAAAATAAAATTGAATGGTTCTCCACTCAAGGTTAAGAACTCAGGAACTCCCAAGAAAGGAGAAGGCAAAAGCTCTGCACCCTCCACTCCAAAATCGGGCAAAAAGTCTGCGGACAAGAAAGATGGAAAGAAAACCGGGAAGGGCGGTGACAAGAAGCTCAACGTACTCAAAGCCTCTAAAAAGGATGGTAAGTCTGCTACTAAGTCACCGAAGATGAAGCAGATGACTCTGCTACATCTAGCAAAAAGCACCCCTACTGGGAGCCCCAAGAAGAGAGCCCGTAGCAGCAGCTTGGGCACACCTAAACTGGGCAAGCCACTGCACCCCATGGCTCTCCATCTCCTTCGTTACTACAAGGAGAATAAAGGCAAAGAAGACAAAAAGCACTCCCTCTCTACCCTCATTTCAAAGGCTGCAAAGACCTTATCCTCAGATGATCGTAACCGCCTGCCAGAGGAGCTCAAGGAGTTAGTGCAAAAACGCTGGGAGCTTCTGGAGCAAAAGAAGCGATGGGCAGCCATGAGTGAAGAAGAAAGGCAGGAAGAGATGAAGAAGCGGCGTGAAGAATTAAAAGAGAAGCTGCGGGAAAAGGCCAAGGAGAGACGTGAAAAAGAGATGCTTGTCCGCCGTGAACAATCACGTAGGTATGAGGACCAGGAGATTGAAGGAGGCAAGACCCTGCCAACATTCAAGCTGGTGGACATGCCTGAGGGGTTGCCGAACACCCTTTTCGGAGATGTGGCCATGGTTGTGGACTTTCTGCACTGCTATGCAGGGCTGCTTATGCCGGATGATCAGTACCCCATCACAGCAGTGGCTCTGATGGAAGCACTGGCTGGGGAGCGGTCCGGTTTCCTCTACCTGAACCGTGTGCTGGTGGTGCTGCTCCAAACGCTGCTGCAGGATGAGCTGGCAGAGGGTTACAGCGAGCTTGATATGCCCTTATCTGAAATTCCCCTGACAATGCACTCTGTGTCAGAGCTGGCACGACTGTGTTTGCGACCATGTGACGCTCACGGTGAGGAGAGTGGCCAGGGCTCAGAGGACTCAGGGCCGTTGGGAGGCTTTGATGACGTGGTGACCAGTGAGTTCCTGGAGAAGCTTGAGACAATCGAAGTTTTTGAGCTGAGCCCTGAGGAGAAGGTCAGTTTGCTGGTGGCATTGTGCCATCGCATCCTGATGACCTACTCAGTGGAAGACCACGTTGATGCAATGCAGCAGCGGTCAGCTGAGCTGTGGAAAGAGCGCCTGGCAATGCTGAAAGAAGTCAATGATCGTAAGAAAGCTGAGAGGAAGAAGCGGAAGGAGATGGAAGGCAAAGGTATTACTACTAATACTAACACTACACACTAACACAAGCTTGATGAACTGTGTCATCCATAAATTCTGATAATCTATTTACTTGTCCTCAAGGTGAGAAGAAAAAAGACGCTGGTGCTAAGAAGGAGGCAAAAAAAGAAGTAAAGGTCGAGCAGGAGCCAGAGCCAGAGGATATGATCAGTTCAGTGAAGAGCCGGCGGCTGATGGCCATGCAGGCCAAGAAAGAGAAGGAGGAGATGGACAGACAGAACAAAGGTACAAATCATAGCATTTTTTTGGGAGTGTAATTAATGTGACATGTACAATACATACACAGCTCATCTTCTGTGGGACTTTTTTTTTTTTTTTTAATGTGCCTGAAAACAACGCCAGACAGATTATCATTGAATGCACTGTGTTGCAGAGCGCATGGAGAAGGAGGCAGAAGAAGAGCGAATGCGTAAACAGAGGGCTGCTGCAGAGAGGGCCTTCCAGGATGGGATAACCAAAGCCAAACTTGTCATGCGCAGGACTCCTTTGGGTACCGACAGAAATCATAACAGGTGAGAGCCACACACAAACAGTCAGAGGTTATATAGAGGTAAATGGAATCCTTTTTACTGACCACAGATTATTCTACCCACATTTGCTGGCTGTTTTTGTTCAGATATTGGCTTTTCTCCGACGTGGTTCCTGGTCTGTACATTGAGAAAGGTTGGGTGCATGAAAGCATCGACTACAGCTTCACCCCTCCACCTGAGGACAAACCTGCTGAGCCTGAGGTGGAAGAGGAGGAAGATGGTGAATCAGCCACAACTCGCGACTCACAAGGTACAAAATGTCTGTCTTTGTGTAAAATGACTAATGAACAAATTTCTCAACATCAGTATCGGCATTTTCTTGGTATACAGTTTTGCACACAACAGAATTTGTGTGTATTTTTGACATGATTGTTTTTATGTTGTAGGAACCGAAAAGGACGACGGAAGTATTGATGGTGCTATTGGTGAGGGACCCCAGCAGGGAGCAGCAGTAGACATCTGTATAGAAACCACTGTCCCCAAACAGGGGCAGAACCTCTGGTAAGAGCTCTGCCTCTTTCCTGGTTTATTTCTGTTCCCTTTTACGTGTTAGGTGTATGTGTCCATATAAAATATTTCTGCCTGACGATCCAGGTTTGTATGTGACAACCCAGCTGATCTGGAAGAGCTGGTGGAAAGTCTCCATCCTCAGGGTGTCAGAGAGAGTGAATTGAAGGCAAAGATTCAAAGCAGGTAAATACATTCTCTATAGATGAGTCACTTAAACCTTGTGTCATTGACTTTCCATTGCAGTGAGATTACACAAGGAAATTTAAGCCTATTTAAAAAAAAAAAAAAAAAAAATCCCCCTTTAATGGATATATTTTCTAGTCATATTAACAACTTTGATTCTTTCAGGTTCAGAAATAAAAGCTGTTGAATACATATTTGTTTCCTAACAATGCAACAAAATTTGCTTAGCATTGGTTTTGATATTATGCACAATTTTTAACAAGAATTGAGCACCGTTTAATAAATATGACCTTTAAATATAAAGCTGTCCTTTCCCTGTTTAGGTATCAGGACATTCTCCACTCCTTTCATTTAGCCCGTAAAGGCAAACTGGGTCTTCGGACGTGTGATGGCTACACAGAACTGCTCAAATATCTGCGCAGTGACATTCAAGAGGTGGCTTCACGGCTGCAGAAGGGAGGCCTTGGGTACTTGGATGACAACATAGATATTGAGGATCAGGTGATTTTTGTCTTTCACTTGGTGTGTTTCTAAATCATGTTCAGTGAAATGTATATGGCCCAAGATGTTCTCGCCCTTTCGTTTACCAGTAATGGGGACAAGTTTAGCTCACTAATTCATAACTTTTTTCTTTTTTTTTTGTGCCATCATCGGCTTTGCACAGTTGAAAGACACAGAGTGCTTGAAAGATTTTGGTGAGTGCATCATCACCATCCAGGCCTGTGTAATTAAGAAGTTCCTGCAGGGATTTATGGCTCCCAAACAGAAAAAGAAGAAAAAGCAAGGAGGAGAAGAAAGCAGCAAGGCTGAAGAAGTGGATGAGGAAAAGCGATTGGCAGAAGAGGCGAGGGTAAGAGAGAGTTGTTTGTGTTTATTCATTTTGCATGTCACAGGTAATGATTGACTGCTTTTAAAAGATTACAGATATGTTTACTGTCAGCAACCACTTAGACTACACAGCAACTGCATAAATGTTGTTTATTAAGCACTGTGTTATGTTGAACTTTGAACTCTCAGGTAGCTACAGCAGTAGAGAAGTGGAAGACGGCTATCAGAGAGGCCCAGACGTTTTCCCGCATGCACGTGCTGTTGGGAATGTTGGACGCTTGCATAAAATGGGACATGTCTGCTGAGAACGCTCGCTGCAAAGTCTGTCGCAGGAAAGGTAAGGAGTGAAGTGGCAGGGTGGACAAAAGTATTTGAGAGACCACAGCAGAACTGGAGCAAAGCAGCAGTCACCATCAGTCTGCTGCTTTTTGGGTTATTTGGCTATAGTCTGCATATTAACTCAGTCCATTGGGCCTGTTTAAGTAAAGCATTACTACACTGCCAAACTAGTCTTCTGCTCCCATGTGTAGTGCTCAGGCAGCGTCCATGTGTATTGCAGCTGGCGGAGGCTAAGCCAAGGTCCAGACAGGGCAGTAGCCGGCTCAAAGCAAAGCAGACAAGTAATGTCAGGCAGGTCTACATACAGAGCCAGCAGCTCCACAGGACAAAAGGTGAACCTGCAGTGACAAGATGACAATAAAAACAAAGAAATCATAAAAACTTGTTTGACCTTTACAGGAAGGAAAGACCAGGGCAAAGGTTAGGGTGATGGAAAGAGGGGAAAAAAATGGGATTAATGGCTATATATTACCTATGTTTACCTCAGTCTTATGGTTGACACTTTTGTTTTCTAGGTGACGATGAGAAACTTATCCTCTGTGATGAGTGTAACAAGGCCTTCCACCTGTTTTGTCTGCGACCGGCCCTGTACCGGATCCCCTCTGGGGAGTGGCTGTGTCCTGCCTGCCAGCCAACTGTGGCCAGACGTGGTTCCCGTTCAAGGTAACTGTGTCCACTGTGTCCTGCCTGTGCTCCATCAGCCGCCAACACAACATTTTAATTTGTCAAGACGCAACCAGCCAGATCTCATGGCTTTTCACAGCTAAAGACACTTTAGTCATTACAGAAATGCAGGATTTTCGTTAACAGTGATGCTTTGTATGCTCACACATAATACTGTCTCATACAAAATGAATAAAACAAAGTAATCTTGTTTTTCTGATGAGGAACAAAGGGCAGTTAAAAACACCAAAATCAAAGGCATTTTTTCCCCTTTACCATCTTTGTGCCAAGCAGTCCACTGCTGGCAATCTTCTGAAGAACCAGCAGATAAAACCTCCTGCACTTTAGATACTCTTAGTTGGTCAAAGACCCAAATCACAGACAAACAGCAGAACGGTGGCTCAGCTGATCAGTGAAACCAATATGTTAATTTCTGAGAGTAAAATTTCTCCCATTTTCTCAATACAAACCATCTTCTGTCTTGCAGGAACTACAACCAAGACACAGATGAAGAAGAGGATGAGGAGGAGTCCGAAGAGGACGACTCTGAGGAAGATGATGAGGATGAGGAGGAGAATGACTACAAAGCCATGGGCCACAGCTGTGAGTATCACAGGGAGGTTGGGTCCAGGTCCTAAAACATTGTCTGAGCCTGATGATAGATCATCATGACATCAGTTAAAAGTGGTTCAATCTGCTAGGAAATCATTGATATTTTATGTACCTACTCATGATTAGACTAGACTAATACATGGAAGGTGTTTTTTTTGGGGGTGTGGGGGTGCTGGTCCCAGGGCTGTAGGTTGGGAATGAGAAGAATGCTGATATGGGAATTTCAGCCATTGTTTCTATTGTCTGTGTGTTGTGATGTAGCACAGCTCAGCTCTGGATCTTGCTTTGAAGCTGTGTCTCACTCTGACTTCATTCAAAGTATGTGGCAGGATGATCCCCCCTGTCAGTTTAAGCCTGCATGTCAAGGTCAATGATTAAGATGCTTAGCCCACTGATGCTGAATCATCTAAAATTCATTGACAAACTGAACACAAATAAATTATTTTGGATTTCATAAGCAGAACTGCAGCAGTCATGTCATTTTTTTCCTTTGTCTTTTTCTTTATATCCTGATCACCCCTCTCCATTTCTCTACAGTGAGACCAAGGAAGAAAAATAAGCAATCTTCATCTCGGCAGAAAAGTACAAAAAGCAAATCCAAGAAGCCAACGTCTGCGAGCAGTCAGAGCAAACAGAGGGCTGGCCCCAACAGCCCTGCAGACCTTGATGAACTGGTAAGAAAACACAAGGAAGCTTGCATGTAGAAGATTTTGTATTTTGCTTCTCAGAATAAAAAAAAACAAAGACAAACAAAACTACATAGCAGGCAGGAATAACACAAGGGCAGTATTTCACAAACCTACTACTACTACACTACAGTTTTGTACTGATTGTTGGCTGTTTCTGCGGATTCTACAGGTGCGACATAGTTCCCAGTCAGGGGTGCGCAGGCAGGTGCTGGAGCTGGAGAGGTGCGAGGAAATCCTCAAGAAACTGATGAAATTCCGCTACAGTTGGCCTTTCAGGTGAGCAGGGAACATATACTGTATACTTAAAAATGTGTTTAGCGTTAAGCAGAACCACTTTTAAATCGCATTTTGCTTGGAGTAGTTCAATCAGTTCTAATAACGAGACCCCCTCCCAACAACATAGTGGCTTCTGTCTTAGTGGCTGTTCACAGTTAAGAATGGGCTCAGACAAAAAATCCTCCAGTTCACAGACAGTTAAACTCTGTAGTAGGTAGATGGTTGATTTGTGAACTGCTAATCGTGGCAGAGGTGGATGAATTTGTGCATGATCCTGAAAGTCTGGATGGGGACATTGCTTACATGTGTGACCTAAATATATTTATTCATGTAAAAAAACCCACAAATGATCAAAACTCAGCATTTGCATACTAAAATCATTGTGACCTACAACATACCAGGCGAAGTTACAAATTTTAGGATCAGTGGGTATCATCCTTGGTGTTTAGTTGAACTTGGCCTTCAACTCACGGTCTACTGCTTTTTCAGGGAGCCAGTGTCTGCCGAGGAGGCAGAGGATTACTTGGATATCATCTCCCAGCCCATGGATTTCCAGACAATGCTGGGAAAGTTCAGCCAGGGCTCGTATCGTCACGCCAACGACTTCCTGGAAGACATGAAACTGGTCTTCTCCAACGCAGAGGAGTACAACCAGCAGGGCAGCACTGTGCTCTCCTGTATGGTCAAGACAGAGCAGACCTTCACTGAACTGCTTCAAAAGCTACTACCTGGCCTCAGCTACCTCCGGCGGCGGTCACGCAAACGTGTCAGCCAAGCACCTGGAACATCTGAAGAGGAGGAGGAAGAAGATGATGATGATGATGATGAAGAAGAGGAGGAAGAAGAGGATGAAGAACAAGCAGAGGTGCCGAAGAAGAAGATGCAAAACGGCAAATCAACCAGGAAGAAAACCAGAAATGGCCGAGCACGGAGGGATGAGGAGAGCGAGAGTGAGGAGGAGGAGGAGGAGGATGACGTTGACGGCAGGAGAAGAAGTAAGCGGACCTCTGCCACTTCAGGCAGGAAGGATTACAGGGAGCAGGATAGTGATGGTGAACGGGACACAAGGAGAACTCGTCAGCGGGGGGGGGCGGGGCGATGTAGGGGGGACGAGCAGCGACGAGGACCGGTCCAGCCAGCAGCGACATTCCAAGAGACAGAAACGCTCGTGAAGTCCAGGGTGCATTTGTTGTTTTTTTTTTTTTTTTTTTTTTTTTCTGTCTTTGCTTTAAAAATGTTTTGTCCTGCTCCTTCAAAAAAAAAAACAAAAAAAAAAAAACAAACAAACACAAAAAAAAAACACTTGACATCCTGCATCTCCTCCTTCCACAGCCAGCAGGGCTTAATCCTCAGAAGGACTCGTTTTTGTTTTATCGAATTTATGTTGATATTTTTTGAAAAACGCCAGGAAAACTGATTTATATTTGTAACATAAATAATATTGGTTATGTTTTTTTCCAACCAAGAGAAGAGGTAATGGAGAGGTCCTCACAGCTCTAATGACTTGGACTTAAATGTTAGTACCAAGTTGACAACCTCACACACTTTTTTACATTTTGCTGTGCCCATCCTCCAGTAGATATGTCCTCATTCATAGTCCAGCCATCACATCACATCACCAGAGTGTTTCAGAAAGTCCAGCTGTAAAATTTCACATCTCTTACAGATCATGTTTCCACTGAACCAGCAGAAAAATTGTGGTCATGTAGCTGAAACCCTCATTCATGGCTTAGAAACAGCACTTGATGGCTGATTGTGTTTTTCTGTCAACTGTAAATTGCTCTTATTACTAAGCATTTTGCCTCCAAGATTACCTTTGGCCAAATGCAAATCTGTAGATGAACATGATAGGATTTATCTAGTTGTTGTAGTTGTTTTTCAGCCCAGGTTCAGATTCCTTGTGAAAAGCTGAGTCGAGACTGCAGATCACACATATACTCACATCACTTTCATGATAAGAAAAGACTAAAAAACAAAGGAATCATCTCAGCGTCGAGCTGACCAGCCTTTCCTCCTCGGTAGTGCCCTGCCACTTTAAAAAGAACCGGTACCTCAATGCTCCGTCAGTTTGCACTCCTGTGTAAAGTGCACCTACTATGCCAGCAGCTGCAGGACCAGACTTTGAATTCTGTGCATAAACATTTGTAAACAGTGTTTAAAACAACAAATGTGATGTTTGTTAAGAAAAACGGGCATTTTTGAATATTTGATATTTTTTGCACATTTTATTTGGTATTGTAAATGATAACTTGATCTTATCCACATCCAATAAATTGCAAGGTTTAACCAGGGCTTTTGTCGATACAGAGAACACGTCAGAGTTGTACTTTTCACTCTCACAGCAGAAACTGTTAGTTGCTTGTACATTTTGTAACAAACACCAAATACCCCCTTAGTCATTCCTTAATGTGGAATTAGTGACACATTGATGCTGTGGGTTAAAGATGACAGTTTCCCAGCATGCTCTGGTTCGGTCACCAGGTGGTGCCCTCCTCCTGCTCATTGTCCCAGCATTTTTAGAGCAGCACAGTGAGACTGCTGTAACACCTGAGCGCCACTGTGTTGTGCTCTCACTGTCCAGTGAAGCAGGGGTCCTCGTGTGTTGCTGTATTTTGGCTGTTCACTGCTTTTTGTAGTAATTTCTACATGCTGGGCAGGAAAATTGAATTTTGAGTCAGACAAAACATGCTCAATGAACATTTTGAACATGCAGAAGTTTCTCTAGTCTGTGGCGATGCTGTCAGCGCTGTGTGTATGTATAATACATACACACACTCTGATAAGGCAGAGGTTGGTTTGCCCTCTTCACTCTGTACTGTGCTGTGTTGTTCTCCTACATTTTTTATAGTGCTGTTATCAAGACTTCTGATTTCATTTATTTTTTTCTTTTTTATCGCCCCTCCCATTATTTTTGTTGAGTTTCGGCTTTGTTCCTTGCATAAAGCAAAAGGTGACTGCCCCTTTTTAAAATAAGACCTGATTGTAAATGCTTTCTTTATTCTTGGAGGAACTGCAAAAGTCTTTTACACTTCCTTTTTATATATATATATTTATAGTCTCTAATGCTGGGATTGGGCAGGTTTGGAGGATTTACATGTAAAGAATTTCCAATAAAGGCTATGGACAAAGACTGTAGTTCTCCCTGTTGTATTTGTGTTGAGCTGATAAGTGTCCCCAGGCCAGACAGACAGTAATCACTGCCATCTGTAAACTTGTGATAAGACAGACAGGGAGCAGGACTTGCTCGCTGTGACCACCGACTGGTGTCTAATTTTACTTTTTAATAAAATATCAAGCAGTTGTCTTTTCCCTCTGGTGTGGACTCTTTTCTCACACACATCTACATCAAATGCCCAGCTAACCGTCAGCGGTCATTACAGAGAACAGTTTCATTATTCACAGTGAAAAATAGGCAACACAGATTGTTCCATGAAATTATTTTGTGAAAAATATAAAACAGTTTGAATGTAATTGCACAACCTAGATTCTGAACAGATCCCACTTTTTGTCTGAAGAGCTGTAACTTTCGTCGAAATGTTTTTCAGCCCAAGAAAACACAATTTAATTGGACTGGATAGAAATAAAGACTTTGGCTATTCGAAAGCTGGAGACAAAAGAAGCAGCAGATATTTAGGCAAGGCCATTAAAGTGTCTAGACTGCCATTAGAGGTGTTTGTTTATGGACCAAAATAATTATTTGCTTCACTCGGTCTGGGCGACCTTCACAAGGAGGCCTTTTCATGAAAATGTGCCAGAACAGGTAAACGGTGGCAGCAATGATCCACGTCGACTAACAGAGTGTAGAGAGGACGGAAGTTATCTGTAATTTGGCAGCAGGTGTAGAAGCAAAGATGGATCAGAGCAAAGGGCAGAGGTGTGAAAAGTCAGAAAGACAAAGCACTTTATGAGAGGTCAAACATCGTTGCAGCTGAATTCACCTTTAAGAAACCTAAAATCATGTTTCACGCTGGCTTGCTTTTTTTGGAATGATTCTCAGTATAAAAAGGAGTACTTACTGAATTTATTTTTCACCTGTCGTATCATTCCATATAGCCAAGATATTTCAAAATGTCTGATTGTCTGTGTCCATTTATTTTGAGTGTTACAAGTCCTGAGGTGAAATCAGTCTGCTGTTTGTTTTGTTGATTATTGAAACTTAACTAGTCTGGCTGTTTAAAGTCAAATATGTTTCTATATTTGACTTTAAACAATGAAAAATGAACTCTGAGAAGTAAATTAAAATCACTCTTGGGAGGCTTAATATTGTCAGCATGAAAGAATTTGTTCACTTGAATGAAATACAATAGATTTGTGCGTTAACTTTCCAAACTAATGAAACGTGAAGTATTATTCATCCCCTCCCATGATGCATGCTGCATCGTCAGTCGTAGATGGGATGTTGATTAATCGCCAAACCTTTACTCCCTTTTCAGGTTCAAAGAAGCGATGACTGTATGTGCTGTTCTGCATCACAAAGACCTCATGAGTTTTCTCAGGCACCGGGACTAAAAGGTACAGAAGTATTTCAAAATCTGTTACACGATGTAAAAAAGAAATACCATATGATGAGTGTTTATATTGCCTGTAGTTTATAAGCCTTTTAGCTGCGTATCCTCGACGGAGGACGATCACAGTTGCTCCAACACTTTGGTCCAGACTGAAATATCTCAACAACTTCTTGATGGATTGTCATGAAATTTGGTGCAGACATTAATGGCCCCCTCAGGACTATATTTTTCTTCGAGCACCATAAACTTTCTTAAATTTCCAATGCAAACATGTTCTCAGTAGCTTCATCTGTAGTTTCTTCACCTTTTACATGACTGAACTTGGTGATTTACTCACCCAGCTGTCAAACGAGCAACACTATCATTCATATGGAGTTCAGTATGTGATTTTTTTTCTATATGCCTGTGGACAGAAGAATTCACAAATCCAGATTATGGGGATCTCTACAGAACATGTGAGAGAAATAATATCAGTCTAACTAATCTTTAACTTTGTTCACTGTGTGTTTTGTGTCTGTTTTGAAAATGAAGAAGAATTATATTAAATGGAGAGTACAAAGGGTTAGGGTCACATAAAGAGACAAAAACACCCTCAGGGCTGAACATTATAATATGTCTAGCAAAACAATATCAATTTCTTTTTTTTTTTAAACATCACAGTTCTGCTTAAAGATAATGTATGATAACAGCCGTCATTCACACTCATATCTTTCTTTCTGGTTTCATCAACTTCTCTTCAGCTGCTAAATACTCCACCGTCTCCACCTGCTGCTGACCATCGGTCTGTTCTGTGGGGCTGAGCAGGGAATGCAGTGTTTTCACAAAACAGCAGCTCGACCTGAATCTATGAGCAACGTTTACGTGGCTGTTTGATCATTTTGTGCCTGTTTTGTCACTAAATGTGTTCACAAACATAATTTGATTTGCGCTGTTTGCAGATGATTAGACTCCAGCATTCATTCATTTATTGACCAAGTCAGATCATGAAGTTCCGCTGTTTTGTTTTTTCGTTGTTGTTTTGTTTGTGCTTTCATTTTGAAACTTGTAAGTTTGAGAGTTCACTGTAAAGGTCACAGTTTGAAAAGCAGCCTGCGTGTCGACTGACCTGCTCTGATCAATGAGGAAATATTCAACACCCATTCAAACATTCAAAACCCAAACCCTAAGGAGCCCAGAGTAAAATGATCTCTCAGCATTTTCCAATATATCACACTTGGTTCTAAAAATACTGTAAATGATTTACTGTGACTGGGACTTTTTTTTTTTCCTTTACTTTTTGTAAAAGCAGATTTTCTTTGTTTGTTTGGCAGGATGAATGGCTGAACACATGAAGTTCAACTCAGGGCACATTTCATTAACTGTCTGGGTGCATCATCCTGCTCTGGATTCCTGAGCAGGCTGCCTGTTGCCTTATTTCACAGAGTCTGGTTTGACGAGGTGAAGCGGCAGCAACTGCAGGTGCTCTCACTCTCAAATGAGCAAACAGTGACCATGTGCAGACTAATCTTTGAACCCTGTGCAAACTGACAGCAGCACCGTATGACTGAGCCATCCGCCCACTGTCAGAATGTGTAAGAGCATAGCACAGCAACCCGCCCACGCAAATATTTACCTCAGGTCCAAGTCAGTGCAGAGGGCACTTGGCAAGGAGGGAACAAATGTATTTATCACTCTCCTTCCACCAGACATGACAAGCTGCAAGTGATTCTAACATTACTGTGACCACATTACAGCCCAGTTCAGTCGTCTGATACACGAAGGGTTTTTCTGCTTGTCCGTGAAGAACCCATGATAGTTCCCATGATAAGGAGGAAGTGTGCAGCAATGCAAATATGAACTGTGATTAGCTTTTACAATGTTATGTTTAATTAGTTTAACGTTTTTTTTACTCCCACTTGCAGCATTGATATAACTTCCTTACTGGTTTCCCTCATGCTATGCAATCGTTATATTGTTATTATGTACCATTTATATGTGATTGTTAGCATGCTTTCTTCTCTGTTATATTGTGGAGATGACATTAACTCATGTAACTGTAAAACGAATATTCTTTTTGTTGTAGCTGAGATATTTACATAAAGATCAACTTAACAATCTGCTCAGCTTTGTTCAGTCTGCTGCAGTTCCTTTCACAACTCTGTGACCTGACCGAGGTCAAGGAAACACTACTTTCCAGCTTGGTGTTAAGTTAGCGGTCTGTAGTTGGCACGGGTGATGAATTAAAGGTCAAAACTGTTCAACGAGTGGAGGAGACAGATCTGTAGAGTCTCAGCTGACTTACTGAAGCTGGCCCAGAGGCGGGAAATTTAAAATTTTTTAAGACAGCTTTATATTAATACCTTTAATGGCCATCACATTTGGATAAGTCTAGTAATTGAATCTTGACAAACTTCATTCTCCATTTTGAATGAGTTGAGATGAAGTTATGCTGACGTCTACGTACTGCATTACCTGTCCCATTGGCACCGTCACAACATGACACAGTGAGTCCAGCTCTCCTGCTCCTTTTGCTGTTGCAGTGAAGCTTTGAACTGTAAGTGTAAAGTGGATTTGTGTCATATAATGGCACACTTCAGAATGAGCTCAGTCGGTCATCGATCACGCTGCCAGCCACAGGAATGCACACAGAGAAAACGAGGACAAGGGGTAACGATACAGAAAAATCCTGACAGTCTGCCAGAACAGAAAGAAGTGAAGTAACGTGCTCATTCACCGAGCAGAAATGTGAAAAAAAAAAGGACTTATATGACTGCGGCATCAACGTGCCCCAAATTTCTTTCTCTTCTGCTTTAAATGCAACTACAAATGATGATTAATGCATTATTCACAATAACAGAGTATTCTCCCCCAATTTTCTCCACCAATGTGCTTCCTCTCTCTTTGATGATATAACCAAAGTAAAAAGGGGAGAAAAGTGAGGGAGTGCAGAAAAGGAAGAGTTCAGAGGATGGCTTTTCTCTTGGGAACACAGAGCCCCCATCCCAAAGGGGATCTTGCACTCATCTGAAACTGTTTGAATCTTCTTGTCGACCAGACTCCAAATAGCACCACTTACATATCAGCCATACGTCCTGTCTGCCAAGATGGGCCATTGGTGTGCTCACGCCCTCTGCCTCTATTCACGAGCGTGATGAAAACCCAGAGTGCTCATGTAGCTTTTGTCTTCCTCAATAATATTTAAATTTACATGGAAGCTCAAATCTAAAAATTGTTAAAGGCAATGTGAAAAGGGATGAGGAAGAATAACCTCAGGATCACCTGAGGATTTCTTTGAACTCTGGTCTCCAGATACGTAGGCAGCAACAATTGGATGAGTGCACCACGAGGAAGATGAAAGACATTCAAACTAGTAGATATAAAAAGTGGGCCGAGGCCGTTCATGATTCACACTGAGGTTTTATTTTACCCTTCAGTCAAGCTAGTCATCTCAAATGATGAATAGGCTCACATACACTTCTGGATTCATTTTAAGCCAATTATCTTTCTCCTGCTGAATGGACAGAGTTTAGACATTATAAAATGCCAGTGAAGTTCTCTACAAAGCACCGTACACAGAGAGTCTACACCTTTATATAGAAAAAAATGCAGATTTAGATGTGGGCACAAGTGTGAATGAATGAATAGAAATCTGTGTTTTTTTGCATGTGTGTGCCAAAGTGTTCATGTGTATTAAGTGTGCGTGTGTCTTAATAGCAGGCAGTCACAACGCTCCTGACGGCTCCATAAAGGAGCCTTTGAAAGCCTCAGCTTCGGTAAATTCATAGCAGATGTGAAGGAAAGAATATCCCCCCAGGTTGAGTGGCCCTTCACTGCGAAGGCGACAGGAGTCCAATCCAGGGGAGGCAGACGGCAGACAGGAGCCAGGCAGCACACACACAAACACACACGTTGGGTGAACTCCAATCAGCCAGGAGGGAACTCTGCAGGGCACTAAGCAGGAGACAAAAGTTTTTCTTTGAGCCACTCAGGCTTTCAAACTGGAAAAAAAATAAATAAAGCCCTTTTATTCCTGAAAGAAAAATGTTGAGTTCTCCCCGTTGCTCTCTGGACAGGTTTTCCATTAAGGCACACAAGTTCAGGCCAGGTGTGTGTTTAAGGGATGGCCTCCACGTACTGGATCATGGCTCCCTGTTCCCCCTGGACCAAGGGAGCCTGGAGCGGTCCCCGTTTAGGCTTTATGCCACCTTCCCTGGCTCCGGATGACGCCAGAGGAGCACTGGGGAGAGACTGGCGCCTTGCTACCAATTAACATCCTCTCACACTGAGACCACAGCCAGGTAACACATGATAGGCCACCCTCTGTCAAGCAGAGAGCCCAGCAGTCACTGAGGTCAGGGGAGACTCATTAACCTGCACTGGACATCTGTCAGTGATACAACCTGAGACACAAACACAGCAACCAAGAGTGGCTCACAGGAGGAAAACTATCTATCTATCTTTGTCTGTGTAAAAGTTGTATTACTGGATGGGATGTTGGGTGACTACATTTCCCAGCAGTGTGACAGAATTCAGTTTTTTCTTTCAATCATTTCAACACATTTTTCAACTCACTTAACATTCACTAAATTCTAATTGAGGTTGTCACAACAGCTCCATGGTACATTAAAACTTTATTGCATGTTTGGAAAAGGTAATAATTCACCCAAAACATCGTCCATTGATGTCCCTCTAAGTGTTCTCCCAGCCAAAAGAAAAGGCCCCATGTGCACCAAAAAAATACATTACCGAGAAATTAAATTAATAAAAGTAAAAAAGAAAGCGAAATCTATAAACTTTAAAATTTTCTAAATGTAAGCTTCACAAATCTTTCACACACTCTGATAACTGATAAAAGGCAGGTTTAGCTTTATTACTTGTCTTGTCATAAACGAGGTGTGTGTGTGGTAATCATTTTGTTGAGTTTAAAGTAATGACAGAATCCATGTGCCCGCTCAGAAATGAGGCCCCAGCACTTTGTATCCGGAGGCGATTGGTAAACACAGCAGGAGTTCAGTCTCACTCGTAAACTGCTGCTCTGAATGTGACCGCAGTGCCAAAGCTGCAGTGGTGTCAGGAGTTACTTCAATGAAAATACCAGCAGAGGAGCACGATGAGAATGCATTTCTCAAGAAGTGGAAATCCACAAAGCAGGATGGATGAATGAAAGGGTTGAGCCTCTAGTCTTCCTGATTGGCTCCTGCTCTGAGCCAGTTGACAGAGGTGATTTTACATGCTAGGGTGCTTCTGGAAAACCAGACTCTGGAGAGCGAGCAGACTTCGCTGTAAGCAATACGCCCTCCTCTGTGTGTGGGGGCAACAGGCACTTTGTCTGTAACTCAGGCTGTTCCATCTGACTGCTACTGAAAACAAACAGCAAGAAGAGAAATTTCACACCCGGAGCACCTCCTGAGAGGATAAATTACTTTCTATCTCCTGGCTGTATCGCTTCTTTTTCAGGACTCTGCATTTGTTTGTCTATTTTTTTTTCCTGCCATCTGTCTGTCTTCTCTTCTCTAGTCATAGTTTTCTGTCTTTATTCCACGGTCAGATGAAGCTCAGGGGATAGACAGAGTTGGGGGGGGTTGTTGGCTGGCAGGCATCAGTTTCACTTTTAATTAAAACTTCACACCCAAATAAATGTAGCTGAGTATCACACCCACTCCCATCGCCCTATGAAAAGAGCCCGCTGGGGCCAGATGTTTGCCTTAGTGAGGATAAATATCTAAGTGGCAGCTTTCTCTGTAAGGGAATCTGCTCCCTCTGTCGTTTTGTCGGATTAGCTGGGGTAAGGAAAACATGGGGATCGTGTTCCCTGCGTTTCCCACTCCCTGGCTGTTCAGCATAAACACTATGAGTTCCTGGCCTCCCTCACATCCGCCTCCTCAGCACCTCCGCCACTCTCCTCAGCCCCGGGGGTTCTAGTGCAGGGTTTGTTTTAGTAGCACAGGCCCAGAAGAGTGTTTGGTTGTGTTGTGTGTCACACTGGGTGAGTGTTTGATTATGTTGAGTGTTACACAGTGCGGGTGTGCATGAGCAGAGAGGCGGGGGATGCTAATCCCCTCTCTGCTTTGTCCTCTGCTACACAGCTTTAGTGTTTGCAGGACACTTCACACTGGAGCTGTGGAGAAATTCATACGGCTGCTGCTGCTGAGAGAGGGACCTGTGGGCTGGGAGGGTCTCCTGGCTGTGTGCACAGAATGAATGAATAAAGGCTCTTTGCACATACAAAACCACATAGGAAGGATGAATCAAGGGCACTTCAGAGTGCTCAAACTGTCCTCAATCTTATTTATGGCTTATTTAACAAGCTCACACTATTTCATCAATTTCCTCTAAAGGTTAAAGCTGCAGATATTCATTGTCATCCTTATTACGCAGACCCAGTAAATCTGTTGTGTTGTGAACTAAGTCTTCTTCTTGTCTGATTGCTCTGTGACTCCATTAAAAACCGTCCATGAGCTACACTGCTGCACAGAATGAGTTGTTGCTTCGTGATGAAAAACATGGGCACCACAGCCTCTTCAGCACAGGGAGGTTAATGATGCACGCTTTTCTAATGACTCAGGCCTGTTTAGCCCTGTTTGGCTGTGTTGTGGAAATCTGGTTGTAGCACGGAGCACCTGGCTCAGTTGGGTTCTGGTTTGGGGCTAAAGACGGGCCCCACTAATAAGCAGTTGAGACCCCCCCACATTTAACCGAGTACCATGTTCCACTTAATGAGGCTCTACCTTGGGCTGTAAACAAGCCCAGATACAACCCCAAAACACACACAGGAAATGTCTCATGACCAGAACAACACGCGGATCCTGCCAGCTCATGCATGATGTGGTGTGAACAGGAAGGCTGATCCTTGCAGGTTTTCTCCCTCTCGGTTCCACAAGCCCTTATTATCCTGAGGAAAAGGGCTGCATGTGGGACTGCTGCTCCAGCTCCTGCTTCGCATGCCAAATCCTCGCCGGCCGCCAAGATCATCACAGACCGCTGCCTTGCTCCTTTTCCACAGCCTACAGTTACAGTATGTACACAAACCACAGTTTATTCAGCACTGTGTTGGACCTGGCATGTCAGCTTTGACACGCCACAATAGGAACAATGTCTGCTCCCGCACAAAGGGTAGCTCTCATGCAACAAGGTTTTTATTTTACTTGTAGGGGGGCTGAAACCTTGACAAAAGGTACAGTGTTAGTGTGAGTGTGGCCCCAGCTGGTTTCCTTTACTACACAGACTGGCTAATGTACAGTGATCAGCTTGAGTCAACAGTTCTGGCCAGAAAAGGAGCTTAATTGATAGTAGGAATTTTCTCTTTTGGCCAAATGCGTTTGAACTGCCCTGAAATGTCCTGTTCAATTTTCCGCCCCATTTTGTCCATAAAAATACAAACAACCCTGGACAGCTTCAGCAGATAGAAAAGGTATGAATGTGAGTTAATTAACAAGTTCATTTGCACAAACCAAGCGCAGAAATCAGGACTAAAGAATAGTTTCCATTGATGTAATGATGAGTTACACGCCCCCACTACACAAAACCTCACACACACACGCATGCACACGCACACGTGCCCCCCCACACACACTTGGATGTACCAAACACATGCACACACACACCTTCTCCCTAATTAGCCAATTACACCGCCACACAAACTCCTGAGCTCCCTCACAGCTTTATAGCTTAAGACAGTCTGGTTTGGTAAAATCACTCTTCAGTTTGAGACTGTTACATGTTCCCATTCACTCTTTCACTTGTCTCCTGCATGAACATGAGTATTATCATTATCTTCAGCATACTTTTTAGGACAAAAAGCTTTTTTCTTTGTTACACAGAGATGGATGAGAACACCTCCATGTCAAGCTATTTAGCTGGTTAGCCTCGCTCAGCATGAGGTCTGCAAACAGCTGGCCTGGCAAATTCAGGTAACTCCACAGTAATTCTTTATGCTTAGCTGAGCTAAAGGTCACCAGCTTTCCAGTAGAGTGGTAGAGTGATATCAACGATATCAGTGAGATATATATATATATATATATATATATAAAACAAATCCCATTTCTGCCCTGACGTACAGGTACTGTTTTTTTGTCTACACGTGTTAAATTATTAAAAGTACAAATACTACAAGCATTTACGGGCAGCACCAGAGCCAGCAGTGCTGAGGTGCCAAGTCTGCAGAGCACACATCATCTGGAAACTTCATGAATCAAGACAGTGCTTATGGAACAAAACCAAGTTTAGTTAACAAGGAAAAAAAAAAAAAGACAGTGACAGAAACTAACTTCAAAACTCCAAATCAAAGCGTGTGAAATGCGACAGAGAATAGCTGATCCTTACCCTGAACCCGGGGGCCAGGGTGTGTGTGTCTGGGAGTTTGTGATGGGTGTGTGTGTGTGTGTGTGTGGGGGGGGGGGGGGGGGGGGGGAGGCGTCCTCTCAGAACACAGAGCCGAGGGGTGAGCCTTTGATGGCGGAGCGTGACATGAGCACATTTAGGATGGGGGTGCAGCGATGGCAGTGTGACAGCAGACACACTTGCCACCAGATGATTGAGTGAGTGAGTGAGCGAATGAGCGAGTGAGTGAGTGAGTAGTTCTGATCCACTTTGGTACCTGTTGACAGATAATTTGTGTTGAAATTTTGACTCACATCAGCTGTCCCAACAGTCACCGAGCCACCGAGACATTTCCACTTCTTTCCGCAAAAGAGTTGAAAGATGCCAAGTTTTCATACACTAAGATGTTTCTCTGCATTTCGCAAAGAAGCACAGCCTGGAATGTTAAATCTAGCATGCTGCTGGAGTTGTTGTGTGAATCGTCGATCGGTCTTTTATATCATTCAGTGAATGGCACAAACAAAACCACGGGGGTTTAAAGATGTTCAGGAAGGCCAGAGCAGGTTTCAGAGCCGGGTTTAGACTCACACATCCTGTCCTTTAACACTCCCTCCCTTCAGAGGGTTTGTGTTCTTTGTTGATGCTGTTTTCACTCTTTTTTTTTTGCGTCCTTTGTAACTCCTGCTCCCTCTCTTTTTCTCCAGGGAGAGACTCTTTGGTACAAGAGATTAGAGCGGGCGCTGCCTAGCAACTGAATAAAAATGGCAGCTACAAAAGGGGCGCTCTCACTCTCCAACATCTGACCTACATAATCCCAAGCCTCTGATCGTGCAACATAACAACATGATGAAAGGCCTGCTGTGATTTAACCCTCAAACAAATACTTGCCATCACTGACCCTCCAGCTCAAAGAGTGATCTCGCTTGCTGCAGAACACCAAAGGGTGACTTCTGAAATCTTGACGGAGCCTAATTAGAAAGGAAGAAGAGGCCATGAACACTATTGGAAATGAGATGAATGTATTTGAGGAGATGGCAGCAGAGTGGCAAAGGAGATTAACTGTGATCACAGCAATGCTGTTGGCTTCAGAGAGCGAGACCGAGCTGCGGAACCTCCCTCTGTTCACTGATTCATCTCTCCTTCAGCCACAGGCAGACAAAGCACAGGAATGAGAACAGAGGGATGAGAAAGCTTTACTTCTCTGTCTTCTGCTTATTTATCAAAGGACACGGAAAAAAAACACACAGGAAAAAAAAAAGATGCAGAAAAAAGATAGAAACTCTTTTCTTGAAACTTTCTCCTCCTGTGCCGTGTTCTTAATATAATCTGAGCTGTCGTCGGTCCTTCCTGTTACAGCTTCCCTGCTGTGTCTCAGCTCCTGTTTGCTCCATCCACTCTGACCTGTCTGCACCTTTGACCTTTGAATAATTTGTCCAGAGGAGCGTATTAGTAGTTAGTTAGTGCAGTCTTTGAATGAAAAAGTGATCAGAGGTTGTACGTGGATCCACTGTAGCCAAACTAAAACATCATTCAGCGGGAAAAGAGAAAGTACACAACGCCTTTCCTGTCAATCAATGAAATCCACCGTTTTTGTTGCACTCTGAACTCTGAACTGAGAATCATTGGTGCTTCGAAACTCTTTATCAGGTTTGGAGATGACGAACGTGTGTTAATTTTTTTTCCCGCCTCGGAAGTTCGATCTTTATTGTGCATGTTTATGTTCCGTCTGTGCAGAGATTGACACGTGACAGCCAGTTTCACATTCATCTGCAGCAGACGGGAGGTTTCTCTGCTCACCTCAAATCTGAGTTTAACGTGTGCACATATGTGCGTGACATGACTACTGTACCAGTTTTGGAGACACTCAGAGTGAAACTGAGACGAGGAGGAATCTTTTGTCGAGTAAGTTTCTCATTCCATGGAAAAAATGTCTCTAAATGTCTCAGAATGGAAGCAAATTGAATGAAGTCTTTTTTGGCTGATGTTTAATTTATATTTCTGATTAAAAGTCAAAAGGACATTCCTTCAAGTGCATGTCTCTACCCTATTTGGATAAAGATAAAAGAATGATGTCTGGAACCTGAGACTGATGATTCATGTACTTCAGCTTAAATCAGTTTTACTTATAACATTAGACTGCAGTGACCAGCCTCGATGCCTTTTTTCCTGTTGGTGGCATGAAAATGTGCTTTTTCCAACACAAAAGTACATTTTCAAAAATAAAACTCTCTTGAATCATAAACTTAAAAATATAGTGCAACAACGTGCCCTATTTTCCAGTCTACCTTTGATATGGTGACACTGAACATGATAAATCACACCAGTAACAGTTGGCATGATGTCAGCCCGGGATGAAAGCTGAAACCTGGCAAAATGAAGAGGGGATATGAATAAGCTTTTAGGTTTATCTAGATGCATATAAATTCCCGATAAGTGTGCTGCTGTTGATTAGATAACATGCAATAAAAACCTTCAACTATTTCTGCTGCTGAAATTCCAAAACACTGAAGGACCCTTTCTACTAAAAAACAGACATTTGATCGCTCGGCCTGTGTGCTTTCATTTCACTGACGTGATAAATGCTGCAGAAAAATGTCAGCTGCTGAATCTCTTCAGCCACTTCAGCCACCTGACACTGTATCCTCATTTCAGCAAAAAGTCACAGCAACACTAAATTCTCAAACTGGCCCTCAATGGAGTCTCCTTTAGCGGCGGCCAACGTTGCTTTCTGGACAACTGTGTGTGTGATCCTATGGTGTGTTTATGCCTTTTTCTAACAGGCCGGAGAGCAGCAGGGTACTACTGGGTGTCTGATTGGAGTCCAGTTGCGGGGAGTGCTGAGCTGTGTGAACTCTGGTGCTCTCTGACTGCTGCATTTTCATGGAAAGCATCTCTTTGGGGGCCTGCAGGTTTTCAATACGCTCATTTACACATCAAAACAGCATAGGAAAGGGATAGTGCTCAAGGGGGGTGAGGTACTGCAGAAGAAGGGAGGGCAGGGTAATGAAGGATGCTTTATTTTCTCTTTTCTCCCCTCCGGGGGGGAGGGAGAGAGAGGGGGGGGAGGTGGCCGTGGTTAAGTCTGCGAGGGAGTTGCATTGATGCCATAATGATCGCCTTTAATCAGACCCATGACCAGATGGAGGGATTTCTCTTCAGCAGACAAAAACATGGTGTCAGCACCTAAAGCCGGACAACTGCTGAGGTGTTTTTATGCCTCTTTACTGAAAACAAATTGTACAAATCCTGGGTAAATAGACCTGTTCTTTAGCTTTAGAATCAATAAATACACTGTTAGGCTCATGGTCAACACAATGAAATATTCCTGAGAAACCTATGAGGAAAAGTGTTGCCTTTTCTGGGAGTAGTCTCACTTTTGGCCCAGACAAACTCGCTGCTCAGTGCGACTGACTCTGACACTATTTAACCTCCTGAGCCAAAATAGAAGAAAAACAGTGCAGAGACTCGGCCAAACTAAATTTTTCAAACAAGAGTGAGCCTACTTACCCCTGAAATTGGACGTTACTGGAAGATGGGGTGGAGTCTTCCTCAAAACAAGCTTGGCGTTGATTGGTTGGCGCTGCTCCAGCACTGCAGCCCTCAGGTGTTTGTGTGTGCATGTGTGTGTGTGGGTATATGAGGGGAAGGTGTTCCCGGCAGCCACATCTCTGGCGCCAACGGAACCACAGTTCAAACAAACCCAGTGGAATGAACCTTTCTTTCTTGCCTCTATCTGAACCGCTGTGCCGTGTGATTCCTTTTAGCTTCTCAAGAGAGAGAAGCTAAAAATAGCTGACAGTGACCTGGAAATGGAGAGATATAATTCATATTTGTGGAAAAGGGAACGGGGTGAAGACATCCTGTTGCTGCTGCAGCAAGTCATTTCGCTTGACCTTTGTAATTTTTTGAAAGCAATAAATGGAAATATTAAAAGCTGTAAAGGGCAAGAACATGAAGAACAAAATGCTGCTCAGGAAAAAGTGAAGGCTTAAACAAAGGCACTCATGCGGAAGCCAAACGTCCCCCCTGTTCAACCCCCATGTCCTCAGCCTTCTGCTGCTGCCTCCTTCCTATCTAATCAGAGCAGCTCAGGGCAGGTGGGACAAGCTGGTTTGTGTCTCACACAGCAAGTGTTTGGCCTCTCTGGGTCACGTCACCGGACTGTAAACTGGGGAGGAAGCACGCGCCCCCCGTTCAGGCACCTATGAACTGGAACATGTGGCTGAAACACCACCAGCCGAGTCTCTGGCTACGAGCATGCTCCAAGCAAAACAGCCCTTTTTAATAGTTAAATGTGATCCACGGTGTCTGAGTCCAGGACTCGCAAACACCCGCCTGCCAAGCCGTGGACAGCGTCTACAATGACTGAGTAATGAAAACACGGGGGAGGATGTTGGTAGTTAACCCACATCTTGTTCTGCAGGAGGAAGGAATAAGTAATTTAAATGAACTGAGGCTTTGCAAAGACCCACACAACACTGCACAGAGTGGAACTGTGGTTAATTTACTACTGCGAAAGTGCATCTTTGATTTAAAATGGTGTGTGTTTAGTAAATGAACACTAACATGTGCATGGAACAAGCTGTAGTACATGAATCTTGTTTTAACTCCGCTGGAATGCAAACGGTGGAAAAATGAAAACACAACAGCGTTTAACCTCTGGAGATGTGAGCGCGCACACGCCTGGTTCACACCGCAGAGGTTCCAGTAACGTAATGAAAACAAGCTCCTGGTCATCGCAGTTTTTCCATGCTATCACTCCCATGTGTTGCTGCTTCTGCTGGTGGTGACACAGCGCACAATTACACAGATATAATAAACAATTGATTCCACTGCTGTCAAACACAGAAATTTCCACTGTGAAATGACTTGCTTGTGTGTGGCTTCAATTTAAGTTGGTGCTGAAAATGTTAAAGTCCTGTGATGTAAAAGCTATTTGTTTTCACTTTTTTATAGACCATCTGAGAACGTGGTGGTTCTTGGGCGTAATAAAATGGACTTTATTAATAAAAAGTTTTGAAAATAACATGGTGGTTTCTGCAGTATTTACGGTGCGTTGTGTTTCTTCAGCCAAACAAAAGGCATTAAATATGGAAATACAGTATGAACCTTTACTCCCTTAACTTAAATCAAGATGCAGAGCGACAAACCACAGCGAAACTTCAATGTTAAAATGATAATCCATCTACTCCCGGAACAACCACAATCCAGAATACCAGAGCTAAACTGACATCTTTCAGATAAACTATTTCATAAGACTGAAATCCACTTCAGATTTGTCCTCTCAGATCAAAGTGTTGAGTGTTTGCAGAGGGATCAAATGGAGCAGCAAGAGGACAACAACAGTGATTCAGTGGAAGGATTAAAACAAGCTATTGATTAAATGCACGCCGCCGCAAGACCATGATGCAGACGCTAATACTTGCCATGGTTTGTCACTCTATTCATCAGCGATTCTCTTTGAGGATCACTGTTGGGGATGCCTCCAGGGTGTGTAGCATAAACTTAAAAACAACAGTTTGGCAGGAAACGTGTGAATCCTTGCAGAAGAATTGCAGGGAAAACAAGACTGAAATGAGCAATTATTTGCAACTATTTAATTTGCGTAAGACCGTTGAATTGGTTAAATATTCCATATAGGACACTGAGACAATCAGCAAAATGACAGTAAGAATAATACGAGAGAGCTGAACGGGAATTCAACAAATTTATTTTCCTCCAAAAAAGGGCAGAGTTCTTATAAAAGGCACTTCATATCACTTGACCTTTGATAAATGTATCTAAACAACAGAACTGATAAGAGCCAAGGTGAACTTTAAATTAAATATATTTACAATAAATAAAACATTTATACAGATTTATACAGTTTATCATGCCACTTTCAGGGAGGAGGATAGACTAATATTTCCCAAGATGCCTCCCACATAAGATTAGTTTTTTTGTTTTTTTTCCTTTTTCTTTTTTTTGCTTCGCAGCACTGGGCATGTCTACTGCACTGAACACAATGAACAGGAAAATATGGGTAGCAATACTGAACGTTTCCCTTTATACACTGAATACTGTTGATAGCTAGTTTCGCATAGTGACGCCTGAACCTGTGTGTCCCTTGGCAGCAGCAGAGGAGTAACTGACAGTTCAAGTCAACAACTCTTCTTCTTATAAAGTCTTTAGCAGCTCCTTACACAGGGCATTAGTGTGTATGTGTGTGTGTGTGTGTGTGTGTGGGTTTGTGAGTGTGTGTGCTTGCATTTGGCAGTGCGAATGTGTGCGTCCATGCATGCTCCCTCTCAGACGTGTGTGGGGTTATCTGAGTGCAGATCAGTCTTGGCCATGTGTAGGACCACAGCAGGAGATTTGTAGTGACAGTGTGTGCTGCCGCAGCTCACGCCGCTGCAGGGTTTCCTACTACTAGTCCTGTCTGCCAGCTTCCTGCTGCACAGGCCCTGCCAGGTCTGCAGGGTCTTAGAGCTCCACACCCACACGCCGCTGGTGATTCCCACCACCAGCGACATGAAAATCTTCAGCATGAACACGGCCACGGTGGGTACGGACGTCTGCAGCGAGCAGTCGCTGCTGTGACCGTTGAACGAACCGCACTTCATCTGCAGCCCCCTCAGCTTCCAGTAGTCCATGTTGAGCCGCTCATAGAAGTAGCAGACTATGACGCAAGTGGCCGGCACCGTGTAGAGGATGGAGTAGATGCCGATTTTCACCATGAGCTTCTCCAGCTTCTCCGTGTTGGTGCCCTCTGTCTTCATCACCTTGCGGATGTGGAAAAGAGCCACGAAGCCCGTGAGGATGAAGGAGGTGCCGATGATCAGGTAGCAGGAGAGCGGGATGAGGACGAAGCTGGTGAGCGCCCCAGAGTCCATGCTCCCCACGTAACACAGCCCTGTCAGCTCGTCCCCAGCCACCTTCCTCATCGTGAGGATGATGATTGTTTTCAGAGCAGGGATCCCCCACGCAGCCATGTGGAAGTAGTTGCTGTGGGCTTCAATGGCCTCGTGGCCCCACTTCTTCCCTGCGGCCAGGAACCAGGTGAGGGTGAGGATGACCCACCAGATAGAGGAGGCCATGCCAAAGTAGTAGAGGATGAGGAAGACGATAGTGCAGCCGGTGGACTCCAGTCCCTCCTGGATGATGTACAGCTCGCCGTGCTCCCGGTCGCAGGCGATGTTCTCAGCCCCGGCCACCGAGCGGATGACGAAGGCCACAGAGTACACGTTGTAGCACATGGAGAGGAAGATGATGGGCCGTTCTGGATACTGGAAGCGGTGAGGCTCCAGGAGGAAGGTCAGGACAGTGAAGGCGGTGGAGACGAAGCAGAGGATGGACCACACCGTCATCCAAATGAAGGCAAAGTCCTTGTCCTGTCTGGACCAGAAGACGTCCACGGCCGGAGAGCAGCGCGGCGCACAGGACTGGCTCTTCTCCACAAACTGGAACTTGTCTGGGTTCTCACAGGAGCCCATGGTGCCCGGCGAGCGGCCGCTGCTGGTGCCCGTCTGCCGAGGGCGAGGGGGCACGGGGAGCATGCCCTCACCTTTCTTACCCTCCGCCCTGGTCTCGTTCTCGGGGGCCTCCATGCACAGAGCGTTGGGGTCGTTTCTCGTGGGCAGCTTGGAGCAGTCCAGCGAGTCCGGCCAGGTGTAGCTGAACTTCTTCATGATGGGAGCACACCTCTCCCGGGCCTGCTCACACATGGGCCTGCAGGCCGGGATGGAGGTCGACACTTTGTCCGTGCACATGGGGGCGTAGAGGGAGCAGAGGAAGAAGCGGAGGTGCACATCACAGCCGTAAGCCACCAGAGGGGAGAACTCATTGAGCTTGATGGCAGCCTCCTGCTGGTCGTCGTGGTCCATGAAGTTGGGCATGCGGGTCAGGTTGTATCCGATCCCCTCGCACATGGGGATCACGATGGGCTCACACTTGGCCGGCTTTCCCCGCTCCAGGTCGTAAGACACGATCTCCAGGCTGGAGGCAGAAATCACCAGCAGACACCAGAGAAAAATCACCAGCTTCAGCGGGCAGCCGTCCATGCTCATTGTTTCACAGAATTAAAACAAAAAAAAAAAGGAAAAAACAATAAAAGAGCACAGAAAAGGGCGCAAAAAGAGAGATAAACACCGCAGAGGGGTCCCCGCTATCTCCCCATGCCGACGGCAGGTCCAAATGTCGCCTTTGGCCGTCAGCGCTCCGACAGAAAACCACTCCAACAAAAAAAGAGAGAGAAAGAAAAAGAAATAAAGAAACGAGGAGCGGATCACAGACTGTCTGCTGGCTGAATTAAAGCGATGAATCAGGCAGCGAGGTGAAGGTCCACAACTACAGCCTGACAGTCGGAAACTTTGACAAACAATGGAGGCATCAAAAAGCAAACAGCGAGAGCTGCGAGTGTTAAATCCTTCAAGTAATAATAAGAAGAAACGGATATCACAGCGGCTGTGTGTGCCGCCTGTGGCGGGTCCGCAGAGCTGTTCGGTCGGCCCTGAACGTCCGTCCGTCCGCCCCTCGGCTCCGGCTCCGGCTCCGGCTCGGTGTCCTCCGCTTCCAGGCTCCACACTGAAGTTTGAGAGGCGCTCAGCGGGACCTCAGTCAGGGAGAGACGGGGGGGGGGGGGGAGAGGCGGGGAGGGAGGGGAGGGGGCTCACATTTCAACCGGAGCAGCACACAAGGAAAATTATCAGACAGATGCTGGAGGATGGTCAAATAGCTCTGACATTTCTGCCCTGAATAGTCCCGAGACAGCCAGGAGGGAGTAAAAGTAGAAAGTCCTCCATCACAAGGCGGAGATCAGCATCCAGGAGCCAACTGTTTAGATACACCAACACCAAACACCGGATTTTAGATGAAGAAGTGTTTCACTGCTGCTCTTTGGATGGTCATTATTCATGAAAAAAGGACTGCCAGGCCCCACATCACCATCTCTACTGTTTGCTTCTTCTCCTGTGAGCTGATCAAATGCACCATTTGCCAAAGAATCTGAACATGTGAGCGTTGCATTGACTACCAAGTTAATGTGAAAGCCTGTGGAAGCGAGGAAGATGCTTCCCACAGCATGTGTTGGTGGACCACTGACTAATTTCTGCACTGTAAGAGGCCATCATGCAGTAAATGCTCTTTATGCAGTCCACATTGTTGTATTTCATCTGTAATATCAGTGGATGCATTAAGTTCCACATGGATCTAATTGCAACATTTGCATTATGAAGTGTTTGGGAATACATAATATCAAAACCGTCATTTCAAATCACAATGAAGTGAAGTGAAACACGTGAAGTGAAACACAGAGAATAGTTGATTGAAATGGAAATACTCCCGAGAGCAAAAACACAGTGTGCAGAAGTTGCATTTAAAAGTGTAGTGCGCTGTTAAATTTATTGTATGACTGTGGAATATAAAGGAAAATTCAAAACGTGGATTCAAAATAAGAAATCTTCCACTGCAGCCTTGAGCCAAATATTGAACGATTTATTTTACTCAAGTGTGACTGGTAAAATTGCAATATGATAGTCCCAGTGGTGTTTTACTGTTGCTGACTCATAATTAGTCTGTCACCATTTTCTGCTAATGTTTTTGTGCGATATAATATGAAACATTATTGAGCCCAGAAGGTCAGTTCTCTTAAAGGCAAAGCACCCGTGCAGTCGGTGTGGGGTTTTATTGCCTTGCTAATGGGCACTTCAGCAGGGGCAGGTGTCCGAGGTGGAGCAGCTAAAGAAAAATCTCTCTGAAAACACAAAGATACAGGCACACCGCGAATCTGTAAATAGGGTGATTTGCATCTGGCATGATGAAATTGGACAAAGCAGTGCATAGAATCAGGCGTAACATGCAACAAATCAATACAAGAGGGACGGTGTTAAGCAGAAGACTATTGTTTCCATCTAGTGGCTGAATGGGGAGAGCCTACAGCCCCACAGCTGTTGCACTGAGCATTTGATCTTTTCTCAAACAGGGGTGGAACTCAAGGATTTTGGCCTCTTGCCCTGCAGGACTGAATTGGCTGTCAACTGCATACTATCTCTATTAGTCCGTGTGTTAAAAGACTGTCTGGTGAGGGCGGTTTTCTGCTCTTGTCTGGCATGAGAGCAACTTGTTCATAACATTTCGATCAATGCTGATAACATTGAACAGGTTGGAAAATGTGACGTTTTGGCCTCTTGCATACAAATGAAAAAAAAAAAAAAAGAAGAAGTTTTTTTTTTAAAGGTGCTAAATGGAAATTTTCTGTGCTGCCAAATGTGGCCTCCTGTCAGAAGTATGTGGGGATGGTGATAACGGTCAAAGTCAAGATCTCCAGCCTCGCTACAATGACTCACTACGGCAGTGCGGTGTTATTAGCCAGGACGAGCAAAGGGGTTCGCTCGTCGGCATGCTCACCTCGGCTGAGGAAAAAAAGCGATAGAAATAGAAACAGCTCTTGGTTTGTACTGAACTTACAATATTTCTTCCAAGATTCTGTAAAAAGCCACTGATGCTGATGCGGGCTAGGTCGCTACACCAAAAAAACTACACCTTCAGAGAAGTTTCACGTTGCTGGTTAGCTTAGCCTAAAGATGGGAAACGGTCTGGCCCTGTACGAACCTCATTAGAGAAACATTTTTTAAAGTGGGGTTTTGTACCACCATTTATTTATGTATCAGTACAACATGAAGCAGTTTTTATCAGTTATTCATTCTCATTTCAAAATGTTTTTATTGTGTATAGATTTTGGATGTATTCAATCAACATTATGTTCATTTGTGACCTCTGAATGGACAGGGCAGCCAATAATCTCGTTTCCTGTTTCGAGTATTTGGGCTTAGCCTGCTGACTCCACTGTCGTTTGAAGCAGACAGATATCAGAGTGATATCAGCCTTCTCTTCTAATATACACCCAGAAAGCAATTCCTTCTCCAAACGGCGACCTATTTCTTCAACTGTATCACACAATATTTTTGAGCTTGTCCAATGAGGTGTGAAAATGCTGCTGCTTAAATACGGCACTTTGTGCAATCAGACTGTAAATTTACCTCTGCCCTGTGAAAAGAAATCTCCCTATCTTCTGCTTTCTTGAGGACAAATTGAGCTAGATGAAGGCTGTGTGTGCAGCTTTATCTGATCTGGCTTCAGGTAGAAAAAAACAAAGCCTCCAACTTCAAATTAAGACCGATTGAGTCGAGGGAGGAAATACATTCCAGACTCCAAGATGATATCTTATTGTACGTCAGCGCTCTAGGTTTTTGGTGAATCAAACAGAAAACGCTTTGACTGAAGTTCCATTACGACTCAGCAGCCTCTCCATTTTAAGGTTTTCAAGTTCACACTTCAAAGGCAAGGGTCATTGGGGAGGGGCAGTAGTAGAGACTGAGTGTGCCCTTAGAAGGCCTCCGATCGTACTCAGAGAGTGATGACTCTCCAAGGTAAGAGGCACATATCAGGATTCATTTGTATCCAAGTCACAAAGCCTCTTAAGCTAAAAACACCGGAGGATCAAAGTTTGAACCTCAAAGTAATTTGGATTATAGCTAATTGTCCCTCAGTCCGCGAGGACTAAATTACACTACAGTACCCTCAGAAAGCCTTCATTAAGTTTTATTCACTCAAAATGTTTTATGTTTAACCAAAAAGTAAGAAATAATTAGAGTTAGAAAAACATTTGGGATCCAAATAACTGTATTTCTGGTCCAAAGGTAGCACGTTCCTACAAGCACTGACAAAGCTCAATTAACAGATCGTGTCTCAGGAAGTTATGGTGCCAGGCCAAGAAAAAGTCAGCAATATAGCCCTCACGAATTTAGAAAAGTTTATTACTTTCGGAAATAGACGCACCAGCCCTGTTTCCAATCTCTATGCTAAATTTAGATAATCTGTAGTTTGATACATCTTTATATAGTTCACGTGCAGATATTGGAGTTTTATTGATCTTCTTAATAAGCACACTGATAATTGATTACACTGAGTTTGGGAGGCTTTTCGTTCTCCCCTGTGCTCCTGTGGCGACATCCATAAAGAATAGCTGGCACTGTGCTGCTGATTAGTTTAGGAGACACAAGGTCTGACCGCACTGCTAATCTGTATCCTGGGCCCTACAATAGGATACCTTTGGGCTTTCTTTTTTTGTTTTTATTCCACTTAGTTGTGTTATTTCTTTGTGACCTGAACAGACTTTGGGGAAAGAGTAGGAATATGTGCAACTGAGTATTTTGATTTGGACACTTGCTGGCTTGAAGCTGAGTTGTTTTAAGAAGGTCAGTGCTATTTGCTTTGCTATTTGGTGAAAGAAATTGATATATGCTATTTATTTCTCCCCCTGCAAACATTCTCCTGCTTATAGTGCTGCTGTACATCAAGTCTTTGTACGTCTTTCTAATAACTAGCTGCTGAAACAAACCCCCACCTCCATCTTCTCTTTCACGCATTCATAAGGCAATCTGGTGCAGTGTGGGCCTTGTAATTACTACCTCTCACTTATTGGTTATCATATATCAGGCACAAAGCTATAAACATCCCATGGAGAACAATGGGAGAGCCTTGCCACAGCCTGGCATGACATTACTATCCCAGAGACACAGGCTGTCTGAGATTGTTATGGGTGTAATAAGAGACACCTCACACTTAAAGCAACACATCTGAACCAGTGTGCTGCCTTTGACAGGGAGTATAATAGCAAATTGCTTCGGCTTGGATCATGTAATTTTCCCTTTGTTCATATTGTTTTGTAATACTCTGTAATTTATTCAGTGTTAGGAGAATGAGCGTTCACAGGAGACAAGCGAACGTTCGGAGCAGCAGCTGGAGCTTTCTTGTTTTCTAATCATGGCTACAGAGTTATGATGTCTGTTTAAGTGACAGTGTTTGCTTCTTTCCAAATCCACAATTTGTTACTTGCTTAATGAGAGGACAGTGTGCACAAAATGTCTCAGTTTCAAGGTTATGCAATTTTATGTAGTGCTATTGGGTGACTGAAGTGAATGGGCCTGGTTCGTCACCCCAGTCCATCTGTGTTTCTCATCCTTCAGTGTTTTGAAACCAGATAATGTCCTTTACAGCCTGTGGCAGGTAGCAAGACTGACACTGCTGTCATATTCTCAAAATATGAGCATTATAGGAATTAAAAATATGGACGATTTAGCTGTTTTACCAGCACCAGATTTTCAAAATGATCCAATCTCTTCAGAAAACCAGTGGCATAGAAATGACTCACATAAATCTATTCAAGGCAACCCTACATCTAGATATGGCCCACTCCCTTTTTTGTCCTTAGCATTTTAAAAACTACAAAGTATGTTTAAAGAAATCAGCATGGATAGTGGAAACACTTGATGTATGATTCTGCTGATTGTCCCACAGAGCTATGCACAGCGGAAATGGAGGAACAACTCACAGCTGGAAAAAAAAACAACTGTGAACAGTTGTGCGATGGCTTCAGCAGCTCCAAGCACAGAAATCGAAGCAATAAATCCTTGGCAGTATTTTAAAATAGTGATTCCATAATTAATGCAGCTCTCTTCTAGCTTGTAAAACATCACTTTCGCACAGTAATATGTTGTTCTTGTGCAATGACAGAGGGCACACGAAGTAAACATGTATTCTAGTTACATTTTACATTGTCATATTTATAAAACTAGTGTCCAACACTTGAGCTTGGTATTCATGTAAACCAAACATTTATTATGGAAACTAGGTTACTGGTTGAATTTAAAAGGATCTGTCTTTGCTTCCAGCTGGCTGTAGACAATGTTTCAATGCTATTGCTTTCAAGGACAGTGTGGTCGTGTTGCTAAAACAGTTTAGTTTTTTTTGTTTTTTTTATATAATACACTTTCTACAGTACCTAATTTAAAATGGGAGAATGGTTGCAAAGTACAAACAAGTAACAATTAAGTGTGATACCAGCAAGGCCATGGGTAGTGGTTGTATTGGACCAATCAGAAAGTCTTGGTTTGGCCCTACAGTAACATTAACAGTGGTCCTAGTTATGAGCTTTGAGATGCTTAAGTTTAGATATAAAATGGGAAATCATTTATTCAGAGATGGTTGGGAACTCTAGTTAGACAATTTAAGGTATTATCCTTTAGCCAAAGCTGCCATAACAAATGTTTTGTACTCTGCTTTTCTTTCCAATCCCAAATCACAAGATCATCACTTGCCCACCCACCTGCCTCTTATTCATCCAATCAGCTGACTTTCATATATGCAGAAGTTCACAGCTGATAGATCATCTACTGTAATAAATGAGTCTTTCTTTTGGTTTTGCTTTTGTTTAGACTCCTTTTTTGAGCTGGCTTGCTTTACCTACCAGGTTAGCTCTGTCAGCCTATTTTTGGAACAAAACCAAGTAAACTGTCTATAGATAGAATAGATATTAAAAGGATTCTGCAATATCCCACACCAACTGTGACGTAAGTTAGAAAAGATATTGTGGGAAAGACGTGTTTGGGCTTCAGTCCTGCAGCTGAATCAACACCAAAATAAAAAATAGCTACAGATGTTTATTTGCTTAAGTGTCCCAAATGTGTATACAGTAGGCTATATGTTAGCAGCTAATACACAGAAAAATAAAAAGGTCAGAATGAAGTGTTGGGATATTGATTATAATTTGTGGTTATTTGCCAAGGTGGAAAAATTGAATGAACTAATGAGGCATTGGTGTGTTAATGTACGTCTGCATACATGCAGTGTGTGTTTATACTGGACAGCCAATGTTAAATGGCTCAATTTGCAACAGTTAAATGTCTTTGCTTTGTTTTTAAAGGCTGAAGTTTCTGGGCACACTTAGGTCCACTCTCAGATGTCCTTGGGGAGCAATGCAGTTGAAAGCAATACTGCATGGTCACGCAGCCGTAGTGTAAAGGGGCAGGAGGTGTTTTGAATGGCTAAGGCTTTGCACAGAGGGAAAGTGGGGTCAGAAGATTCTTAAAGATAAAGTTTTTAGGAAAGGGAGAGTAAACAATGACATTTGATTGTTCAAATTTCTGTGAGGAGGATTTCATAAGAACAAGCTGTATAGCAGGATATATTAAATTCTTCTTTGCTAGAATGTGAATACTTCATGTTGGGAAGTGCTGGGACTGATTGTACTTCACTATGGGTCGAAGTGAATTTAGTGAATGACTTTAGACTGTTTGCCGGGCTGGTGTGGAAGGACTAAAAATGGATTTGGGAGTGGGGGTGGGGGAGCGTGCAAGGTTAAAGGAACAAGTAACATGGCTGACTTCAAATAACACTTGCAGTTGCCATTTATTTTGTCAAGGTCTGTCAATCAAATTTAGAAACTGTACTTACAGAAAGAAAGAAACAAATAGGTTTATAGGAATTCAGTGAGTTCAGCAAAACTCTTCTTGGCAAATGAGATCTTACTGAGCAAAGGGATTTATTCAGTTGCGTTTGTGAAGTTGTATGCAAAAGAAAAAACAAAACAATTTGTTAGTTTTGTGAATGCATCAGTCTAAGCATTAAAAGTTGTCTCCCTATTTTAATTTAGTAGAAACATTGCAAGTTCAGTGTTAAAACACAATTCCTTAATTCCTCTTATTGCATTCTATTTTTATCACCTCTTTCTCCTGCTGAAGATAGCACATTCCAGTCCAGCTCTCGCCCAGTCAGCCCATCTCATCACTTTCTCATACAGAATCACTCCGGTGCCCAGACTGTCTTTAAGAAGTAACGATTCTCAGGGGATGTATCAACCTTGTAAAAGCAACTCTGTTCAATTCATGTACACTGGGAACGCACAGGACGGCGTAAACAAGAAGCAGATTGGCTCCGCAGTTGGTTCGTTGCCTAAATGCCATAAATGAAGAACAGCAAAAGTGATTATAGTGTTAAAATTTAAAATTTAACTGCACAAAAACTGCTTGCAAAGACAACAAGGTCAGACACACGTCCAAATGTTTACTCATGCTGTTGCTGTTAATATTGGTAATGAAGGCTGGTAAGAGCCAGTCAGGGAGTAAGGGTTTGTTTTCCAATGACATCCATCCAGGCTGTAATGCAGCACATTAGCGTTTGGGTTCTTGAAAAAGTAGTATGGACAGCAGGTGTCACCGCAGATGGGATACCTTTTAAAACTATAAGTGTGGATGTAGACTAAAGTTTTTATCATGATGGGTAAAGAAATGTTAATGCTAATATTTACTAGCAAAAGCCAAACATGTGTGTGCTTTAAAGAAAATGCACTTGAAAACATTGTTGTTTGAATTGAGGTGAGAAAATGTGTTATTGACTGAGCTTCCAATTTGCCGGTTGGTATATTTTGTTACTATCGGAGAAAGTCTGTTTCCATCTGTTTCCAATCCTTATGTCGCAATAGGTTAACCATCTGCTGGCAGCAGATTTAAAATATGCTGTTGCAAAATAGTCAAATGTTAAGATGCGTAAATGTAAGATATAAAAATAATCTGGCATAGTTTTTTAACTGCATTTAAATTACAAAAGAACTATCCAGATCCCGGGAGTGTTAGATTCTTGTTACACTTTGACACCTTTTTGTTTGTAAATAGTGATGTTGTACACGATTAATAAATGTTGGTCTAATTAGCTCATCTGTTTGAAAACCCCTGTACGGAGAACAGGTTAAAATCTCAGTTCCATCCAGGCCCTCACATTTGTCCTTCCTTTCTTTCCCTTCTTTCCCCCTTCTTCTCATCTGCACTGTCGGAAAAACTAATAAAACACTGAAGGAGAGTGGATTGCTCACTCTCGTTGAAAAAATGAAGGGAGAGGATCGCTCCTCACAGCTGTGCAGTCCCGGGTCCATATCTAAGGAGCCGCCACCACAGAGGTCAACGCTGTCACAGTCTCACACCCGCCTTTAAATCAATCATGTCAGGGCTGTGAATAGCAGGCCAATAAGCTCAATTAACACCAAAATACTCTGAATCCGTGCCCTTTTGCTGCCCGTCACCACCTCATGGGACGGGCCTCTCAGATCTCAGGACATTAGACAACACCGACAGCCCCAACCCGCCATCGCTTCCAGACCGGCCACGGCCTCGCAGCTTCATACGGCCCCTATCAAGCTATAGTCACATAACTTAGGCCTGCACTCACACACAAACAGCCTGGTGCCTATTTATACATCACATCCTGGCAACGCACATGGGAAAACAAGACCCCTTCACTATCAGCGTATCCAGTGTTGTCTGCCTCTCACTGTTCTCTCCCTCGTCTGATGTTGGAGGGGACAGAGACATAAGATAGCTGCTTAGGATAGCTGAAAGATGGCTGCTTTAGATAGCTGGAGATACCAAAACAACTTCATTATGCATTTGGCAGCGGGGAGCAGTTGCTGATATTCCAGACGTTGCAGTTCCCTGCTGACATTCCTGCGTGTGTAATTGTCTGCAGTGTTGTGTTATCAAATCATTATCAACGTGAGTTAGCGACAGTAAAACAGTAGGGAAGTATGATTTAACTCCGCCTGCTGTGCTTTGGGCCGTGAGATAAAAAGACTTAAATGACTCTTAAACCACTCGTCTTTACTTGGACTCTGATGGTACCAAACGATAGTTCAATCAAAAAAAGACTTCACAACACCAATAGGCATGGCAGAGTATTAAATATGTAGTGGCCAAAACATCAGGCACACCTCACAAGATAATCTCAGTAAAAAAAAATGGAACGCTGTGTAGTGTTTATTTTGTCTGCTCTTTAATTCATCCATTCCCAGGTTACGGTCTAACGTGAGCTATTTGTCCACCCCTGTAGCCACGCGAAGAAGGTGGCTCATCAAACTGATGCTAACCAACAAATATAAACAAGTTAACTTTAAAATGAGCGTACCAGTAAGGAACCAATGAACAATCAAGTTTCGAGCTAATTGAATGAATGTGTCTCATTGCGGAACAAAAATAAGTAAACAAATCAAAGCACAAATACCATGTTTAGAAGACATAACACCCACCACCTGCCAGACACCATTAATTTAAGACTCCCAGTGAAAGCAGGAAAACTCTTAAGACACTATTAGGAAAAGAAAACCAGTCTGTTCATGGTGGGATCGCCCACCAGGATGGTGTAGAGTTACAGAAGGACATCTGTGCTGGTTCTCTCTCTCTTGTTTCCTTCTCTAATGATCGCAAAACATTTATATAGGTTGACATAATAAGGCATGCTAAGATGGGAAAAAAAGGCAAACTTTTAAAATGGATTTAAACATTTTCCAGTTCACAAATTTAACTGAGGAATGGAGGTCAATGGAGGTCGACGAGTTTGAATCTGGCTGGTGACCTTTGCAGCATATTTCATCCTCCTGCCTCTCCCAACATGTCATGTCTGTTTCCATGTAACCTACTTTATACTGGAAAAGACAAAACCTGACCTTTGTATGTTCAAGACAAAACAACTAACTGGAAAAATAATCTTAAAGGAGGAATTTAACAGTCTGATGAGATTAATACCATTCTCATGTTTGTATAATTTAGCACACAAGCAAGACTTGAAACAGCAGGAAATTGGCACTGTTTAAAGGTAAAAAAAAAAATGAAAAGAAGAAAAAACATTTAAAAAATTTCAACCCCTTCTTCTCTTGTCTCACTTCACATCACTTCCACTGATGAAAACTGTGAGCTCTGGAAAGAGTTAGCTCGTGGTTATGGCCCACAGTTAAGAAAAATAAGCATTGTATATACAGTACAATGCTTTTCATTACAGTGATCTGTCATTGATAAATGGAAAGACGAACGCAGTATTTTATATGTTACTCCTTTCTTTACTTAACGGTGAAAAACGGTAAGACTTAATGTACGTTGTAGGCTGTATTACAAAATGATAAATGTGGAGATCTGAAACTGAATAAACTTCAACAAACTGGAACTCTAAGATTAGGTCTCACCGATTTGTTGATGATCACCCAGTGGCCAACTTTTATCTGTGTAAACTGTCAGGACTGACTGTTGGTGATCAAACCCAGGTCAGCGGCCCAGCGTGGTGCCTCCAGCTTATCTTGATTACTGTTTTATCTCTATTTTTGTTCTTTTTTCATCCGTTTACTTTCCTGACAAAGCTTCACACACGGCACCTGGAAGTTTGATCCACCACACTTGCTGAGTTTCAAGCAATGCAGAAGTGTTTTAGCCATGATCACACAGTGTTGGCCAAAACTGATATGCTTAGATGTATGATGGATTCAAAATCAATTTGATGTTCTCCATTCACTTAGGCACATTTAATCACAATGATCTTCCTTAATCCTGTTAATCTGCATATCCCATTTCTCAGGGACTTTCTGATGGGAAATACAACATGTGCTGGCGAAAGAGCCATAATTCATATTTTAGCATGTTGACTCATTCCACGGTGCAGCCAAGTGTGCAGCTACATCGGCGAGGCGGAGGAGAGGGGGTTCAGTTGGCCATTATAATTATGATGATGAAGCGCAAATATCTCCTGTCATTTGCCGTGCGTCTGCACAGTCCGATTACAAGCTATCAAACCAGCTCTGAGCGGAGAGAGAGCGAAAGTGGCTCCGTAATGATGATGATGAGGCGCAAATACTTCTTGCCATTTGTCATGTTTTCATGTGTTTGACCATTTCAATTACATGCTGTCAGCTGGAGAAGGAGAGAGAGAAAGAGAGGGACAGAGCAAGAGACTGCAAGAGATAGAGTGCATGCCAGGGAGAGTGCGAGTGACACATGTTCCACACAGCGAGTGAGGGAGGACACATGGTGAGATCGAGTCAAAGAAAGAAAGAAAGAAGGGAAGGAAGGGAGGAAGAAAGAAAGAAAGGAAGAGAGAGAGAGAGAGAGAGAAAGAAAGAGAGGGCAGAGCTACATGTGAGAGAAAGAAAAATGGCGGCACAGAGAAATGGGCGGCTGGAGGGCACGCACAGGGATATCAACTATCTTTGACCCTCCATCGCCTTCTAACACGCGCCCACCCCTTCACAACCTCCCTCCAGCTCAAACCCCCATCTGCCCACTCCATAAGCCTCGGCACTGCGACGGCAAACAAGTCCTAAATATAACCTGTGGATGGATGAGGGAATCAGGTGGACTCTCCTCTGGAAAGACTCCATGTCTGAAGGGTGTGTGTAGAAATGTGTGTAGAAATGTGTGTGTTTGCGTGTGAGTGTGAGCGTGTGTTTGGAGGGGTGGGAAGTTATCATATGTGCATTTGTCCCTATTAGTGTGCATGGGAATGCATCCCAAGACTTACATAAATACTGTGCTAATGTGTTGTTGCTGTTTGCTGCATGTTGTAAGAGGAGAGACAGAAGAAAGTAGCAACATTACGCAATTACTAAACTTGAGGACAATTTAATCTAAGAATGACATTTAGAGAATCAGATTTCCAAATGTATTCTTGTATTCCATTAGAATTGAGAGGAAAATATTTTGCATTTGACCTTTTTGAAAGCGTTAGTTGCTTTTCAGTTTAACATTTTACATTAAAAATGAAATACATTGTAATGAAATACATAATATTACCAAAGATTTGTGTCCCTTTAGACGGTCTCAACCCCCAGGTTCAGAACTATCCACTATCAAACTGAGATAAAAGCAGCGAGGGAGGGATGTTGCTTGATTTGTGCTGAACAAGTTTCGCCTTTTTTTTTTTTTTGCCTGATTTACTCCATAGGATTATAGTACACTTTACTCTTGCTCTAGAGTAACTTAAATAATTCACATAGTTGAAGTTTTACATGATTACATGAAAATCAATACAAAGATTTAAGACATAAAAAGGATTGAGGAAATAGAATGACAAAATACAATAAGAGTACTAGAAATACATGAATTCCATTCAATGCGCAGCTTTGTTTAAAATAACAAGCAAATCATAAACCAAACAACTAAGCAGTGACTGATTTAAAACAAATATATTGCTTTGGCTGAGTCTGTGGTCCCTGGAGAACCAGCTGATTTAGTGAATGTTTATGTTCTCCCTTTTCCGTGATCTCCTAAAAGTGAACATAACACGTAAGCTGCTGCTGCCATAAACTTTAAGGAAGAAGAAGAAGAAGAAGAAGAAGAAGAAGAAGAAGTGACCATACTCTTTGGCACTTATTGCCATCTACTAAAAAACAAGCAAAACAAACAAAACAACAAAACCAACTTTCACTTGTCAGTCTGTCAGTCAGACAGTCACAGCACAGATGGAGAGCTGGTTGAAAAATAGGTCAGAAGGTAATCTGGTCCAATATTGTTGTTGTTGTTGTTGTTGTGATTTTAATGCAAGTTAGTTTGCAGCAGGCTGCCTCCAGTTTTTGGTAGCTAATGTTACATTAAGATAGCTAAAATTAGCTTGAGACCAACTCAAATTAGACCAGGATTAGCATTTTATTGTTAGAGCATAGGGTTGTCTCCACTGGTCATATTTTATTTATAGCACGATGACATTTTGTAATCCATACACATGTGCACGCATGACAATGCTGAGACCACAGAGTCGCCCCTGCCCCCCATAACATGTCCCAGTTTAAGCATTGTTTATGTGCAATAGCTGATTTGTGTTGCATCCTTCAAATTAAACATTTATGTGCCGGTCATCTCATCCCCACTAGTTCCTTTTCTCCCCTCCCCTTGGTTTCTATAACCAGCCATTGTGGGTGCCACGAGGCCGAGGTGTAAGGCTAAACCTGCGCTAACACCAGACAGCTAATAGGCTCATCCATCATGGAGGAAATGAGGCTCTCCCCCGATCTCTCTCTCTCCCGCCTCCGTCTCGCTCAGCCAACTCCTGAGCCAAATAGCGCTCACACACTTACAGTCAACATTACTGCAAAGTTTCTACCAGGGTACCATTTCTTTATTATTCTAAGTGAACAAGGGGGCCCTTCACAGTCAGCGTAATTTATCCAGTGTCTCATTTCAGAATAAAAAAGCCCAAAAATGAAGCGAAAGGAGCGAGAAGGTCGTTGTGGTTTGAAACCTCCAAACCTCAGGCCTTCCTGAATTGCTTGCACATAGAACCGAGGCCTTGGGGTCAGAAGGAGGCCTATTTAATCCTGGCTTTGTTTTGACACAGGCAAAAACACAGATCCATCAGTAGGATCCTTTACAAACCCCCGCATTCCAGCGATTGTTCCCTTCTTGATAATTTCAGGGCAGAAAATGTCACCTTCATAGATATGACACTAAAAATGTCTTAAAGCTTACTTTCTCAAGGTAACACTAAAGTAAATATTTTAAGATGGTATACAGATGCTCTCTAATGAACTCAAAGATACTGACAAAAAGTTTTTTACTGGAATACCAGAACTTCTGGTGCCTGAGGATACAGAGTCCAGTAAAACTAAATATTTATAGCCATAGTACGAGCCTCGCATGGCACCTATAAAAAAACAGAATGACTTTGGATTGTTTAGCCAAATTTACTCAAATGCATTTTTTAAAGTCAAAATGAAATGAATATTGATTTTAGCTTAAAAACCAGGACATCTGTACCTATTTGCCCACAATGAATAGTTCTTATGTATTTTCTAATTTGACATTGCTACAATGTCCGCCAGGAGATGTGTGTTGTGATTTCCAATCATGTTCTGATAAAGAGGGTAAACATGCAGTAGGTTCACCCTGAAGGTTCAATGCTGTTAGCCATTGGTATTGTGTCATTTGAGCACTTCGGCCAAGTTGTGTTCAACAAGGACCAGCAAAAACGAGTATAGGGGAAATGACTACATGACGGATAGCAATGTCGTTTTAGATAGATGCTGAGCTAAAACCTAAAGAATACCTAGTCCATTAAAGCACCAGACATTCATGTCCAAAGAACATCATGCATTTTCTACCTTTAATATACTGCGACATTGTTTCTGCCCATTCCTGACTAAACAGGGATGGACAGAACTCAAAAGATATAATAAAGCTTTAACTCTGGTGCCATTCATTTGGGGATTGGTGATGATCCGTCACCTGATGCTTGCATCAGTGTGTCTCTATTGCCTCATTACATGTTTCAGTGAGTCACACTGAGTGTGACCACGGCACCAGTTTTGAACAAAATGAAATGAATGCGAGTCTTCAAGAAGTTGTTGCTGACAGATTCACAAACTTCATTGTAGAAAAAGAATACAATTTTGTCTCGTACATATCTTATATCGCTTACAAGTAATTCTGGTGAAGTTAGGGAGTGACAGATAAAGACTGTATATTCAAGTCTTGTTCCTTGGCAGACTCAGTGACACCTTACTGTATGGAGCTACGGCAAATCATAAACTACTGCCCTCTTAAAGCAAACCAGAATGATCCAAATTGTTTGAAATCAAAGTCCTCAGCACCTCTTCACCATAAAGACCACTGTTCTCCCATCAGGCCAGGTTGTCAGAGAGAGCTGGCATGGACAAAAATCTTGGCAGCAAGTGCACTAAAATAATATATTTAAAATATCTGGCACAGCGGTTTTGTAGCTGGTGGAAGAGAGAACAATGGCACAGGGCTAAGAGAAGCATTTTCTTGGGTGACAGACAGTGATATCCATTTGTTTATCCGACAAATGTGGACTTTTAAATTCTACAGTCAGAGAGCTAGCATTGTCCAAAGAAATGTATGTTGATCAGAACAATAGGTTAAAATGATCTATGATATCTATTTTTTGATGAACACCATGTCCCATAAACTCAAGATATTGTGGCCTAAATGTCACAAGAGATGACTTAATCTGAGGGCTGAATGATTTGGAAGTTTCAGAGAAACAATAATAGTTGGAAAAAAAAGAAAACCGTGACTTCAAATCACAGAAGCTGGTGGAGCAGAAGCTTGCCTGAACTTCCACTCTAACAAAACAAAAACGTCTTGTATCAATATTTGCAGGAAGTACAGGATGTGACGGGTGTTGAAGAAATACTGGCCCACGGATAACAGTCAGCTCCTGGCATAGGAGAAACTAGTTACAGCAAAATGTTTCAAAAAATGTGTATCACCTTTCAAAAACTGGAAAAATATGCACAAAATCTGCCCAAACTATCAATATAGTTTATATTTCCTTCCGCAAATTTTAGTTTGGTTTGTGCAACAATTAGTCTTCCTTTGTAAACTTGTGCTGGTTACATACAGACAGAAATTCATAGACATTCAAAAAAAATGTACTCACACACACACACACACACACCTTTTGATGGTAAAAGACTTCTTTGATTTAGTCCCAAGTGCTATACCCAGAACTCAGTATGTTTTCCCAAAAGCAGGAAAATCAAGAAAAGTCCAGGTTCCTAAATTACTGTCACTCAAAGAGTTTCTTTCTCTCTCTCTTGCGCGCCGTCTCCAGTCACCTCTCCTCCCACCAGTCCCGCAGTCTCCGACCCTTTCCTACTTCCACCAGCAGCAATGGGGGCTTTCTCTTGTTTCCTGGTGCTGGCACTGCTGGATAAACACACAACCTCCCCCTCATATAAAGGCTCAATTCTTCTCCATCATGTTTTAAATATGGATACAAAGAGAAACTTGTATGATAATTTCTGGCATATGGTGGTGGGGGTCAGCGGGTGGGGTATGTGTGTGTAAGAAAGCTGGAGGGTGGGGGGGGGAGGGGGGTTGCAGGCCAGACAGAGTTCTGCCTTGTTCAGATACTTGTCTAAGATTTCAAGTTTTTTGTTTTATGCAAGACCAGACTGGTGCCATTTGACAAGAGTGACTGACTGAGCTGCAGTTTGTGTCCAAGTGTGCCCAAAAATCTGAGGTATAACTCACATTGGCTCCTTTCAGTCACTGGCTGATATGATAAGTCTTGGCAGGGCATGCTGCAGCATTAAGCAGCACTGGTATGGAACTTGGGTGACAAGAGGAAAGCACACGGAGGAGCCAAAAGTTAAACAAAGACTTAATTGCAAAACTCAAATCAGGATCCCGTCTCCTCTCCAATGGGGGGCTTGGTAATGTCGGGTATGCCTCTAACTTTTATCTTTGATTCCCTGATGGAGTAATGGAAATGAAGGTAGAATCTGGCTCCTGGGCTGGAACATGCCAGAGATGACACAGATACCCTGGAAGATACTGATGGCCTGCTGATAGCCAGTAGATCACCTTACTGCCCCGATGCCAGCAGCACCACAGCATGGCAAGTACAGGCCGCCGAAGAGAGTGATGTTACCCTCTGTGGATGCTTCAGAGACGACAACAGTCATACAGCAAAGTAGCTGCAGGCTTTAAAAATAGAGATGTCAGTTGTAAATCCTTTTTTAACAAGGTATATATCTTGGTCTAATAAAGCTTGGAATACTAAATATAGAATCTACAAGCAGTTGATGTAGTTAAGATATCCACCACTACAGTCCCTGAATAATTTGAGATGAGAGGTTTTAAAAATGTATTTCTCTTCTTAACCCTCGATACTGGTGTACTCATCTAAATTACTTATTTTAAATTAAAAAAGTCAAAGTAACCTCTTGAAACTATAATGTGTAACATATCCTCATTAAGATGTCATGACTGGGCCTACGTTGTTATTTGTTGTCTGTTGACATTATCCCAAATGATTTCATCAGTCCAGTGTAATCTGTAATTTTAACAGTTTGTTTTATTTGGCTTCCTGTCAATAGCATCATTTCTCAGCATGCGTAAGAGCTGTGGCTGCCAACCAGAAACAGACAAATGCAGTTTCATACCGCATCTTAAAAATACAATTGAGGTCCCACACTACTTCATCACATCATTAAACATTCTCCTTTATTATCGTTTTTAATAGAGTGAGCGACCGCAAGCAGCACAAGCTATGAAATGTCTCTTTAATGATTACTTTTATTAACATGTATGGCAGCAGATTTGCTTTGATGATAAAAAATAAGACTTTCAGATAAATGATTCTGCATATTCTCACACAACTCTACCGTTTAAGCTCCTGCGATTTGGTTTAATTTGGCTTGCCACCAGATTTGTATTTTATGGCTATTTTTGTTATTAACAGCTATTGTGAATAAATGAAATGGAAAACCTTCTTAACATTTGTATGCGTTGTCCCTGTTCTTCTTTTGCTCGTCAGATTGTTGGCCCGTTGATGCTGATAAGACAGGGCCAAGAGGAGGCAGTGAAGGAAAGCCAGCTCCAGGTGTTCACACTGCTCTACACAACCTCAGGAGTGTAAAAGGTAGGATGCAGTTTACAGAGTCAAGTTGTGATATTGTAGAATTATAGTGCAGAAAATGATAACACAAATGTTATCTTTATAAAGTAGACAGTTTCAGATAAAATATTCTTTTATATGTGTAGGTGTCGTTATTTTACAATTATTGTTTAATGTAATAATTCTGGAATGAGGTAAATAATTCTTAAATATATTCTCCCTAGGAAAAGCTATTTTTATCTCATATGATTAAAGACAAAAATTGGCAAGGCTGATTCTTTGGTAATGTCCAGGCCTTCCCGTTACACATTCTCCCTCCCCAGCTATCATCAACATTGCTTATCGACCTTGACTAAATATGTTTTGCCTACAGATAAGGTGAGAAATTCTTAAAAAAAAAACACAGTATTGAAAGTACAGATACCAGGCTGCTTGTTAGCTAGTATGTAGGATTGACTCAAACTGGGATTATTTTGTGAAACTTTCATGACCAAAATTAAGAATGTACTTAATTTAAACTTAATTTATGAGCCAACATGGTGAAAAAGTCCAAAATGAAGTCACAGCAGGTACAAAGTTTGTATGTTATCAGATCAATTACCTTAACAACATCGAGCTCTGTAGATCCCGACATATAAGAGGGTCAATTTGGATTTCACTGAATAACAGGTCATTCTGTTGTACAGGATTTGATGCTTATCAACGGTGGAAACAGAGGTTAGAGGAGGCAGCAACCAAAGCAATCAGATAGGAGCTGGCTCCAGGATTCTTTCTGGGGCGATTCTGATGATAAAACAGGATCAGCTGAGATTTAAGCTAGAGTGTGACACTGGGCGTAGTTGGATTGTGGAGATGGTGAACTCTCACTAAAGAGGTGAAAAACAAGGGAGGGGGTGGATTTGATAAGAGGAGAATATAACCTATTCTTTGTGTACAGGGACTTCACCATTCGTCACAGGATTAGTTTATGCACCAGAGGTTACATCAGAATGACAATGAATATCTTCGCACATGGAACTATTTATTTTAATAAATTATAGTCAGGTTGTTTTTGCAGCAGTGTGAGGGACACCGGTGATGATTGGCAGACCGGTGTGGAGTTAATAAAGCAGTTCATTCTTCTGTCTTTCAGAACATAGAGCACACATTCACCAGTTGCCAACAGACACAGCCTACTCTGGTTTGCTGAAGAGGAAATATAAAAAAACCTGTTTCTTTTGTAATCATCCCAAAAGCCTATTTGATATTTTAATCCGATCTCACCTTACCCCGTCTCTCAAAAAATTAAAAGTGCAAGATCTGGAAAAAAAAAACAAAAAACAACACATTAAGTTTTCATCTGGCTAAAGGTCTTCCATTTTGCTTTATTCCAATGAGACTGTTGGTGTTTTTGTAAAGACCACATCAAATGTCTAATTACTCGTGCCTGGTCCAGAGGGGGAACTATTGACAATCACAGATACAGCTGGATTCTTGCACCAGATTTCCAACAAGATAAAACTACAAGAAAAGCTTTATTCAACAGAGTAGGCATTTCCATTACTGAGCTGTGACTGTTTCTTTCATTTTATAAAGACTCAACATTTGCCACTGACTTTGCTTCATTAATCTTGAATGCTTGTAAAAGAAGGGTCAACCAACAAAATTTGACACAAATATGACGTTCACCAAAGCTACATATAGACACTGATACCTGTGCATTGTTGAGGTGTCCCAAAAACAGAGTTCTCATTACCTGAGCAGTGACCCTTTGTAGCATTTTGAATCAATTCACATTTAATCTGGTTACAATTAGATCAAGAAAGGCCGGCTATCAAAGGGGCTTTCTTTTTATCTCTACTGTGTGTGTGTATGTGTGTGTGTGTGTGTGTGTGTGCGTGTTTTGTGTCACCCCGTGCCTTCACAAGACTGAGGCACACGGGGGAGTTCAGGAGACATACTGCAGGGAGGGTGATGTGAGATAAAGAGCCCCTATGCCAAACTGTACAGCAGAAAACTGATCTCAGAGATAATAAAGATCTAAAACGCCAGTTTCAAGCTGGTAACTCTGACTCATAACAACCTCCTCAGTGCAGCAGGCATGAAAGGAAAACACTGAATGAATCTGACATGTGAAGAAGTGAGAGTCAGGAAGGAAACAAAGCTTTTAGTGTCTCCGCAGAGACTCGTCAGGAGTTTTATGTTGTTTGTTTGGCAGGTTGGGGGGGCTAAGTACACATATGTATGCAATGTTGTTTTATATCATTTTTAAAAATGTGTTCATTCAAAACCAATGATATCCTCATTGGCCCTGAGCTGTTGTAGCTGACTACTAAGTTGCAAATGTTAACATTCATCCATCAATTATCTATACCGCTTCCCATTCAGGGTTGTGGGGGACCTGGAGCCAATTGCAGCTCATCGATGTTTCATGTGTAACACATCTCCCAGCAAAACTGTAACACTGACTTCATAACAGCAACAACACATAAATAAAACTAGTTATCTTCCACAATAATATCTAATATTCTAATTTCAAATTTCTATATATATATATATATATTTCCTTTTAATTTTGTGTTTTTTTATCTTTTATTTCTGCCTTTCCTTTGTCCAAGTTTGAAACACCGCAGTCAAATTCTTAGTATGTTTGCAAATACCTGGCAATAAAATTATTTCTGATTCTGAATAGCGTTCTATATCAAGGCAGAACCTAAATATAAAACAGGTGTGAAAAAATATGTTTTCAAGACACTTTAGAAATGCTGCATGTGGTTGGACAGTGGCATTTTCGCGACATTGTCTATCAAAAATAAATCAGAAATTCAGCACTGAGCCGCCTGTAAACTGCAGCAGATCAGCGACAGCAGCTGCCGTGCACAGACAACGCAGGCAATGTGTTCTCAGTGGAAGGGTCCCAGTTAAGAGCCAAAGGTATTTCTCCTGCCCAAGGCTGGATCTGGCTTAATGTTGCAAACTGGCAAGCTTAATCACATCCAGTCATTGCTGTAAAACATTTCAACCTAATTAAGAGCAAAAAAAATCTGGAAAGTGCAGACTTTGGATGGGCACGTCTCATTCTACTCTCTACAGAATGCAGTAAAAAGTTTCCAACAGTAAGAAATCTGCCATCTGCTGACCCTCGCAAAGCAAAGCACCTGTCAACTGAAGAGAGTGGAACGACACTTTGGCTCTGATTGGTGATCTTAATCTCAGATACAGGAAGAATATTATAACCAGTATTTTGATGATTTCCAGCTAAGATAAATCGATGCATTTCCACCTCCCTCTGGCTCTGCTGAATGCTACCTGCCCACCATCACCTGTCCAGGTTTCATTCTGTCATGATGCTATATCATCCTTGAGCCCTGCTTTTCATTCATTCCATTATTCTCTCCCGATTGAAATGAAATATGGGAAATCACCTCAGCGTTCCAGTTAAATACACTCCCTGCCTCTCCATATACGTTGCGTCGGTATGTGAGTGCGGTGATGACTTAGGGAGAGCTCCTGCTGCGGAGGGCATTAATAAACCAGAGTTCAGTGAGTCAACATGCAAGAATGTACTTTTCTGTGTTTTTGATCCTGTAATGCTCCAGCCAGCAAAGCAAACTCTCTCAGTCTCAACGTCAGGACTGAGGACGAGCTACAACTTCTCCATGTAAAATACTGTTAGCACAAACGTTTCATCCGTCACAGCTGTGGGATGGAGAGCCTGTCTGTAGGATTGAGACAAAATATTAATGCTGTATGTGAAGGTCAGATAGATAGCCATGTATTCTGGTGGGTATATTTTTTACATCTATGAACCAGAGTTAGCCATAACCTTATAATCATTTGACTAATCTGTATGGAGCATAACCTTTGGTCGCTCATTTCTCCTGTTTCCAACATATTAACATTGATGACGCAATGTTCACTTGCTGCCTTATAGACTCCACAGACAGGAGCCATTGTAACAAGATAATCAGTTTTATTCTCTCCATCTGTCAGCGATCTTAATGTTGGCTGATCTGTGTACAAGTTAATGCATTTTTTCTTGTTTGGCTGCAGATTTTCCTCGAAGAGTTTAGCAGTCTTTCTCCCTCACATCAACCCAGGCTAAACAAATCTGACAGACTTCACAGAAATATGAAGATAACATTGTTGTCTTCTTACTGTTTAATCAATTCACTGTTACCTGTTGTGGGAGGCAACGAAGTGAATTTAATTTTGTTTTTGTGACGACTGTACTTTACCAAAGTATTTCCTTTAAATTTTTCTTTTTCCCCACTTAACTATAATTCAGTAATTTGATCAGATAGCCACATCTGTCAAATAAATGTATTTTATTTCCCCAGTGACTACTAAAGCTTCTGTCCAGTTACTTTGTGATTTTTGTTATTTTTTCATTTAATAAATTCTGGCTCCTTGTCTAAAGACTTTGGACGACATTTGTGGTCTGTACTTGTGTCCTGCATCACATTTGCCCACACAACACTTGACACCTGTAGGCAGCTGTGAATTATGAAGCATGTTCAGTGTCAGGAGAGGTTTACCTTCCCTGGGTGTCATTGTCCAGTCCTGATGATCTACAGCACATCTTAACTCTTCGGCCTGTTGATTTAAAGCACGCGTCTGAGCAGTTCCCTCCCACTGCAGCCACAAAGTCATCGCCTATGGCTGGGGGGCCACAGTCAGGGGCCTGAATAGTCCCTGTCATGCTGGGCAACGTGGTTCCACAGGGAGTCATAGTGAAGTCTAATAAAGCCCCAGCATGTTGGGGAGGAGAGGGGCCCCCCATCCGCAGAGGGGGTTCAATCTGTCAAGGCCCAATTGTGAAGTCCTAAACAACACTGACGGCTGTATTCCTGAAGGCACACAGTGTTACTGTGCAACTGAACAGGTTTGAGCTGATGCTCCCTCTGTGCTGCTGTCTAAACTATACGGCCCATTGCACAAACACTAGATACATACACCATAGTGACCAATACGCCGGACTAATGAAGGCTAAAGTGGGTTAACACTAAACTCTGTGAGACAACTGATGTTCGCAGATAAATCCCGTGCATTGCAACAGCAGAAATGACTGACTGGAAGCCCATCAGGCTAAACTGAGCAACTACAGTTTATGAAGATATTCTTTGGTGGCCATTGTGAAAAAAAAAATGGTTCTAACATACAGTAAGACATTCAAATTCTAAAAATATTGGCTTCAATGTGATAAACTTATAAATATTAATGAGAAAATCTAATATAATTTAAACTGCAAATCTTCCCCCATCAGTTTATAACATGCCTCTGTATACAGTGTCTGGCAGACTCAGCTCATTGAGTACTGCGTAGCCTCTGCTTTCAGATAATTTACCATGAAATGGAGAATCTACAGGTGGGAAGCAGCACCTTCAAAAAACAAAACAAAAAACTGTTGATGTGTCCAGCAGTGAGGACACCTATGGTCTCTACAATGTTCCCAGAGCCCTGCAGCTTTGAGGCATGCTTCAATTAAAGGAACACTTGACTGATTTTGAACCTTATTTCCATGTATTAGTCATAGCGGTGGCAGGTCTGTCTCTTCTAAGACACTTGCCAATGCGCCGTGCAGTCAGCTGAAGCAGCCGATTTGTTCTGACATCAATGAACAGTAAAAAAAAAAAAAAAACCACAGAGAGAGTCTGGCTCAGAAACTTGTTTCTCTTTTCTCTGTCTGCATGGGCTCTGGGGTTGTCATTACAGCTAAGTGTGGATTTGGAAAAAGGCGGCTAGAATGACATCCCAGGACAGGACATTATGGATTACTTCACGTTTTACAACATGTCAGGGTCAGGGCATATGAACTACTACTTAGTCGTGAGGAAATGCAGAGCAGAGACTCAGACTGTCTCTGATTTTTCCAGGGGACAACAACATAGCAGGACGATAGAAGCCTCCAGCAGCTGACAGGTAGCGCTAATGTTCCAGCTGCTGTGCAGTGCCAACTTAAACCAAATCACTGTGCTACAGCCAACAGAAACAAAGGGAGCGTTAGTTGAGCAAGTGACTTTGTTGACAAAATCTATCTAGTTTCGAATACAATTACCTGCTATTTTCATTTTAATTATCTAAATGTGTTCTCATTTTTCAGGTTGTACTCTAATCAACATGCTAAAACCAACTAAATGTTAACTGTGACTCGAGTATCAGCAAAAAGTACAAATGCAGTTAAAAATTTTCCTTCCCAATCACAAAATGAAGAGAAAAAAAAAAATCCTTCTCATAGATATAGACAGATTTATGGATATGCAGCATCAGTCGGATGTCTTTTCATCCTGCAAAAGATATTCCTCCTCTGCTGCTTTGTCTCAGGTGTAATATAAGTTAAAGGGTTTCTTCATTCAAATCTGAGTATCTGAGGATAAAGGGTGTTATAAGATGTACATATAATAAAGCCCAGTGAGACACATTTGAGCTTCTCTACTATATGAATTCTATTATAAAACAAGTGGTGCTGAATATCATGCATCTCCAACAGCTTGGAGATGAACCTGGGACGCTGCACCAACCACTCAACAAACCGCGCTGCCATGACTCACCTTTTAACTTCTTTCAGATCCTCAAGTTGAAGTGAATCTTCAGCTCCTTCCACTTTGACTTTAGCTGCACCCCAGCCTGCACCTCAACTTTAGCTATGTATGTAAAATTATAACAAACAAACAGTTATAACAAACAATGCAAAGTAGTTCCTACTGGTAATTATGTGGAAGAAAACATGACTATGTCTGAAAGATGTTATTGTATAATTAAAAACTAAAAAAGGGAAACTCTCATTGCATGGTTAAACACTAAAGCGGTGAAACCAGCTACACATTATATGACAACTCACAATGTCTGTTCTTACTGCGTAATGGAATAATCTCAGTCTTAATCATTCTGCTCTTCAACTCCACAACTTTTTCAATACATACAGAGGAATGCAAGGTCAGCCTAATAAAATCCCACAGAGGTCTTTCCCTCTGGTCATAATGGCCACATTATATAGCTGTACATCTGTGACCCAGAGGAACTGTCACAGCCGGACTGTTTGCCTCCTCTGTGCTCTTCCTGGCAAGAGGGGCACTCCCACTGCTCTGTTATAATGTCAGGCAAGGATGACCGGGCCTCACTAATACATGCTAATGCATTCAGAGTGAAACATTTGCTGCCAACCGCATATTTTTTAAACTGTACATCAATACTAATGTTAAAAACATTGACCGCCGCATCTTGCTAACACTGCAAAACAAGATGAGTTTGGTCACTGACCAGCAATGACACGTCTGCAACATGTGCCCAACGCCATCACGAAGTGTATTTGCAAGGGATTACCAAGGAGTTCTGTGATAAAGCACTCAACTGTTTTCCACACGAGGGTATTAGAGATGGATAGAAACAGAGAGTAAGAGGGGGAGAGGAAGACAGGAATAGTAAACGAGCTAGATGGACAGATAGACAAAGAGTGACCGAGAGACACTGAGAGTTGGAAACAGAGAAAGACAGACAGCCATGCAGAGGGAGAAATGAGCAGTGGCAGAAGCGACAGGCTGCGAGTATGAGATGGCAGTGAGGGAGAGTGAGAGAAAGTGGGGAACAAAGAACATATTGTCAATGCTGGGCGCTAATCGTCTCCTCTCAGGCTGCCAGAGACAACAGGTGAGAGCAGTTTGACTCCCTGCAGGCTCCATGAAGCTTTCAGGCCTATGTGTGAGTCTGTGTGTGTGTGTGTGTGTGTGTGTGTGCATGCAGGGGCCAGGGGACCTCGGGAGAGCTCTGCCAATGCCAACTCAAACGGCAAATGAAGAGTGAGGGCTGCACCATCAAAGGGCTCTTTTCAGACATGCCAGGGCCTTGGCTGTATATATATGCATGTGTGTGAGAGTGTGTCTGTGTGAATTTAAGTGTGTATGTGTATTGAAATTATGTGTCTCGTGTATTTGTGTAGTTGCATGTGTAATCTATGTGCACAATACAGTTCACAGTTTAGATTTCATCTTTAGTTGACATTTTTTGGTCAAATGATCTGTTCGCTTGTTCTGCGTCTTTTTATTTTCATTCATATGTACAAGTTTGCAGACAAGCATAAGAAGCAGAAAATGTATTTTAAGTGGAAAATAATATATGCTGATATAAGATGCCCAAAGCTGCACCGGCAGTGCGACCGCTAATTTTCAATAAAATGTCAAAATCAAGGAAATATAAGATCCAGCAGGAAGTGAGCTACTGTTTGAAACGACTATGTGCTGTTTTCAAAACTCACCTGAGATCTGATGTTGCTGATTTGGGCAACACAATCTTAATAAAACCACTGTGATGCTCAAACTGATCTTCAAATGTCAACACATTTCTACTTTTGTGTTTATTATTCAGCTCCTGGATTTATGGAAAAATCTTCCACCAGGACATGAAAGCTCGCCCGAGTGCCTACTGATCACCTGTCTGTCTGTGCTGCTCAGGATGCAGCTCACAGGATTTTCATTCATGACAGAACATTCTTAATAGCTGAGCTCAGCTGGTATTTACACTGAGTCTTCTTTAAAAAGAACATGATGTCTTCAAGAGGCATTTCTGCCTCACAAATTAGCCAACTTTTAACCACTGAAATTTGGCTGTAGTATCAGCTGAGTTTAATTTAGTCCTTGGATGATGTTTTCAACTCTGTACCACTTGAAACCTTTGGACTATAAATACTTACCATTTCAGGGTCACCACCACGCATCGTCAACTCTGCTGAGCTCCAGCTGTTCAACAAAACATAATGCAGAAAATGAGGGTTCCCAGATCATTGTTGAATATTCCTCATATCCCAAATTGTCACTCTTTAACACAACGGCCTACATTTTACAGAGAAAATACACACCTTGTGTGATCTTAGTCAGATGTTTTTTTCGGTCAACAAGTTTATTTCTAATCAACATTCACATGATTTATGACAAAACAATAGCGAAGGACAAACTGCACATGTTTTGTATTGTGGAAAAACTAAAATACGTGGAGAACTAAATCCATGCTGAGTTCAAAACTATGATGACTGTTTGAGTTAAAATTCATGCAAATATTTGCATGTCAGCAATCTCTCTCTCTCTCTCTCTCTCTCTCTCTCTCTCTCACAACCCAACCGGTCGAGGCGGATGGCCGCCCCCTCTGAGCCTGGTTCTGCTCGAGGTTTCTGCCTCTTGAAGGAAGTTTTTCTTTGCCACTGTCACCAAATGCTTGCTCATCGGGGGGTCTGTTGGATCTCTTTAAATCATTTTATAAAGAGCTTGGTCTAGACCTGCTCTATGTGTAAAGTGCCTTGATGTAACTTTGTTATGATTTTGTGCTATATAAATAAACTGATTTGATTTTGAATTTTCATTTGATAAAGAGAGGAACGAAACTAATCCATGCCAGTTAACAAAGTACAGAATAATTACAAAACACCAAAGTTCATACCAATACCTGGCCACCTTTAAAAAATGTTTTTCATTCATAACAATGTGACTTCTTTCGATTATAAAACAAACAAAAAAGCTGGTGGAACATACAGATGATCCCATCTTGTTTTAGATATTCCTACTCCGTGGACTGAACGAACTGCGCATGCTCGGACAGCCGACGACACGTTAACTTGAGCTAGCTTAATTTGAAGGCTTTTTACCGGCTTAAAAAAAGCAGATAGTTAACTAAACGTGATCCACAACGTCCCCATAAATGAACTTTCAGGTAAGTTCTTAAATATTTCAGACACATAGACACTCCTTACGTCACGGCCGCTTAGAGGATTACCCATGATCCTTTGTATCTGCTCCATTGCTCGTCGCAGCAGGTTTCCTGAACTTCTTTAACTGTTATTAAGCCGACACATGTCCACCAATCGGATTTAAGAGGCACAATTTAGTACATTTTCCTCACCAAATTCTCCATCTGCTCACAGCAGCAGGAATAACAATTGGATTCAAAGCATCAGAGAGTCGGCTTATTATGTGTTAACTGTCTGACAACATGTCATGCTGTCATGTGACCCAGAACAGCTGTTTGCAGATCAGATCTCTTCACTTTCTTCCTTGGATCAAGGAAATGACCGGACACTTTCAAGATGGAGAGATTAAAAAAGTAGTGGGAGAGTGTTGGGTTGTTGTTTTTTCTTTTTTTTTTTTTACTCCTAAGGTTAATTATGGTTGTTTTACTACCATCCCATGCTGTTCCCACAGCAGGAACTCACTGCTGTGGATGATCTGGGATCATCTGTGAATGAAGGGATGTGGTGATTTATTTTTCCTGAAAAGGATTATTAGGTGATGATGAATTCATATCAGGTCGTCTGAATGAGTCAAATGCAAGGAATGTCTGACAAAGGTGGACAATTTACCAGCTTTGCTGAAAATACAGAATGAAACAGCCATTTTTCATAGCTCGACATATCTTTTGTAATATTGTTCTCACTAAAACTAGTACCTTAAAAGTTAGTAATGCAGAAGGTCTTACAGTGTTGTCAAATTGGTTACCACTTAATTCTGAGGTAAAACCGTGTCCGTAACATTGTTTATAATCCTAAAGTTGACATGAAACTGATTTTTTTTCCAACAATTGAACTAAGATGGGGATTTGTTTAAAATCTGTGAAGTTATTTCTTTTGAGTGCATTATCGTTTTTTTTTTTTTGTTTTTTTTTTCTTTGTTTGTTTGGTTTTTTTTTTTTTTTTGGTCTTATGCAGTGTCACAGACATATTTTGAAACTGACATCAGCTGCTGCTGCTGCATCATAACTAACAGAACTGATGGTTAGCACGGCTGGTAGAGTGATACACATTCACTTCCAGTTTTGCTTTCTTTTTTTCTTTTGTAGCTCTGATTCAGACATGAAATTTGGCTTTTCAATTTCAACAAGGATTTTGTTGGGTCCTTTTAAAATATCCCATAAAGATTTTGCTCTAGATGTCCTCTATATGTAAAGAGCCTTTAAGTAACTGTGTTATGATTTGATTTGATTTTAATTCCCAGACTCTGGGAATTAAACTGCCTGTCTGCTTGTCTGAAGCAGATTGAGTGGTGAGAGGAAAACCTATTCCCATTGGTGAATGCTCATTTGCAGCACTTTTGGGACACCTGCTACAGCTTGTCTGACAATGCAGTCATGAAAATATGTGTTGCTTTGCTGGTGGTGTTTAACTCTCCCAAGCAAATTACCCCAGTGGCATTTTCCTGGCATTTATGACAAACAGTACTCACTCTGTCTCCATTAATAAGAGCAATGTCATCTCAAAGTATATCAGAAAGAAAAGTGTTCCCTTCTATTTAACTTGCATTATACTTCTTCTCTAACCGTTGTGTTTCTGTGGTGTTCAAAAGACTGAAGGACAGAGTTGAGTTTTTCTCTGGAAAGTGCAGAGCACTGCTGTGCAGGGCATGGAGCGTGAACTATGCAGGCAAAACCAACTGCACTGGAGTCACAGGAGACCATGTCAAAAAACATCTGGGGGCATTGTGTGTGTGCATTTATGCTGGCATACTTGTGTGTGGTAGCTCACAGGCCACATCTTCATGGTTGTCACAAGATAAAGTCCGGCCCTTTAATCCATTGGACATGAGAGTATAAAACATCATTCGCCAAAGATAAAAATAAGGGTGATAAGGTTACACTGAGGAGTTTTTAGATTTGCGGCGTGTTACTGTTGAAAGCATTCTCAACAAAAGTTATGGACGCCGTCACTGGACCGGCAACTTGAGCTCATTTGGATTCTAAATGCCAAAAGATGGCCTGCACCACGGAAGAGCCTGAAGGAGTGCTCCTTAAATTAGCCTTACTGTCAAAACATGATGTAGTATCTCTGAGGATGCAGGGCCACATCAAAGTCGTATTATTCATCTTTTTCTCCTGAAAACATAATGAGCATTCACCCTAATTTATGATAAAATATTTACTGCCAGTAGTGTTTAAATAGACACTACAGGGAAACCTAATTTGAACCAGAAAGTAAACTTCCATCCATTCACATGTCCAACATAATGATGTATCTTAATTTAGGCAACATGCACCCGCTGCTACTTCTTCATAAGCCCTGATTCATGCGCAAAACCACTTTCGCAATAATTAGACTCAGCTGTAACATTTTAGTCAGACGCAAATGTCATGAGAGAGTAATCCACTTTGAAAGATATTTCCAAAAACGTAAAAACGCTGTCCATTTTTGTCTGGCTTCAATACTGAGATTCATCCATCTCCCCTTTTCCCCTTTCCAGAACAGCGAGGAATCACAAGACTGATGCTGCAGGAACGCCTCGGCGACTCCCCTCCTCTGGGAACAGCTATGTCCTCTTTCTTGTTTATGCGCTCAAAACACCAGGGAAGCTTGACTTGATGAAGATATGAGGATGTCTTGACAATTGTAAGGTAAATTGCAAAGTAGGCAGGAGGAAGAATAATTGCTTGTATACATAAACTTAATTCAATAGCGGATGCTTTGGGGGACTATCCCTTCAGAGCTTCTAATTAATTGCTCTGATTGATCTTGTTATTTAAGTGTTTCACACCAAAGGGGGTCCATAGCACATGAGCTTATAACAGTCAGCTAGGTGTTTAACAGAACAGAATCAATGACAATTAGCAGTTTAGCACCCTGAACGTCTCATCCCTCTTGGGAGCACAGTACATTCTCTGAATTGAGTAAAATGTGAAGAACATCTACAATTGAAACAGTTTACTATTTTCGCCAGTCTGTCTTAAAACAATAGTCTCTGAACACTACTTACAGTGGAAAGGATGAGGAACAAAGTCTTTCTGTAGACTTAAAATAAACTTACTAGGACGATTTTTACCACACAACTCTTGTAGTCAAATTCAGCAAACAATATCTTTAGAAAATATCAGTCAAAATAGCTTTCATCTTTTGCCAAATTTTTCTCTCAAATATGAGAGAGAGCGTCTCTAGCTGCTGTCACTGAAGCAGACAATGCCATGTCCTCAGCCACAGACTGAAATCCTTACCCATAAAGATCGAAAAACAACACAAGGTGCATCGTTCTACGCGTCTTTACCCGGATTTTGTACATTTAATATTATTACATTCCCCTTCTTCCTCTCTTTGCTTGGGACCAAATGAGTCATGTTATAAGTACCTGTGAGGAAATTCCACATGACTGGATCATAGTGCGGGAAGTCGTATTATAAAATACTGAACAGACCTGAGATTTGTCTTTCAACTAAAAACACCATACATCTCTTTTAGGTCTTTATAAGAGAGAGGGAATTTCATCCATTAGCAGCTGTGTGTTCGATTACAGACGTCCCAGGATACAATGACAGGAATGAATTCAGTGTTACACACAAAGTGGTTTTATGATTTAGAAACACAGTGACAGACTGGAAGAGACAGGTCCCGGTTTCTGGGAATACGCACACACCAACAGCAGAGATGGGCTTGGACTCAGTCCAAACTGCCTGTCCTGCCAACTGTCAGTCATATTACACCACTCACAAAGAATGCAATAAGTACCAGCTAATTGAATCAAACTGGACACACTCTAGGAAACAAAAACCACCTCACAGCTTATATTTCTGTTTTTGTGTCACCATTATTCAGCAGAGTTACTAACTGAGCAGCTCTCTTATTCACCAACATGCGCACACAGCCACAGATGTCAAAACCTGCTCAGCCAGTGACCCCGGAGGCAGCATATTGTACTTTAATTAAAGTACATTAACCACAACTGCTTTTCCCTCCAAAGTTCAGAATGAGGGGTTGTAAAGTGCTTCCTTGATTCAGTATTTTGTATCACTGTATCCGTCTCCCTCCGTTTGATGCCCTGATCTTCAATCGCCCTGCAGTGGAGGGTGAGGAACATCAGAAAGCTTTACACTGTAGCCAGCTCAGGTTTCAGGATGCTGCAAGTTTTTGAACTTAAAGCTGTTTCCTTGAGATTTTCTACTTGTGGGAGAGAACTTTACTCCCAGTAACAGGTGACTGAAGAAATGTGGCAGTGCTGAGCACGGAAACGGGTAAACTCTAAACGATTAAAGTTAAGAGGTAGGATAAAAGTTTAGAAAGTCTGGTGTAGTCTAATAATCAGATCAAATCGCAAAGTTTCATGAACCAGACTGGTTAATAAGAGTATATAGTATATAATAGAATATAGAGTACAGACTGGCCTGTACTCTATATTATCGATATTGCAGTTGCCTCAGGAGGTATGTGGAGAAATTGTGGAGAAATTGTGAAGCTGCTCATCTAAATTCAGAAAAAAATGTAGAAGTTAGTTTGACATGATTACACAGTGAAATACTGAAACAGTTGGAGTAGTTACATATAATGATGAACTTGAAATAGTTGATACAAGTGATGGATGAACAATAGAGTTTAGCAGTTTTCTCTAAAAGACAGAGGATACAAGCTTCATAAAAGCAGGAACTCTCTTTAGATAGATTTTGTACCTTAATTTTACCATTTCCTCATCTAAATCTTCAGTTTTTCAAGTTAAGCACCTGGGGAACCATTTGCAACCAAGCAGTCTGCTTTGCCTGGCTGGTAATCCAATCCAATTTAGAAATTTATTATGAACTTCTTTCAGGATAATAAAATACCATGCCCTCCTCCTGTTGCGAAAAAGTCATTTCCATCTATTACTGCGCCATAAAATTCCATTTTCATGAATCAAGTGAAAACAATCTGTCAATGTGATGAGATCATTTTCGCTCCCTCTTGCACAAATCAACATGCTTCATGAGTGTCATTTTCTTGACTCTAACTGCTGTGCAGTCACATTTCAAGACATCAGTGCTCTTTTCCAGAAAATTCCTAAAACACAGGAAAGTTGTGGTATCAGCTGCCTCCACTGGCAGCAATTTTCTCTCTTGTTCAAAATAAATATGGAAACCTGAACAGATGATTAAATGACATAGAGTCATAATTTTTGCAATAAAAGGACCAAACATGGCGCAGAGTTTGGACCAGGGTTAAGAGTGTGGGACTGTTTACGAGTCCGCATTAGTGTCTGTGTTTGTGTGTGTGATCAGCTCTGTCCATGATGTTGTCCAGCCCCTGGCAGTGGAAGGGGTCTGAGGTCTGGGTGCCTTGGAAACTGCCCGTTGGGCCTCGACGGGGAAAAACATCATGCACACACACGCTCTGTTTCTGTTGGACCGCCCTGCAGGAATTCACTTATTTGTGGAAATGTTAAGAATTCAAGCAATGAAGCTTGAAAAACTGAACACTAACCAAAAACTAAACACTTCCTGAGTGTTAGAGGGGTCGGCCTGGTGGGTCGATGAGGATCTTAGGCCAAATCCGACTCTTGATTCTGATTTATCCACATTGTTGTGAAATAAAATGGCATGAAAACTTGCCTTCAGGAAAAAAAAAAAAAAAAAAGATTCCAGTGGTTAAAAAACTAAAATTTTGACTCAAAAAATAAAGACCTGACACCAACTGTAGGTAAGAGACAGCAAGAAACAGCCCTCTTCCTCCCTCAATCTCTCTCCCACATGGCTGGCTCTCAGTTTCCCTCCGCAGACAATGGCCTCTCTGTTTCGACTGTTTAACCACTTTCTCACCTATCCTGAACACTCACACACACTCTTGCAGACGAGTGCATATATAGTCAGAAATGAGGGCTCTTTTATTTTTACATCAGTGGAAACACACATGTCCATGTAGGCGCAACTACAGACACACATTCAACCAAAGAAGGCAAAAAAAAAAAAAAAAAAAGCAGCAATATCAGGGGTGTGATACCATCGTGAGGATGCCAGGGCAGAGCTGAAGTGTGGCACATGGCTTTGATGTGAATCCAGAGCATGGGCATGTAACAGATACCAAATTACACCCTGTCCTGCTTTGATCTCTAAAACCCCATGCCTGCTTCTACAGCGGTAATACCATTGGGTGTGTGTGTGTGTGTGTGTGTGTGTGTTTAAGCAAGCAAGTGTGCATCAGAGAGTGTATGTCTCTGTGTTTATTTCAATGTGTGTGAGGTTTGTGTATCTTCGCTTGCACGGACAGCCACATCATATCAAGTATGTAAAGGTGCACAAATGTGCATACATGAATCTGTGCATAGATACACACAGTATGTGTATGTGTGTGTGTGTGTTGCAGAGTTGTTCCTGCACTTTGTGTATTGCAGGGCAGCGATGCAGTGCAGGGCTGAAGGGAACTAAACCCTGGCAGATGCTTGTAAGCGCCTGGTAAAAACATGTTCCTTGAGACCTTTTGCTGAGTTTGTCTTGTCGTCACGTTGCCACAGTGGACTCCACGCTCAGCCCTCTCAGCCGATGAGCATCAGGTTTCGTCTTGGATTTCCATCTGAACCACACTCTAATCTCATGACAGTCAAGCGTGAACGGAACCACTTCTCAGCCCTGTAAGGTCACCCCCCTTACAGGAATAAGATCAGCACATGTTTATGTGTCCCTCATTATCTAAGTGAGGTGTGAAGTGATACGCTGCATAACAGATGATACTGAGGTGAAATTAGCTCTAATTATGAATGCATGGGGGCTTCTGTAAAGTTTTCAAGAAACAAGCACATACTTGGATGGGATGTCCATATCTGTGCCTTAAGATGGGCAACAGGAAATGCAGCTCAAAACATGGAAAGGAGCAGAAAACGTAAAAATCATTTAATCTGCACGAAGCCACAAACAGTACAGGAAGATTTACAGGAGACAATAGTAGAAAATATATATCCGTTATTCAATTTGTAACATTACACACACTCATCTTCTGCCGCTTGTCTGTTCCCGGGCCACAGGGGATGCTGGAACCAATCCCAGCTCACAGTGGGCGAGGTCACCAGTCCATCACAGGGCCAACACACAGAGACAGACAGAGACCAACAACCACTCACACTCACACTCAGACCTACGGGCAATTTAGAGTCACCAATTAACCCAAACATGATGTCTGTGGACTGTGGGAAGAAACCCGGAAGAAACGCAGGCACGGGGAGAAAATACAAACTATGCCCAGAAAGGCCCCAGGCTAGGAACTGAACCCACAACCTTCTCAATGTGGGGAAACAGCTCTAACCACTATGCTACCACAATACAAACATGATAATTTCATTTTTTGTGTGAGTAATGATTACAAGTATAAACACATACATTACATAAAATAGCACATCTTTAGTGGCATGAAACTGAATAAAACAGCAATAATTGTAGGCCCAAGTCCTGAAGGTGTAAGACAGTACTGTCGTAACATCCCTGGTTCCCGTCTGTCAAACGTTATTTCCCCTCTCACCACTCTCATTTCCTCATTTAGCTTGTATAGAAAAATCTGCTTCGTTCCTTGTGAAATAGCTCTAATAGTCAGTGGCATCCCTCTGGGATGAACAAAGATGAAACAAAACCTTTGAACAACATTTGGACCCAGATCTCCTATTAGCTGATAGAAGAATAACCACGTGTGAAGGCTAAACAACACATGTTGGTTCTTGTTGCTATGTTGTCAGTTGTTAACATCTTTTACTTCAGTTGTGTAAAGGTTGTGAACAGGAAGATTAGTGGGGGTGCTTTAAGGGGGTTGGAAATGCCTTGTTAATACCAAAATTAATCTTATGATGTTTGTTTTTTATGGAAAAACAAAGTGTCTCCCAGCATCCCCTTGTTAAAGCCAAACAAGTCATCCAGTGCTTGTAAATACCGGAGCAGCAGAGCCAGGACAGTGGGGATGAGGAGGAGCGCTGCGGGAGGTTCAACGCACTTCATGGGTGTCTGGCGGCACTTAGTGGTGGATGTGTGTTACTGAGAGACTTCATCAGTCTCAGCATTGACATCAGCCAGCACCCTGGCCACTGGAGCAAAAGGCATTCATGGCATTTCTGTCGCACTTCAGTCTTATTTAAAAATGTGGCACATTACTGCAAATGTTCAGAATAACCCTGCTGCTATTCACTGATGCACAGCCATTGTGTGGCTTGTTTACCAACACATGTAAACACTTGGGCCCGCCAAAATGACCGAGTGATGTAATGGAAACTATGAATGGAGTAGGATGTGCTCTCTCACCAGCCAAGAACAAAGCAGCAGTTGCAGCACAGTATCTATGTGTGTTGCCATCCACGTATGAGTCTGAATACAAAAACATTTTGGATTTATCTTACCACACAAATGTTTGGCCATGATAGCATGATGCAATAAGTTTGTGTGTTGTCTACAAAACTACCATAATGATTCTTCTTAGGTGCAAAAGCTGTTAAGGGTACTTTTAAGGCTTAGGGCTCCTGAACTGCACTTTTATAACCAGGCACTTCACTAGATTTGTGTAATATACAACTATTCAATAAGGACCATTGTGTGCTCTTATTTCTGCATGTTAGTCAGATAAAGGGGTGCCTACAGGATGATGCACATCCTGGATTTCCAAACAGTCTCACAGTTGTGTCCGTTCAGTTTCGGGTCATTTAGCTGATCAAACACTCCGCTGTGAATCATTTCCTTCTGCCAAGGGATGGAGACAGCGCCTGTGCTGAACTCACTGTAAAACTTCTCATCCTTATCATCAAGTTCAATGTCCTCAGCCTTGGAGTAGTGCATCAGTTTGTTCATGTCCTTGGCGTAGACCACGTTGGAGTTTGGCACCCAGGGAGGCTCCACCAGTCCGGCCTCCAAACGGTGGAAATTGATATTCTTGAAAAACACGTGGTTTCTTGGGTCACCGCTATCATCAGAAAGACACAATAGATGGGATGTTTAAGTTGCTTCAAAGGTCGTTTTGATTATAGTGTATTGGATGAAACTCTCTCATGGTTTACACTTAATATATATATATATATATATATATATATATATATATATATATATATGACTTGCTCCATCACCAACATCATAGCCACATCCAGATGTGACAGTCTCATAGTATCTTTGTTGAGAAGATGTTTTTACTTACCGACACCCAAGGCGATTCTCCACTCTTTTCTTAAGAAAGTGGCTGATGATGCTTTTAGAGGGAGCATCAAAGTTTTTGTGCTCAAACTTGCAGTCGTCCTCTATAGTTCGACGAGTGACTTCGCCATTGTGCACCTTTTCTCTGAAGTCTTTGAAGGGCAAACGGGCAGCGACCATCTCATAGATGCTGCAGCCTAGAGCCCACCAGTCCACAGAAGTGCGGTAATGCTCCTGCCTCAGGATTTCAGGAGCCATGTAACCTGTCGTACCAGCCTGACAGCACACAGAGGGGAGGGGGTACACCTTAATAGGTCCACCATCTTGTTTTATTCTTTGTCTCCTCTACTGTTTTATTGAGAAACCAAGCTGCAGATATACTGTTGCATCATTTTGAAATAATGGGGATGATACTGCAAGCCAGCAAGGTCTGGAAACACAGCAGTGTAGACACAGACACAAAAATTTAATACAAAGTTAGTAAATAAAACAAATGAAATAAATCACTAGCCAGGTCCCCTTTTCTAACCTCATTTCAATAATCTGCAGGAAACTCTCTTGACTAGCCTTCACATGGTAAAAAACACAGAATGCAATGAGAAATTGGGTCTGGACAATAAAATGGGCAGAATTGCCTCCATAAGGCTGGCTGACCAATGACACATCAGTGTTCACTCTGTGTCACATCTATCGTGTAGCCCTGCTGTGACCCTCCTGACTTGTCTTCTCTGAAAGACTCTTGAAAGTCATCTTATATTATTGAAGCAAAGACTGTATAGCTGACCTGCTCTGGTCAGTCCACCATACATTCATCCAGCAGCTGCCATGAGGTCAGGCACCTTTTAATAAGATTAATTTGGGTGAAAGGGTTATTCTCTCTTGTGTTGTTAGTCAGGACAGCTCAGAGAGCAATCATATCTATTCCTGGTAAGCTTCTTATCATGGCAGAAGACAGACTACATTGTATAGTAGCAGTAAAGACAGAACAAATATTGTTCATGTCAGGAAGAATCTGTGTTACAGAGGCATTATTCAAGACTGATGAAGGGTAACAATAAGCTTTTATATGAAGTGTATGACCAGGAGTCTTCTCAAATTAGAAGAGCAGGGTAGGATAATCTAGAGTCAGGTCATCACACTAACCTTTTGGCAAATCATTTTGCCCTTTGGCAGCTCTATGGCCAATCCCAGGTCTGACAGTCGGCACTGTCCTTTCCCGTCCAGCAGTATGTTCTCAGGCTTCATATCCCGGTACACTATATCCATAGAGTGCAGGTGGAGGATACCGGTGGTGATCTGGGCCACATAGTAAATGACACGCTCCATACGAAGACCCCGCTCCCCGAGCTCATAGATATGAAACTTCAGGTCTCCTCCATTCATAAGGTCCATGACCAGGCACAGGTCGGTCTTGTTGGCGTAGGTGTAAGCCAAGGTCACAATAAAAAGGCTGTTGACCTTTTCCAGGATCTGCTTCTCCAGGAGAGCAAACCTCTCACCGCCTTTCTTCTTCAAATGCTTCTTGTTCAGTTTCTTGCAGGCATACATTTGACCCGTGTGTTTCACCTGTACAACACACACCTGCCAAACAGAGCAACTTACTTTAAACTTTTTTAATTGGCCCTTCCTTTTTTGTGCACTCCTGAAATATGTGTCTGCTACTTTTTAGCTGCAAAACACAGTGTCACTTTTACTGAACAGTGGTTCCTGTTGCTTCGTGTGACAATTACAGGTTAATGTTTAAACGCTAAATCACAATACAACAGTTATACACTAACGCACAGCATAGTTTGCTCGTTAGTGAGTGTTTACCTCTATTAGTGACTTGTCCTACAAGGCCTTTAGTATCAAAACTCCTGAGTGCATGCAATTGATTGAGAGTGCCTTTAATTGCTCATAGTGGGATGTCTGGTACTTACCTCTCCAAAACCACCTTTCCCCAAAGGCCTAAACTCATAAAAGTATTTGTCAGTGATCTGCTGCTTCTCATACTCCTTCCATTGCAAGAAACAATAAAAAAATGGGCTTTTCAGGTACTCAGAGAAAGGTTTTCCCATCAGGAAGTCCCTCGTGGCTTCTCTTGACTGATCCATTGTAACATCATCAAAATTCTCATCTGACAAATTCTTATATCTATTAGTCTCCTCGCCTGTGAGGTACGAGAGAAAACTCCTGGACTTAGTACGAAAGAACTTATTGAGGATGCTCTGCCTGGCCTTCTCTTTGGCTTCACCTTCAGCAAGGCTCCAATCACTCAGCTCCTCCAGGAACTCAGCAGCAGCCGCATACTGCGGGTTCGAAGTCATGAGAAACTGCTGGAACAATTTCTGCCCGATAGGCTGCTGCTCACACAGGGACTCATAGGTCTTCCCAGCAGCTTCCTGCAGAGTAGAGGTCTTTGGTTTTGGCAGCGTTAATGTGAGCCTCTGCTGTCTCAGCTCATCTCGATCTACTTGCTGCGCCTTGAGGTAGGCTGTGTTAGCCACCAGGGTGTCCAGTACCAGCCGGTCACCCATACTGGATTTATTCTACGGCATACCAGCAGGCAGCAAACAAACCAAAACACTAGGACTCACTCATTTGCAAACACAACTGAGCACATTAATCACCTGCATCCTGACCATCCTCCAACTCTTGCGCCACGCCTCCATTCTCTGGGATTTGTTGGCAGCTAAGTGTCTTAGCAAACTCATTAGGAGACGACACGGAGAGCAACTTATGTGGTTTGAACTTAAGAGGCTTTTGGCTGGTCTATTTTTAGGAAAAGAAAATTGCTTGTGTGAAGTAATTGGTCTGCCAATGTGTCATGATGAGGTGGCAGATTCTGGCATCAATGAGTAAGGGCTGATTATGGGTGGATGATAAGATAAAAATTAATGAGTTATGCACTTCATGGCTTATTATTGGAGAAAATATTCAAACTTAACTTTATCACTAAATGTTTAAGTAAAGAGCCAAGTATTAATTTCATTTTCATGACAGATAATTCAGGTAGCAGTCAGGAGAGTGAAAAATTAGCTCTAATTGTCAAAGCTGTTGGATCCTCAGTACATTTGGTCTTAAACTACTGTGCTTTTAAGATATTTCTTGACATTGCAAACAACAGCTTAAAACTAAGCAGACCCACTAAGTGAGGAAGACAGAGGTTTGTCACTAGACTGTAGATGCTTCTATGGTTGTGCTTACAGAGCGGGATGAAAGCTGGAGGTTAGAAAAAGTAATACAAATGAATAAGTATACACAAAGAAATAATTTGCACATATACTAAATTTAGGGTCCAGGAAAGTGCAAAGGAGAAGTCAAACACTGATCACAAAGCTGAGTCTTAAATGTTCCTCTGCAGCCTCAAAGGTGACCATAGAGTTACATCATTACCTCTCTGTTACAGGTTCAAACTATTTTACATTATAATCTTTACAAATGCACTGATTCAAGGATCCAGTTGAATAAGTAAAGCATTATTATTGAAATTTGTTAATGACTAAATTTAAAGGGGTCACACCCCCCAACAGATTGCAATTTTTGCCAGTAGGTCCTAGAGGGCCTGATTGTGGATGCTTAAAAAAAAAACAAAAACAAAAAACTCCAGTCCTGGATTTGACAGTTTCTCAGAGTAAATCATAAATTATTGTAACGCCACTGATTTAGATTTGTGGTTAATGTACAATATCGTCGGGTTATGTATCTAAATTTACACATTTACACATTGTGTTAGAAAAGATAACCAGCTGAGCAACAGGTGGTTTCTCAGGTGAAAGGTGCCACACTTGTGTTGATTGAACATATTTCTGTCAAAAGCAAAAAGAAAGTCTTACTCAGCCATCTGGTCAGACTGATGTTCACCTTCCTGATTCTTATTTATAAGTTTATATAAATACTTGTATATAACATTATGAAATGACCATATTCAAATTATTAGATAAAGATAGATATATTTACAGCTATTCACACTTTATTTTCAAAAAGACAGTCACATATTCTAATGACCAAACACTGCAACAAGTTTAGTCTGTCTCCTCGTGATTTTTGATGCCTCCAAGCACATCAGTCAACTGTGCTGCTTTAATTCTGTTTATCATCCTCCTACAACACTGGGAAAAAAGGTGCATGCAATCTTAAATAGGAGGACATTTGTTGATGTCAGTGTCCCTCTGCACGAGGTTGCAGTGAACACTGTCAAGTCTGTTACCACTCCTGGGTGCATACAGAGTCAGACTGCCCAGATGTGGAGCTTATTTGCCGATCCTCTGAACAACCCAGTCCTGCTGGCAGAGGGGACAGCGGTTGTTCTGCTTCACCCAAAGGGACATGCAGCAATTATGAAAAGAGTGGTTGCACTCCCCCCATACAACTGAAAGACACACAGAGGGAGAGAGATGAGGAGTCAGACAGTCACTGAGCACTTAATCATGAGGGTTACTCAGATCGCATGACTTCATTTTACAGTTGGTCATCTAGATTTTGTTATGCAATGTATCCAGTCGAACAAAGCAATGAGACACTAAAAAGTTGTCTTTAAAATCGACCAGTTCTTCTTATTCAACTAATCGTACTTGTTTGCTTTATTGGCAAACCAGTTGTGCACTGACGGTTAAATGTACTGTTACATATGTTGGACTCAGGCTCCTTACTCTACATTTGCTTTGAGTACAATGTCATGTCATCAGATCTTCTTCGAAAATTAAGCATTTTAAATGCCCTGTATTCAACTGAAGTCAAAGCAAAAAGAGTGTCATCAAGTTATAGAAGAAAAGGAGGAAGTGGGATGTATTATGGTCATGGAGGTGTTGATACATACTGTGTATTATTAGTGTGTGTTAATCATGTGGAATAGTAGTTCAGCTGTTTCAAGGAATAATCAAAGTTACTACTAACAGGGCAGGCTAAATGTAGTGAAGGAAAAAGTGCAGCATTTCTCTTAAAGTCTGGTTCAGTTCCAGAGATCGTACTTTTGTTTGATAGGAAATAAACACAGGATGACCCGTGTTATGCCTGTTTATCTCTGCTATTCAAAGGTTTGATGATCTGACAGCTCGCTCAGACCGGATAGCCGGCATTAGCAGGTGAAGACAAGCTCTTACCAACACAGTCCTCCTGTTTGTTTTCCGCCTGGCATCGGAGACAAGCGTCTGCAAATGAAGAAAATGTTCAGTTCAGCACCGTCAGGCTGAAATTCAGCCATTCGAGGGTGTATTAGCCGCGCTAGCCGCATTAGCCGGTACCAGAGCTAAGCTAAGCTAAGTCATCTACTGCAGCCACTCACCCATCACCTGTACCCGACAGATGGCACAAGTGTCACATTCAACGTCCCAGCTCCACATCGCCACTGCATTCCACTTCTTTAGGGAGAACATCTTGTCCCCGCCCGACTTTGAGCTCGACGACGTGTTGTGAGAGAGGACTAGACCCGGCTCGTCACTGTCATCCATCTCTGCTGCTCAGCGCATAAGCTAACGTTAGCCAGGCTAACGAAGCTAAACAAAATGGACGAAGCAGCTCGGTGAAGCTAGCTGCGGCTCAACTGCCCTGTCTCCATGGCAACGCGAGAGGGCGATGTTTCCTCATAATTAAAATAAAAACACAACGTATAATAAAAAACAAACAAACAAACAAACAAACAAACAAAAAACACTGAAATAAACATTAACCAGACAGGCGAGATGGTGTTTGTGTGTTAAATAACTATTATTTGGGTTGCCGATTTTCTTTTAAAAGGACAGATTTTAGAGGGTTAACTGAAATAAAATGAGCAACGCAAATAAAACTTTAATAATTAAATTGAAGCATGGAGAGTCACACACACACACACACACACACACACAACCTGTCCCTGAATGTTACATACATTTAAGGACAACTTAATAATAAGACCACGATTTCTTTGTCTACAATAAATACTGCTATAGATGTGTTTTTCTTTTACCTGTCTGTCTGTGTGAGTCAGAATGACACCAATTACATTAGTTTTTTTAAATTAATAATTTGATGAAATAACTCATTTGACAGCTTAAATAAATGTTGCTTGTTGTTAATTTCAGCACAGCTTTATTCGTCTTTGAAAGGGAAATTATATGTCTGTTATGAACAATTTTATAATGACGTTTTAAATACATGTATATATAGTGGTAACATAGTCTTGCATATATAATAATGAAAGAAACAAGGTAAAAAAATTATTTCCAAAAATGTCAATGGACAAATGGACAATTGTCTTTTTCAGACTTCTTCACACTCCTCCCTCTGAATGTTTCAAAGACATGCAGATGTTTGTCCTGTTTCTGACATTCACTTTTTTCAATGAAAGTGAAATGGCAGCTATGCCTAATAATCTTCAAATATACAACCTTTTTCCTTCAATCTTTACAACAATATAAATTATTTTCCCACTTGCTCTTTAGTTTGTTCATCGCCTTTGGTAAACTCATGTATCTAACTTGCATCTAAACACTTCAAAAGCGGTAAACCTTCACATTCCAAAGCATCAACCTTGTCTTCATCTGAGTAAATATGCATGATTTAATGTAGCTTTGGTCAATCTATAAATCATTGTTGCTCAGATTTGCGTTACTGGATCAGGCTTTGAGTTAAAGGGCTATTAACCTGGCCAGCATATGAATGTTAAGCATCAAGGGAATGCCGCATGACTGTTTTCCTTCACTTCCTCCCTCATAGTCTATTCCATCTAAGATGGAGTGAGCTGAACAGACCACACAGTGGTCGCACATCTGTTTTGTTTTGTTTTTTGGTAGAACTCTTCAGTTCAGTGGGCTGTCTGATAAACACCAGTATCACATTTAAGAACAATGTCTTTTTACATGGGGGCATAAAGGTCTAATAAATCCTGAGAGCCAGTCTAAAGACTGTGTCATGTGTGGCCTTTTAATCAAGTAATGAATCAATAAATCAGCATCCAGTCTATCCAAAGTGTCTCATAAGACAAACCCATGAAAAATGGTGTTCAGGTCCATGAACTAGCCTATTGCTCCAACCCTCACTTGCTCTGGTGTTTGGGATAAGGGGCCTGTAATTCCCATGTCATTAAATCACTGGAAACGGAGTGTGAAATGTAGGTGAGGATTTGGACACATGGATCCAAGTTAAGTAGAGTTGGCTCCTCTTACCTCGATATATCAACCTCTCTGTCTGCGCCATAAAAATGAAGAATGACATGAGAAAATCTCTTGGCTTTAAATATGGGGAATTTCATAGCTGTTGGAATTTGATTGATTGCTGTGACAATTGTGTGGCCATGGAGAAAACTCTCCAAAAAAGTTCTCACCATGAATTACATTTATTTCTCTAACATTATTGTTCTGTGAAATGTTTTTGAAAAGCAAGCAATAAAGTCATTTATAAGCTACAAAAAACTACAGTCACAGTTTCCTTTTTGATATTGAGCCTCTTTTGCATTACATTCTCAACAAAAGAAGAAAACCCGAAGTATTTTCCTCTTTTGTTTGACTGAGTTATAGAGTAAGATCATTAAACACAGCTATTGGGGGTCGACCACTACGACACCGTGCAGCTCAAGGCACTTATGGCAGAAAACTGGCAGATCAGCGTCCTTCATCTGTATTTTTCATTTACATCCAGTTCATATACACGTGCAAGGGTTATTATATGATCATATAAATTTGATAGATATATACTTTATTTATCCTGAGGGAAGTCCACCTACACACAACAGACAAACAATAAGACATACAGAGACGTGCTGCCATTGAAATATATGTAGATACTTATAGCACATGAGATATTGTGCTAAAACAGCTGGTTAACATCCACACAGCTCCACTTGAGGGGATCAGGGAAGAGGCAGAAAACTGGAGTTTGAACTGCTTTTTTTGCTTCCTATCCAGCAGAAGTCACAAAACAGAAATTATATGGACACAATAAACACAATCTAAACTCCGGGGGGTCTGTGGAGGTGTCCAGAGATCCCCCGATCTCCTCCTCTCCATGGCCCTTATGTGTGACGGTGGCTGATTTAAAACTGTCCGGTCAGTCTATCATCATCTTGTGCCTCAGCCTCTCTGGGGTGTTTTCACTGCAGTGGACGTGCGCGTTCCCGACCGTCCGTGAACGCAGCTGCAGCCGGAGCGCCGCACACCGAGCCTCAGTACAAGCCTGTGCTGCCTTCAGGAAGCTTGGACAGCAGAACTGTTGCAGCTACGGTGAAACGAGCGGACCGCCAACCGGAAGAATTTTTCAATTCTGCCAAGTGGCCCCATTATGACTGCGAAGATCCAGAGAAGGTCGGACAAACCAGAGCCAAAGAGCCGAGCAACAGGTAATGTGCTGCGGGCAGAAATGCCATGTAACACACAGTTCACCTCATGTGGGTTTAATTTCATTCTGACTGAATGTGATTGCCTGATAACAGATCAGACAATCTGCAGGTCAATAGCAGCCTGGCAAAGATGTTTTTATATACAGATCTAATGGTTCATTTCACCCAGCGGGGGAAAAAAAAACTGCTGTTTGAAATCCAACAGTATCAGTGAGAGTATATGATCAACCTAAAGACATTAAAAATGATATCCCCCTTCAAAAATGTTTCTGAGGTAAACTAGTTAAACTAACACACTTCAAGTCCAAGTAGGTTTTTTTTCTTTCCTGAAAAGCTCAGGCAATGATTGTAGTATGACTTAGTTGCCTTCATTGTAAACTGCACCATGGGACATGCTCCATGACTGAGGGTTTCTCTCCCAGGGATGGCGGTGAGGCTCGGGACAGCTCTGTGGCTGGTGCTGGCCATGCTCGCTCTGTCCCTGCTGCTGGTGGTGCTTGGAGTCTACACAACCACCCGCACAGAGAGCCTGAACGTGACAGGCTACGCCTCTGGAGTTATTGTAAGCTGTCTTTGATTTGGTAATTCATGTCATTATTTGTTCAGATCTTGAGGTGTAAGCTTAATGAACTTCAAAAATAAACAGAAGTCAGAGATGCTGGGGTTTATGCTTGCAGTAACCAGAACATCAGCTGGAAGTTTTGAAATGTATCAAAGCATCCTAAATCATGTGATAGCCGCTATGAAATCAAAGCTGCCACTGCAGTCCTTCAGTCTCGCAGTGCTGGCCAACTATTTTTATTGGCTCATTGTGGTTTTCCAATAGCTTGTGATATTCAGTCTTAGGTGGGGGGTGAAATTGATGATTGAAAGTTTTGGACCTGAGTCAGACGGTCAGCCTGACCGCTTCCTGCAGTGGTTGGATGAACCATGTCTTTCTTTATCGGTCCAAAAAAAAAAAAAAAAAAATCTGCCTTGGGAGAGAGTCAAATTATCTCAAGGTGTAACAGTTTGGATTGAAACTGAAACGTATTTCCTCATCATTTTACTCTCTGCAGCTGACTCTTGGATCGTTCCTCGGACTTCTGGGACTCTGCCTGGAGGAAAACCGCAAGCAGCTGGTAAAATCTCGTCCACACTGCACCCTAATGGTTTCGCCGGGGCACACCCGTCTCTGACCTGTCAAGAGGAAGTTTACTGTAGAAGGAACCGTCTTTGCAGTGCTGCGGCACACGGCGGCCAACCGCTGTGAACAGGAAAGTTTAAATGGTGTGAAAGAATAAGTCAATACTGCTTTTTAACGCTGTTTCAACGCCACAATGGGAGGCAGTAATTTTAACACATCAGGCAAAGAGATGCAACCGAGAAGCAAAGTGGGAAGAAGTGTTTTGGTCACTGCTCAGTCTGGATGCATGCTCATGCTCATTTTTCACATAGACAGTATGAAGTTACCAAGAGTTGAGACTCTTCTATGGCTTGGAAGGGCATGAAGCTCTCACTTAATTCATTAGTACAAAAGGTTAAAAAACTCCGGCACACACATAGTGATGTCAGATGATGTCATGATTGACATGATTGTCAGCTGCTACATCCACATCTGGAGTAAATCTGATGCACACACAGGACCGACGCTGTAGGATAATAGCCCCTAGCAAAACCTCACACCAGAAGAATGCTGCTGTCTTTCATGTCTTCATTTTTTAATAAATTATTCTCAGCAGCTATCACAAAATGAGATAGTCAATGGCAAACTAACATCTGGTATGACTTGTATAGCTTTTGTATGTGCAAGTAATTTTTGTCTTCCTTTATTGTCCTCCTCAAGTTGATGGCTGCAATCATATTCCTCAGCGTTGGGATCATTACCTCCTTTGTGTGCCTGGTGATTGATGGCGCCTGTATTGTCTTAAACATGGTGAGTTATCTTCTCTGGCAAGTGCATGTCTTGACACGGCAGATGATTTTATCTGGAAATGAGGATGAGAATCACAGTGGTAACAGTAAACTGCGCAGAAAAAATAACCTGGGCAGCCTTCTGTCTTCCTGTAGGTAGCTCTGCTGGCCATATGTTAAAGCTGTCTCTTCATAACCCGCCAGCTTTGTTCAATATCATGAATTAGTTGCTGTAAGACCAACAATTAAGTTCCACTTTTTTTTGGGGGGGTGGGGGGGTGGTTTCTGTTAGTAACTGGCAGACCGGACAAAGAAATACTGCTTGTTGGCAGTGTAACTTTCAGTGAAGGAATCACACTGCCACTCTGAACTCTTTGTACTTTTAACAAAGCTTTCAACTTCCATTCTTCGTTGTGGCTGGAAATGTGTGGTTGATCATATTTTCACCACTTAAACGTCAACCAAATCCCTCCTCACTGCGTTGGAGTTCCTGGAAATTTACAGTCTGTGTTGACAACGTAACATATTGTTGCTTCATTGAGAGACCTGTTTTCAAACTACAATGTGTATAAGATCAGCATGTTTGGACTGTGTATGACTGCCCACTGGGGCCTTAAACCTACAGAGAACTATTTATTTTGATATTAACCTTTTATTTAACCAGGGAAGCCACATTAAGATTAAAATTCTCTTTTGCAAGTAGGTGTAAGTTGATATGTCTTATGGTCATGATATTCATATAGTTTAAGGCATAAGGACATGTTAGCATAAATGACAAGCAACCAGAGAAGCTGTGTTGCTGCACTCATGAGGAAATTGATGGCAAGTGTGCTGGTGGTGCACACACACACACACACACACACACACACACACACACCGGGGAAAGGGAAACATTTCCAACAGACTGAAAGAGTTACAGTGCAGAGTGGCCCTTCTCACTTTATCAAAAACATCAACTTTTGTTTATGCACTTTCAGTCAGTGTGTGTTATTTTGCCACTTCAGCTTGTTCTGCTTGATCGGGATTATGTTGGTGATGTTTCATCATATGTTAACTTTTGCCAGGACATGCGTCCACTGAGAGCGGAAAGATGCCAATATTACAGCAGCGGCACCAGCTACGTGTACGAGAACTTCTACACCTCTGTGAGTAAAGATGTGCAACTGATGCAGGAAGATATAGTGTCTATAGACAACTTCATACAGGTTGTCACAATCTGAATGAATGCATCTGTGACGTGGGTCTTTTCAGGTGTCGTGCTGGAATCTGATGGAGTCTTGTACCATGACGGTGCGTAGTGGGACCTGCTACTGCTGTGACCTTTACAACTGTGCCAAGTGAGATGATGCATCATTAACCTGTAGTATTATCTCAGGATCAGTCACCAAACCCATTCTTTACTCACAGATGTAAAATATCTATTAAAAAGGCTTGTTTCGTTACTCTGCAGTGGAGGCTACCTCAACAACTACTATGAGTTTGTTGGAGTACAAAGCTGCGAGGACGTTTTCACGCTTTACATCTTGATCTGGACACTCACTGGTCTGAATCTCGTGGCCTTCTTCACAGGGATACTAACTACGGCCGTGCTTGGCAGCATAAAGAACAAAGTAGGAAAACACACACACACTGATACAGCTTCATTGAAGTTCAGACTATGTGACTTGTCGTGTGCACTTTGCCTAAAACAAAGTCAGACTCTTTTATGATTTGTATTTTACTTAAACATTTTTACAGTTTTATATCAAAAGCTCTCTATTTTCTATTTTTTCTCATCTGTTGAAAAATATTTGATCTCATCTAGAATTAGGTAGCAGTTTTATACACGTCTATTTAGCAAATAGTGTCCTTCATTGAGGCATGTGTTTGGGTTTCAGGTGGAAAAAATGTAAAAAAAAATCTTTTTCAGAATCTTAGCCTCTTTATTTAAGAGCTCCAGAAACTCAAACTTTTGACTCCCGCTATCAATTCTGACACACTGTGGCTCCTGTTGTTTCAGTGAGTTCACAACAATGGTACACACAGCTGCTCTGTATTATTATTATTATTATTATTATTATTATTATTATTAGTATTATTTTAAGTATGACTTATAAACACAGTCAACCAAAAACTCCTTCTCTCCATGCCTGCATAGGTGTCCTCCGGGGTTCTCCAGTTTCCTCCCATCGTCCAAAGACATCATGTTTGGGTTAATTGACTCTAAATTGTCTGTAAATCTGGGTGTGAGTGGTTGTTGGTCTCTGGTTGTGTGTGTGTGTTGGTCCTGTGATGGACGGGTGCCCTCACCCAGAGTGAGCCGGGATTGGCTCCAGCCACCCCCCATGACCCAGAAACAGATAATACACAGATGGCAGAAGGTGATTGAAGGAGAAGATAGTGGTGTCAGAAGGATTATGGAGGACCATCTCCAGTTGCACGGCCTCCATCCGTCAGCGAGCTTAATCAGAAACATTCCTTCCTTCCTCTGGCTTTGTGCTCTGACCATGGTTAGGTGTTTGTCTCTGTGTTTCTTGGCCTTTACATTTATAATAACATTGTTTGTTTGGGTTTGTGTGTTTTTCTCCTCTTTGTGTCAGAGGAATAGTTATCCTGTAACAGAGCCCTCCGGGAGCACAGCATCTTCCCCCACAGCTCCTCTGCTGACGGACACCAACACACACACAGCCCACCAGCTCCATTCGGTCAGTGTGCAGTCACACACGCACACACGTGCACAAAATAGCCACTGGAAATACATGTGTATTTGGTCTAGTCTCGTAAACTTCCATATTTCTGCTCCACATTCAAACATTACACATGGTTCTGTTTTTTTTTTAGACAATATTTGTTCACATTTATGAGGATTATAATGACACTGAAAAAAATCTTTAAAATGCAATGCAATACATTTATTTTATTACACGGGAAGTCACACCCAAAAACATATACATATCATGTCTGTCACTTCAAATTTTAATTAAGAGTCATGAAAGGACTGCAGTTTTTGACATAAACTGGGCACACCTCGAATATCTCACATTCCATGAAACTGATCCCATTTTTATTCTATCGATGGTCTTGTCACTGATGTGTCTGCAGCAGGTTTGGTAGAAAGCACACTGCCTTATTGATGGACTTTCATTACTGTGAATGGAGCAACTTCCTGTAATCATGAGCAAATACTTTAAAAACTAAATCTGTTTCCTTCCCCACGTTCTGCACTCTGATATCTGTCAACGTCGATCAGCTCACATCGGCTGCACTTTGGCGGTGATATACAGCAAAAGCTCCCATTCACTAAATACATGCCAGATGTTGTATGTTAGTGCATATAATATACAGGGCAAGAAATTCAGTTCACTCCTACTGATCCTGGTGGATCCATTTGGTATCACAAGTATCACACAACACACAGCTGGTGACCAAAAATATAGTTTAACTACGGGTTGTGATAAGCTGCCTGTACACATATGCTGTAATGGGAGGGGGCTTTTAGCTTACACAAAGAGTCTGACACCACTATTGCCCCCAGTGAACATTTCTTTTTCATTTAAAAACGTCTCATCAGGCAGCTTGTGCCCGTCTCCCTGATGACATCACCCATCAGTTTTATCCATTGTATGCTCTGTAATTATCTGTATATAGTTTCCCAGCACTGGACACAGAAGGGATTCAGCGGAAATGAAGCTGCGTATTTTCCAGCATTCTTGTTTATGGATTTAGCTTTTTGTCTGAATGTATCAAATGTTCAACACCGCGTTTATTCTCTCTGTCTGTTGGCTGCTAATCAAATGTTTTCTGCTGTCCCAACCCTAACCCTGCTGCTTCCCATTAAAGGCTTTCAGCAGCCGCTGGAAATGCTGCGTATTTCAAATTCAGAAATTGTTTTTTTGACAGGCATGTGTAAACAGAATAGGAATTTGGCTCCGGTGTTTCAAACAAGGGAAAGACAGAAAGAAAAAAAAAAAAAAAGAAACATATATTGAAATTAGAAATATTAGAAACATTTACAGTGGAATATTGTACAATAGTGCAATAACCATAATAGTGAAATTTGCCTCTGATCAAAAAAAATTTCAGCTGTTTCTCTTAAAGAACACTTTTCTTATCGATGTACATTTGATCAACTTATTCAGTATTCAGTTGTTGTATTTTAGCAACAACTGAATACTGAACAAGTAAACGGTCTTTATAACCTTCAGCACAACTGTTTACTTGAATTAACATGAAGACATCTTGTAGAAAGGAATCAAAGCTCATTCCTGAAGTGAACAGTCACATTTGGGTGTGAGAGCGTTTTGACTCATAGATATTTGCCTAATTGTCAGCAAGGCGTGGACTCAGCTTCTAATAAATTATTACAAATTTCAGCGTTAAATACACATGAAAGACTTCTGTTGTCAGCTTCATTGTTTCCCACTCTTCTTCTTCTAACTTGATCCTGTTCGCTCACACAGGGAGACTCGATGTATTTCCCTCCGACAGAAAAGACAGCTGTCCCACAGAGTTTTTCTTCATCCTCAACTCATCAGTCAAACTCCGGTCCTCCTCCATTTGCCCCCCTGACCAGCCTGCTGCCTTTCAGAGGACACAGCTTCTCTGCATGAGCTCCATCAGCAGCTCCTCACCAGAAAACAAAAAACACACATCCAGGAAAGGATAGCCTTTCTGTGTTATTATTATTATGATGATTATCACGACAGTGATGACTATTATTATTATTATTATTAGATTGAACAACTTACAGAAAGATATGTTGGTCTGAAGATTAATATTTAGTTCTCTAAATATCCCAAAAACAGATGGGGGAAGTTTCCTGCAAGGTCTTTCCTGCTACTTTTGATACAATGTAAAGTTTTACATTATATTTCATATTTTACAGTATTGCTAAAAAAAACATTCCACTCATAAATTGTAAAACATTTGCAAAAGAAATCTTTTATTGTAAATATGCTCCATGAGTCAATTGCACATGTACATGAGTTGTTTGACACGTAACTGTAACAGAGATGAAAGTTGAAGTCTCGTGTTAACATAAATGAAATATGAATCGCACACTCATACGGCCGAATTCAGACTGCTGCAGGTTTTTGCAGTAAATATATATAAATATATGTGCCAAATCGTCGCAACTGTGGGACATATGATGGGACATAAACACACAATTTACATGCTGTACATACATGTACTGTTTATTTTACTAGTAAATGATTACTGACCTAGTAAAAAAAAGTTTTTGTCAAGAGTTTGGTGTGTGTCTTTGTCGTGGTTAAAGCCAACCTGATGACAAACTGTATGCTGGCGTTGGCATAGGTGTCTGTTTGGGCCTTTTAGGGCACAGCTCATAAACATTAGGTTTGAGAATGAAGGTGTTGAAATTATATTGTGGTTTTGTTTTGGTTTATTTATCCTTTTTTTCAGCATCTGTTATGCACAAGTCTTAAATTACATACCGTACATACTGTAGGTCTTTGTGAAGTGCTTAAGTCCAATCTAAATAATATGGTATAAATAGTATGAATTGTGTTATGTAGATTAAATAAACTTGAAACTGAAGAGATTTAAGATGATCAACTCTCAAGTTTACAGCACAACCGTCAGTAATGTTGTATTTTAAGTATATTTATTTAAAAGTGCCATGTAAGTTTATCTTTCTGGGCCCAGGTGATGATGGTGTGATTATGGCTGACTGCTAAAAGCTTCTGCTCTCGATAGAGAAACTGAAAAAAAAGGTCTGAATGATCCAACATGTAGTCAGGAAATGATTACAGGACATTTCAACTCGCATGTTACTGGACATCTCGGAGGATGACAAACTAAATGTTTGCGCCTCCAGGGCTTTGTGGGCACCTTTGGGTGACCTGACGTTATGAAGCAGTCGAAAGATGAGCATCACCAAATAAAAAATACAGTACAAAGTGCTCAGGGCTGAAAACAGTCGGTTGCACTTTGATGTGTGTTTAAAGATCAACGTTGGAGTGTTTTACTTCCCAGATGAAGCTTTGTGCTTTGTAATGCGAAGACATCTCACGCAGTGGAAAAAATTTGACCCTCAAAACACAAATATTTTCCTTTCACATGGACTTTCAAAGAAATTCCCCCAAAAACACACACACAATGACCTCTTATTCGAGGTCATTTCTGTGGGGAATAAAGTAGTGTCCAGAAAGTGGTATGATATAATCTGTTATGCTTCCAAAGCCCAGATATGCTCTGACAACTCTAGGTGATATGTTAAGCTTAGGATTAAGGTGAGGAAGCTCCTATCTCTGCCCTAAGATATGATTCTTCAAATGGTAAAATATTGCTTTAGACAGGAGGCAGCTATACCACAGAGGAGGGAAGAGATAATCCTTCTTGTGCAGAGTTGGCATGGAGGCCTGCACAGATCGAGATCCTTTGATTGAAGCCTTTTGACAATTTTATCAAAAACATATCATTTGTACATGTTGAAAAGTGGTAATTATGAAATCCCTGCTGTGTTGAAGAGACTTTGCCTGACAGTGTTTTACACAGCCTGCGTTTCTGCTGAGTGAATCCAAACGTGTTAATACTTAAAGAAAACACTTGCCAGAGGGGAGCATATTAAACTAGACTGGCAGTCAGGGGAGTGAGTTTCTCTTCCAAGGCCAAACATTCTTCTACGTGTCTGTCAGAGGTCTCGTTTTTATCTGCTTCACTGTGCACTGTACTTAGACGCAACAGCATAAATGAGTGATTACCTCCTGACAAATTACTAGAAATTCCCAAATGACCCAGTGAGTTGTGCAGAAGGTCCAAATGATTAATCATCAAATATTCATTATCTCTGCCAACCCTCTCTGCTATCTCGCAATATCCCAGCTCGGCCCTTTTACTGGCTCCGTGGCAAAATCAAGTGTGCCTCAGTCCTCCACCAGGTTAGGTCTAAATCAGTTCAATATTTTTATTCACATTTGATTTACTTGGTTGGCTGAAATGTGTAGTCAAAGCAATGTTCAAGTGACATCAGTAAAGCATCTGGGGAGTATGTGCTAACTACAACATGTACTTAATAAACAAAAAAACAGAACAACCACAGACCACAAAAATAGACACAGATTAAAGCATAACCTTGTGGTAAAAAGAAGTTAAAGGTTAATCAAAGACCTTCCAGGAAAACTCATTTCTGCTTAATACATAATGCCGAGTGCAATAACCTGCACTGGAGTACAATAAGTTTATATGAGATCATTATAAATCTCTTTTTCAATCTCTCCCTGAGGTGTAATCATTCACAGAAGAAGAACAATTTAATAAACGTAATGATTTTCATTACACATTTCCCAATTCAAGACAGTAAAAACAGGTAAACAGAGTTTAATAGTAACAGGAAACAAACCCTTTGCAGCGAGTTAGCAGCTGAAATCTGCAAACTACGGATACCAACCAGACAAAGCTCACTTGTTATCAGAGGCCTTCAGTCTGCTCTTCGATGAAACCAACACACTCAGTTGGTTTGAGGTCTGACAGACAGTCAACTAAAATGAGCTTCATAATCCTCCATCCTGCAAACAACAGTTGAGTCCATGTTTTTATCAGTTGTAAGACAACCAACAAGATACTTTAGTGCCCAAAAAGCAGGGATTCCTAGTTACACGCAGAGCTGAAACCTTAAGCTAAGATCATTTTGGGGCACATTTGATTCATATTAGTGTTGAAATGAGAGAACAAAAGAATTGCATAACAATAGAATAGAATAACAATAGCTTGCACAACTGGCATCCATGTCATATGTATGATATAATTTGCCTACAAATATATCTTGAGTGTCACAGATGCTTCATCGGCCTTCGCTGCGAGAAAAAGAAAACGATATGTGGTTTAACTTGGCAGACTGGCACTGTCGTCCATCTGGTGTGTAGTTCTGTCAAGGTATTTTGCAACAGGAAGTTAAAGATGGTGCAGATGGTGCAGTTTAATCCACCACATATTTCTCTGATCTCATTGTATTGAGTGTTTCCGTGAGCATGTCATATCTCAGGAAGCTGATGGACACATTTACAACAGCGTGCAGCTGTTGTTCTCTTCCTGATGTTCACTGAATGTTGTCTACAAAACATGAAGTGTCTGCTAAAGAATTGGAAGAACCAAAACACAGCATTGTATAATATAGCAGAGAAAAGCAAAAAAGAAATTCACGTGATCTGCAGTGGAATCAAAGTTGGGAACAAGATGTGTGAAGAACCAAACGCACATTTTTCTCTTCCATCACTGCTGCTAAAAGCTCTCCCTCATTGCTTTAATAGTGACTTCTGTTCTTAGATACACAGTCCTTCAGTCGGGCTTCTTTTCCCTGTTGGTAACGTCAGTACTGAATGTTGCTGTTGTCACAGGCGGAAAGAGAATCAAAAACATCTGAAATGACTGAAAAGGAACACAAAAAAATGATTTCAGATAAAAGGAAATGCTAAGTGTCTTTCAGTCTTGCAGAAGTGCATTTCTCTGCCTGGGGGGGTGACAACTGGCAGAAACATGATTTACCTGCATTCTTATGCTGCTGAACACGAGGCACAGCAAACCAGAAATGGATGAAGTGTGGCCCCTCATCTGTAAATCTAATGTTTGTGTCTGTCAAGAAGTCTGTGATTTAGTTTCCTCCCTAAGATCAAGAGACACATGGGCGGTAACATGGAACTGATTCCACGAAAAGCTTAAACGGTCGCAAGATCTCAGACGTTTTACGGCTGGCTGTTGAATTTTGATTAAACCTCAATATTGTTACTAACATTCCTCCATATTATTTTACATGCATGTCGATGTAGCGCTTTGCTTTGAAGCCAGAGCAGGTTTACTTTGAAGCAGGTACTTTGATGGAGTAAAGCCAGAGGTTGAACAGGATCTGCTACAGGTCAGTGTCATTTGGAATCAAATTTTTTTTTTGGGGGGGGGGGAGATTTGTTGTGCTGTGCCAAAGAATAGAAGAGAGATTAAAGGGCTGACAGCTCAGTGACATGTAAGGCCCAGTTAACTTCTTTTTCTTTTTTTTTTTTTTCTATGGAAAAATTTGTTTATTGATTCACTTTAGTGACGATGCGATCAGTTTTCATTACTTAGAAATAACAGCTTCCCATCACAGCAAATATCTGATGACAACATAAAGCAGCTCAAAACCCTCAAAATAAAAACCTGCACCTTCCAATGTTAAGAAGTACTTCCTTTGATATTGTGTTTATGAAATGACAAACTGTTGGCATTGTCCAAGTATTTATTCTGATCCTTTCAAATTGACACAAATACCATGAATGGAAAATAAAACATTTCACATGTATAAAAATTTCAGACACTGAACCGAAGCAGTATGGAGACATTCAGGAGATATGAGTTGGAGATGTAAAGATATCCTTTACTTTCTGCAACTACAGACTGTACATTGGACAAAAAAAGAACGAAAAATCCAGTTAAGGCTTCAGAGACGGTCGTGTGTACTTGTACTCTTACAGAACAATGCAAGCTGATTAGAAGGAAGCAACTTTCACAATGTCACACTGCATTTGAAAAGAAATGTAAATATTGTAATATTTTTGAAAGAAAACTCATAACAGAGCCTGAAATCAGGCTTCATTCAATCAAAATCCTGGATATTTCAAGAATTTATCTGAAGATCTGATCAGATGGGTAAATTGGCAACAACCCCCACTGATGTTGTTTGTCTGATCAAAGTAAATATGAACATTTCCTTTTCAGTTTGGTTATTCTAATCATAACCTTTTTGGCTACAGTCCCACATGTGAAAGTAAAAACAGATGAACTTCAATAACTGCCAGGCAAAGTGGTGTGTTGCCTACATGCAGCTCATCCATTAACTGACGGACCATTTTCATTTCAGGACATTACACAGACAAGGGAAAAGGAGGAGGAGGAGGCGGGCTCTGATTAAAACCAGATCACGTTCTTATGTGGCGACAAATTGAAGGGAAATTAAAACATGGTCACCTTGGTAGGAAAATGAGCACAAAAGGCCGAACAGTTTGATGCTCTTAATGTATTCTTGAAATTTGGTCTAGAGTCCTTTTCTTTTTTTCCTTCTTTTTCGTAACAACCAAGGCAAGCTGAAAACTTTTTAAAACACAAATTCTGATTCATTAGTTCACTCATTTCCAGCCAGGATCAGCTGCGTTGGGACAACAAGCAGTTGAAACAAAGAAATAAAGAAAAAAAGAAAAATAAGCGGCCAACCTCAAAGAAGTGCTGCATACACATAACCGTACCAGTAGAGCAACACATTAAATCAGTGTTAAAAAAAAAAAAAAAAAGCTTTCCTATAAAAATAAATTGTTAAATACACAAAACATGCATGTTAGAAATATATGACGGACCAAACACAACACATTTCCACAAAGAATAAAAAAGGAAAAACATTGTTAACCCTGTATTTTCAGCTTTAAATGTTCAACCTTTGATGGTATAATAAATTCAAGTTTCTTCTTTAATTGTTTGTTTCAACACTTCATTATTCAATTGAAAAACATTACAGGAACCTAGATTTGATTTTTTTTTTTTTTTTAAGTTTTCTCCAGTGCAAGAATAATTTGTGGATTCACTGGGAAGTGGACAGATATAAAAAATATTTGAAAAATTGCAACTGAAGATTTTGAGTTTTTGATTTCAGAATCAATATATTATCCATTTACTTGCTGGTTAATAAACCAATTGTACAAAAAAAAAAAAAAAAAAAAAAAATCCTCTCATTTTCTGTAACAAACAACTACTGAGATAAAAACTAAGATACGAGTATAGAGCGGCACACAGTGCACAAATTTTGTTTGAACTCGTTTACAGCAGACTTCTAAAGCGGCAGTGTTGGGCTACAGCTAACAGCTGCAGAAAGGTTAAATAGGTTAAAAGCATACCTTTTTACAGCCCTCCTGGTTTGAATGTATGCTGGCTGCCGCACTGATCAACTGTTGACAGGGTGTGTTTGTTATTGATTCCTCTGAATTTCCTCCATTATTTCTCACAATAACCACGATAGATATGTTGCAAGGCTCTTGACATAACAGCACAGACCCGATACACACTGTACCAATATCATTCACAATCACAATACAACTCTGCACCAGTCATGTGGGCACAAAACTGAAAAGCATGCTTGTCCAATGTCACTTAAATGCAATGCAAAACCCTAAACAACGCAAAAAACCCAAATATGTATATGCATATATGATATATACACACATATACAGACACACACACACACACACACACACACATATCTACATATATACATATACACACACACACACACACACACAAACATAAAATTCTATTTTTAAAATATTTGTATTCAAAATACATATTTTTTTTTTCAAGTGAAACCTATGAAATTGTCTTTGGTCAAGAAAAATACCTTGAAAACTACAGGCCATCAATGTTATTGTACAAGAATGAAAGAAAAATGTGTTTGTGATCATGTAACTGATCAAAAGGGGGGAAACTGATACCAAGTATCTAATGATTTTACATTTGGAGAGCTCCAAATAGTTAAAGTGCTTCTGCATTATTCCCTCAGCATTTCATGTGAAAGAAACATACATCATAGTAAGGCAGATTGGTTTCATGAACTTAACTCTACTCTGAAAATATATATCCATTTGTTCAGGAAGAGAAAATACACCAAGACTAGAGAGAAATTTAAGTGTACTTGGGCACAAGTAAAGGATGGTCTCCCAGAAAGGTGATTATCAATCAACTCCAAAGAGCAAAATGTTAAAAGATTGGGCAAGTATTGTCACAGCTGTTTTTATAAAACTAGGTGAATAAAAGAAAAATAGCAGCCTATTCACACTCAATCTAACGATGCCTTTTTCCATACAGCTGAATTAAAAGAGGATGCACATTAAGACAGGCAGCAAGTCCTCAGTGGGGAGGCAGAGGGGGGAGAGAGGGAGAGGGTGGAAAAGCTCCATCCACTTCCTGTTGCTGTAGTGGAGTCATGATGTCGGGAGGTCAGGGTGTATCTGTTGCTCTCCTCCTGGATGGGGAGCAGCCGTCCTTGGTGGGACAACAATGAGTCCTCCTTGAAGACACCAGCATGTCACCTATGTGCTCTTTGTGGCGTACTCACTCATGCTGGGATGGCCATCTTAGGCCAAACCTGCCCACCCTGGTTAGGAGGTCTTCCCCACTATTGGATTGTCTCTGAAACAGGAAATGATACCACAGACGAATGTGTTATTTCTCTATGTGGAGGCGCAGCTACATCTGAGTCATCAGAGCAGCAGCTTATATCCTGTTTATCAAATCAGAAATAGAAAAAACAAAAAACAAACAAACAAAAAAAACCTTCATGGTAACAGATTGAAAACTAGTCTATAAAAGTGTTGATTAAATCATACATACTGACACATGTTACGTGTGTGTTCCAGTGCAAATGCGACATGTCGTACACTTACAGGCTGCCATACTGAGCTGTGGTGTCATTCCTGATTATGTGCTGCCTCTGAAGTTCCTCCATGACATTACGGAGCTGTTTGAGTGTCTGAAAGGTCTCTTTGGGTTCCTGAATGGTGAACTTGGAGTACTCCTCCTGCTCCCGCTGAGGGCCCTGGTACACTGCCATACTGGCACATGCATCTGCACAGAGGACAACGGTCATTAGATGGTGCAGCTGAAGCGTTTGAGAACGGACAGTCATTCTAAGCACTGTAGCTATGTTAGCTATGCATAAAATCCAGGTTTTGAGAGGTGAAGTAATCAGACAAGAATTTTGCCTTCAATCTGCACTTCACAGAGGTCAGGGAGAGCACATGCAAACATACAAACAAACTTCAGTAGACAGCAGCTCAGCCAGACTCATTCAAATCCAAAATGGAAAAACTCTTTGTATTAGGCTGGTAGTTTCTCTGTGTTTACCCACCAAAAGTGTCAGCCTTAAAACTGAAAGTAGGCGCCATTATACCACACATATCATACAAGTTCACATGCAACATGGATAAATCATTAATACAGGTCATGTCAAGGTTGTTATACTCAAGGAATCCCATAATCCTCTAACATTTTTCAGAACTGGTGTCATCATCAAAACTTCTCAATAAACAGTAATTTATGAACAGGCACTGACCCTCCATGTCCTGTAGTTTGGTATCATTTGAAGAGAGAAGGGAGAAAATTCTCTCCGTTTCCCGATCACAGTCTATGTCGAGCTGCAGGTTGGCCAGCATGGTGCTGAAACAGGAGAAGAGGGAATGAAGGAAAATATTTGGGCAGGAATGAATAGCACAGACAACAATCCAGCAAAAATCACTTGTAACAACTCAAAACCTGGTACAGAATTGCCGATATATGTGTTCTGTTTCAATAATTTTCTTATTGCAAGTGTCTTATTGGCACAAGGTTTCTTGGCTGCCACAATGTGCTCCAGGCATCCCAGTCTGCTCTCCCAACATTACTTTACTGTCAGTGCATGTTCATACGCTTGCTGCGTGCACTCCCAGGACACGTTTCATCGTCACCGCTGTAGCTCAGCAAGTTATTTTACCATTGTGCAGCTCTCTGTTTTTACAGACTGTAACTATCATCCCTGGTCTCTCACAGGAGAAGGTATGTTTACATGAGCGTTCATCCTGATCATCCAGACAGAAATTCAATAATGTATCTTTCAAATCTTTCAAAATTAAACAAGACTTTCCATTCTGGTTCTGGTTTTTCATGTGTCAATTCACACATGAAAAACCAATTTGCTAATACTATCATGGAGAACCTTTTGTAGCTAAAAAGAAATAAAGTTTTTATTGTAAAGATTTCTCAAATTTGCTCTTTCTGCAACATTTCTGTTTCTTGCACCTATCATCTTAGACTAGAAGACAATGATTTTTATGTAAGTCTTTATTTTGATCTGCAACACGTCCTATTAATGAGCAGCGAGAACACTTTCGATGAGTAATCTGGCCATGCTGGTGGTGGTGATCATGGCAGCCATGTGAAGAAAAGACTCACGTTGTACAGGGCTTGCAGCCCGGTGCATTGATGCTCTGGTTTTTGCAACACTGCCAGGCTCCACTGGTGTAATTTGATGGGTGGAAGGTAGTTAGCCGTCCCTCATTACAGCGACTGACCTGGCCGAGGACCTCCAACCACTCACTGGCCTCTACACAGTTGCCTGCTTGCACATACAGAGGCTTCTCAGAGTGGACTACCTGAAACATCTGACACAGCGAGACCAGAGCTATTTTTTCATCCCTCTGTCAACAAAATCATTTTCAGGTAATTCCACAACACTTTTACAGTCTCATGTACTAACAAACACGTTGATTCTGACCTGAGACTAATGATTAACTTTCACAACACAAGCCATTTCACTCTTCTTAAATATGACAAACAACTTATTTTGTCTGGTGACATCAACAGCTAGTGTAAACAAATGCTGTAAACAGTAGTAGTGTAACTACTTATAACTACTGTTGTAACAGTAGTAGTTAATAGTGTTAACAACACTATTAACATAATGTTTAATTATTTGTTTATTTTTACTTTAAAAGCTGGTACTAACGCTAAAATTTGCATTATACAGGTCCACATTTCAGAGGTGATGACTGAGCACCTTAAGGGGATTGGCTTACATTTTTGCGGTTAAAGGCACTTTCATCCAGCTTCTCCGCTGCCTGGATATCTTTGACATTGATGACGCAAAGGGCCTCTTTCCCTGAAGAGCAGAAGTTTATGTCAAAGATATACCACAGTGATGGTTAGATGCATAGAAGACCTATCAGGTTTGTTAGTGTTAAGGTTAATTTGTGTAGTGGGACTTCATCCTTAAATCCCCTGATGAGTACTTTATTTACTCTAAGAGCTCTCAAAACTTAGGCATGCATGATTATGAACTAAATGTCATCAATCAGTTAAGACAGAGTAAACACCCAGTTAACCGACTTGTGACCTTGCTGGGTGGAGGTACAAAAGTTTTCATTACTAACTATTTGGGTAACGAGTTTCAGTATTTGGAGAATTTGTTTAATTTGCCTTTTTAAGGCATACTGGCGATATGCCTGTATAATATGGCATGTCTGAACTAAGTACAGTAGTAATATGAAAGCATACAACACATGACAGTCTCCTTATGGTTTTTTTTTTTTTTTTTGAAGGTTTTAGATGAAAGAGGCATATGATGATATACGTAATGATAATATTGGTTTCACCTTTATGTTTATGATAAGAGAGCTCTCTGCTGGTCACTCTGAGCCATCTCTTATTGAAGGTTCTCTTTCCAATGCGTTTTTTCCCCTGGGCCCGTTTCTGTACTTCCCTGTAAGAATATACACCAGGCTGAGTTTCAAAGACAATTTTTCAATTAAAACTGTCCAACTGGATGAAAAAAATATGGCCAAAATTTGGTAATCAGCCTATTTGTAAACTGAACAACAGGAACTAATCTAATACTTTTACTCGATCCCTACTAAGAATTGAAGCACATGTCTCTTGCAAGTTCCTAAACTTTCTAGGTCAATGTGGTGGAGTAAGTGAGATGATGTAAAGGAAATAATGTACCCAAAAGCGAGTGAGGTCTGAGCCAAAGCGTTATGTACTCGACCACACTAAGTTGGTCTTTGTACTTTACAGCCTTTCTCTGGCAAACCACTTTCTCATTTGCTCTGCATGAGATCATAATGTCTGCCTGGTTAAAGTTGGTTAATGCAAACATCCCACCTTCTAACACCACCCCCTTTGGAGGGAAGGTGTTTGAGGAAGATCCATAATATTTCCTCTTTAGGCTCATAAAGAACACTCACCCTTCCTTGAGGACTAAAGCGTCCTCCAGACCACTAGACTCCTTGCTGACATTTGAAGAGATCTCATCCAGGAACTGGAAAACATAATAGATGATGGTGAATCAAAATGACAAATACACAGACGTACATACTCTGCAGACCTCTGACCTCGTATCAAAGAAATACCTTTTTAACTTTTTCGATACACTTGTCCTCTTGGAATGATTTGTAGAAGTCGTACATGTAGGTTTCCTTGAAACTAGACTGAAAAGCGAAAAAAATTACAGATGGCAATCAACATGTGACTGATTTAAAAATAATTATTTGACAATTACACAGTAACATCCCAGCCCATATTGCAACCATTCACTCCAGTACATTTTACATTTCCTGCCTTCGTATCCACCTCACTGTCATCTAGCTACTATTAATCTTACCAGCTTTTTTGACAAACTACCCCAACTGCCCAGAGTCTGGATGGTTTTTGAGATGAGAGTGAGTGTGCGGGAAATCTCAGGTTCCTAGAAATTGAGTAAAATATAAATAAACAACGACATTTAGGCCATGTTGGCATTTGCTCTGTATTTTTAAATGGTGGTGGGCGTTCATGTACTTACAGGATGATGGGAGCGTAGTTGGAAGGTGTGTGGTGAGAGAACAGCAACAGCAAAGAACCGCAGGAACACAAAGCTGCTAACAGCTGAGTATTGAACATGTGGGTCAGCTGTTCAGACAAAGAGAATATTTGAGCAGCAAAACAAAAACATGAGTTTTGCATTCATTCATGCAGAGTGAATGAGTGTGAATACAAAGGGAGAGGCTTGTGTTAAAGTTAAAGAGATTTTGCTCCACCTTGTGGTAGACATGTGTTTATAACACAAGAACAGTGAGTTAAATCTGTTACTTTTCTCATACAACAAATCCACATTAAATAATACATACAAAATATAAACAACACATTTAATTAGAAAACTGAGGACCCTGGTTGCATAGACACAACAGTCGCAACTGATACAGGCTCTTGCTTTTACCTGGAAAACGTTTGCAGGCCAATTGTCTCAATGACCTGAAGACATCACACATGAGAGGGGGACAGCTTGAACTGGACTGAGTAATGGAGGAAAAGACTTTATGGACGTAGCCCTGTAAATTCTCCTGCAGAGTATAGGAGAACAATAGTTACAGACATGTTTATATCTTTATTGAATAAAGACAGAATGAAAATGTCTATCTTGTGAAAGAAACAAGTAGTATTTACCTTGTTGACCCCTACGTTGTCACCTTCCTTTAGTTTAATGGGGTCTATCTCACATGTTTTGTTGGATTCACAAATCTATGGAAGGTTAAAAAAAAAAGGACAAAAATAAAATAAATCAACAACAACAAAGAATTATGCATAGCTCAAGGCTAGTCTTGCAAAATGAGTAAGGCTAAGAGATGTTTTACTTTTGAGTTTGTGTTGTATAAATCTGCAGATTATTCCCATTTTCTTGGCGTTAGGACAACAACATGAGGCGATGAGTAATACTGGAGATATTCATAATTTTTCAAGATGTGTCAAGGGACTGAAAATTTGTATAAATTATCTAAATTATTCAAGAGCAACATTAAGTTACAAACTAAAGACAAGATGTGAAGACAATCAAGCATTTGGGTACATTTTTTTGTTGCACTCTGATGGCTGATGCAGTAACATGTAAAAGCTCCAAAAAGTACCATTTGCATCAGCTTGCTTACAGTTGAGAGGCAGATGTTGAAGAGTTTTCCAAGTTGACCAAGGGGACTCATGGCCATTTTGCCATCTGGATATATCTGTGTGTGTGTGTGTGTGTGTGTGTGTGTGTGTGTGTGTGTGTGTGTGTGTGTGTGTGTGTGTGTGTGTGTGCGCGCATGTGCATTCAAATGCATGAACATGTTGGCCCTTAATCATACCTCATCTATTACAGGCTTCAGGGTAACAGCCAGGTAATTCTTTCCTACAATCTTCATCATGTCATCGATGCAGCGTGTAGCCAATGAGTTGCCACGGAATATAGTGTTAGCCTCCCTGCATGGACACAGAACTATTAACCAGCAATTAAAAACAATTTTTGCCTTTACAGACTTACAGAAAGTCCTTTAGAGATTTTTTTTAAACCCTGTCATAGTTTTGACACAAATAAGTTAATTCCTTTTGTTTCGGTAAAAACAAAAATAAACAAATTGCCTGTTTATACAACTTGTTAAATTAATTACTATTCAGAGTTCGATATATAATATATTAAAACAGTGTTGATAAAAAACTTAAATTCTAATATTGAGTTGCTTTCTGTTCCTAACTTCATTTTGGTTATACTATCATAAAAATGACAGCAGAAATGAATAAGTAACACTTAAGTTCTAAAAAACAAACAAACAAACAAAAAAAACAAGAAGTAACAATGCAGTCATGGCATTTAGCTTGGCACATGACCAGTATATACCTGTCCTGTGTCTTCTGGAAATGTGAGTACTCACTGAGTGTTGTCCAGCTCTAATGCTGCCACAGCAGAGACAAAAGGCACAAAGCGATTGTGGTAGAGCAGCAGTCGAACCACAGGCAGAACAGCTTCATACCGCTCTCTGTAGATGTCCCCCAAGATATGTGCTGCTGAAGCTGAGATTGGCTGAAGGAGGCAAGAAGGGAGGAGCAAAAGGTGAAAAGGGGAAATGCACCAATTGTAGAGAGAAGGAAATAATGAGGGGGAAAAAGCAATGTGCAACTAATCAACTGCATGATTACACGACATAAACCTCTGACTGAGGCGACTGAGCTACATGAAGGAATTCCATCCCAGGTATACATCACCATGAATAATCTATAATAGGGACCCTGAATATCTTTAGCATACAGTGGCCTTTATTGTGATATTGTCTCAAACTAAACATGTGCAACTGTGTAGATTCTTTTACTCAATCTTAGAATTTCTAGTAACTTCTGCTTTACCTTCACATCAGGGGATTTGAGCAGCAGGTTGCAAAGTGGTGTATAGCAGACAGATGGCAGCACCGTGTCTTCTATGTAGGTCAGCTTCAATCGCAAGGATCCAAGATCATCAGACTTGGACTTACTGCCGTTTCCTTTAGGCTGGAGGAGATACCTTTAAGACCCCAGAGAAAAACACTACTTGTCAGGCTGCTATGTGGAAGAAATTCTGTATATCACCATAATTAACCAGGCTGTTTGGAAAAAGTTAGCAATTTAAACATAATAGACTATGGGTTATTTTGTTAACACAAATAGGAGATGTTCACTGTAGCTACTGCGGCTCTGAAGCATCACCAAGATGAAAGCAGCTCAAACTCCTCTTTAAGGGGTTTTGAAGCACTCAATAACCTCCCTCTATACACCATATAATTGTAGAAAGTATGTGGCATCTTCTTGGTTTAACAGTTTGGGCAAATGCATGGTGGATTAAAGTCAAAAGGTTTGTTAAATAGCTCACTGTTCACTTATCTACTGCATGCATGTCTCCTTAGAAACCAACAGGTGGAGCAAAACACAAAATGATTAAATGTGGAGTCTAACTGCAGTGCTTCAAAAGCTGCAGCTATGTGCTTCAAGTTCGTCCATAAGCAGCTTGATCTGTAATCATGGGCACAGGCACAGAAACGTTTCCCTGAAGAAGTCACCTGATCACCTGGACCGATTTTATGAAGCTGAGCTGTTTCGATGTGTGCTACATGGCCCATTTCCAGCATAAACACAAGATATGAGGTACCGCCACCATGCAAAAAGCCACCTACGCACTCAACTCACAGCCCTCATGTACCAACAGATTGTTATCTGGCAGAATCCCAAATCACCTACACTGATGCAAAGCAAGGAAACACCCACACAATGGAAAAACTGCTGAACACTGAGAAATCTAGGAAGATTTTCAATTGGTATGGTATGGCAAACTAACAGTACGAGTTGTTATAATGATTTGACAGGACACATCTCTGAAAGACAAACACTCCAATGCAAGAGGCTCTACCTGTCCTGTAAAGACCTGATCTAGTTAAGAGGAAGGTGATTCAGCCATGACCTCAGAGGGACATTTTCTGCCATGTTTTGCGTAAAGACAACAATTAAATACTTACAAAGAAGGAAAGGCATCATATTTTGTCAATGATACAATAAGAAAAGACGTGTATAAACACAAAGAAGGGGTATTGTTGGAAATTCCAAGTTAAATAATAACAAAGACAATATTTATAGCAACAACAACAACATCCTCTAATAATAGTAGTTTCCACCAGCGGAAGCATATTGTAGCAGTATGTATGTGTGTGTGAGATGGGGTGAGAGATGCAAATGATGCAAGTAATCCATTTGCTTCCATTTCTTATGGATGAAACATGTTAGAAATGATCTTGTCCTTACCAGGCTTTGTGGACATGGTCACTTTGCAGGATCTTGACAGGTACCCTTGTCTCCCCAAGAAACACATCTTGAGCTAGATTCTCATTGTTCCACAAATCAACTCTGTAAAGATGAAAGATGAAAACCAAACAATACATTTTATCTATGAAACTCAGGCATTGCACGACATCAAACTACATGTACATCAACACATTTGTTGCTATGTATATTCAGCACAATCACAAAACTGACCAATACCAATGTCACAAAAGGGACGAGTCGTACATCGCTACTGAGTGGTCCTTACCTGCTTGGTGCAGATACATAATACCCGTGCAATGACACCACCTCAAATCCAAACCTCAAAACCATGCATGAGTGTTTACCTTTGACTCTGTCTAGTCTTACCCAGTGAGCTATGAGTCCACTGTGATGGAAGCCCCACATATCCTTAACCAGAAACCAAGGCTCTCTATCAGTAGTCAGAACACACCAAATCCAAATTCACTGTTTTGTCCTCAAGTTATTAGAAATTATTTTTATTTTATTATTTTCTTCTGTCAAAACCAAAGAGAGTAACCGAGAGAGAGAGAGAGAGAGAGAGAGAGAGAGAGAAAAACAGAACAATAAACTCACTTAATCTCAAGTTTTTCAATGTCTTCCTCCTCCACTTGAAAATGAGACTTCTTAGAATAGCTGCTGGAGCGTGTGACCTGAGGATGACATTTGGACACTTACTGGTTTACCTGTAACTTTTGTTTAACAGCAGCATAGCTAGAAGTTAATTTCAAACCCATGATGTGGTTAAACAGCAAAATGGCTGGTTTCAGAATTTACCTCAAAGAAAAAGGTCTCTTCAAAATGAGGGTTGCTGGTTTTCTTCTTTACCTTTGTTTTCTTTTGATCAGACCTGAGGCAAAACATTACAGAAATCTTAATACTCACATTTTTTTAAGTGAATGAATTTTTAATTTCTTGTTCATGTTTCTATGTATCAAGACTACAGTAATACATTTAGAAAATATGTTAACATAGGTTCTTTCATGATCTTGTCACATAAATTAAGTTACTGTTATTTGTTTTCAAGGCACCCCTGGTTACATTGCTGAGATAATGACCTTGTAAATGTCTGCATGTAACTGAAAACCTTCAAATGTTGTCTTACTATTTGAAACAAAGTTCAGGTTAGAAGCAAATGGTAGGTAGACATTTAGCCAGATGGATCAGTAATCCTAGTAATCCTGATTATTGTTATTTGTATATACTTTCCTCTTTTTTCTTTAAACTTTTAGAAAGGACAAAACTGCACAATGGAGTCTGTATTTATAATATTATATACTATTGGGTCAAGCTGCATACATACTGTCTTCATAACTACAACAAGCAGAGAATTGCAATTGTCATGTGTAATTTATTAGGAAGCTTCTTGTGGCGTGCTGTGCGTGCATGTGCAGCAACCACAGAGTTACCTGGCTGGTCCAACGAGGGACACAGTGGCATAGGGGTCACAGTTCTGCCCACTGATCAAAGGCAACTCCTGGCACTCTATTATCCTAGAGAGGGGCACAAGGAAATGAATGCAATTACTATGCAGGGGCACAAAATTGACTGGATTTTACAGAAGATTTAAATATTGTATTAATTTCTATTGTATCTTCAAATTAGCTGCAAGGAGGTGATCCACCCACTCTTGTAAGTGCTACTTTTAGAGCCAATTATCTTCAGAAAAGTTTTATTTCAAGCAATTATATAAAGCTTTCAAATGGCCCAGACCTTTTGAGAAATTAGCTTAATAAACGTTAAATAATTTCTTGTTGGTTCAACAGATGCCTCAAATGTTGTTGCTATTAACCCTCTATGGTGTGCATTAATCACAGTAGCAAGTATATAGGTATATATGTCTCCAATACACTCATAAATTTCAACAGAACTTCTACCCCCTATATGATTCATTAAAAATGTTGCTATGCTATTCTGTTGCCTCAGGTAATATCCCTGTACAATTACAGAACAGGTAATCAGTCATTGTTAGTTGCAGTGCATCAACCACATCAAGTTTCAGAAATAAATGAACTAAAGAAGTCTTGTTTCCATGTCTTGATGTCCTAATTAGATTCTGTGAGTGTAGGAGGTTGACTCAGGACAAAATGTTCATTATAACCTAATAAATCATCAGTTCTGTTTATTGAGTCCTCGGGATTTGGATGCAGCATTGATTCATGTATCATCAGCTTGGATTCTGAAGAAAAATACTGGTCACGGGGCCTGGAAGCAGCAGTGGACACAAAATAGAAGGCTAACATGTTTGGTTTGCACTGAATTCGGTTACATTTCAATATAATTTTATTCTTTTTTGTCTAGTCAATGAGTTCTCAGGCTTGCTAACGCTGTCACAATCGATAGATAGACAATATGCAACAATACTGTAACAGCGCTCTACCCTCATGTCACACAGGGACCACTGCTATTTTCACAGGTGTTTAAGGTGACAACAAACAGACACTGTCAGCACTCTAAACAGGATGTGGGTGCTAAGCAGGATTCAGCAGAGAATAAGAATGAATTCAACTCAGCGCTAAGTGATGCCAGAGGGAGAAGCCATGCAGAGAAAATGTCAGGATGTTTGTGTATCATCTTCCAGGGTGCCATGACAATATTCCCTTTGGTCTCTCCCTTGCATCTTGTTCTTAAGCTCATCTGACTATCTCTGGTGACTGATCATTTTACGGCAGGGTGCCATGCAGTCACAGATGACTGAAAGTGTGCACACATGGTGAAAGCTGACACTGAAAAGTTATAGCTTAAGCAAACAATCTGAGTGACACGGGGAATGACGGCAGCAGAAAACCACAGCGGTTGCAGTGTGAGAAGCACAGGCTTCCTGCTCAGATGCCATCACTTCCTCCTCATTAGTGTGCTCTTCAAGTATGAATGGGGGGTGCAAAACATCACATGTAAACAGCATGTCATTACCCGTTAGCAGCCTGTGCTTGGGATAGCTTTTTGATGTCCAATGTAGACTTAACAACGGTCAATATTATATGAATTTTTTTCTCTTGCGTTTCCTGTTATATCACAATATTTTGAGCTGCATACCATGCATACACACACACACACATACACACAGTTTGGCACAAACTTTATGAATAAATAGTTACTGATATCACTGTCAGGTGATTCATTTGGTTCAATTATGAGCTTCTAAAATTCTACCTTGATGTCAAACTCCCTGCAAATTCTCCGAATTATAAGATGACAAGCTGAATCAGAGCATATTTTCCTGCCAATGAGGGAATCATGGTACTCACCGGACAAGTAAGTGTTGTGTTACTGAGCCGTTCTCTGTGATCACTTCATTCAATCGCATCTCTAGGTGAACTTTACCCTGTTTACAATAAAGAGAGGAGAGTGACTGCTGAGAAGATACAAATTACTCAAGTCACAAGTTCTCAGTCCTACATCAGGGCACAAGTCAAAAGTTTGAAGCTGAACCCTGAGATAACAAAACAAGTGTGGGCCATCACATGTGCTTGTGAGAAAATGACCAGATGCCAAAATCCCAGGCTAACCTAACCACAAAGGCTACTCTCAAACAAAAGGTAATGAAAGTATTATTATTCTATGGTGTGTGTTCCATACTCATGGTTCAACTTTTCCTCTTCAACTTTGCTGTTTTAGGTTAATGAAGGTACCATGTGTTACTAGCTGCCACAACAGCTGTTAATTTTGTCATCACTCAAAAGGATCTGTATAGGGTCGGATGTGGTGAAGGCTGCTGGTCTTGCCTTCGGAAGTTACAGAGAGTGAGAGAGAGAGATAGGGAGAAAGAGAGAGCTAAGCAAAACGCCCACACACTCCATCTCTGCAATTCAGCACTTGGCTGAGATGGCAAGTAGTTCTTTCTGATAGGTCTTTGAGCCAATATAATGCTATTTACTGCTCAAGGATCTGGATGTGCCAATATAATAAGCAAATTAACACTCACTTTCCCATTTGGGTTATGAATATGGTCAAAAAAATGTACAGCATTTGTCCTGACATTGCTCTTTTTTAACTGGCAAAATTCACTTGAATGTGAGTGAACATTTCTCACAGGATAACAAACACAGCTTCTGCTTGACAATAAACCAAGAGAAGCTTTGCGATAACACCTCTATTGCACACTAATGTAACTGCAGTTAAAAGTGTGTACTTGTAAGTGAATCAGTGTACCAGCACATACCCAGAATAGCCTGGCGTGGGCTAATGGCTGCTCAAGTCAATACGTAAGCTACAGCAGCACAGAAGTTGTGGTGTGCTGTAGTTTCACCCAGAGAACAGAAACTATTTGATCAAATAGAAAAATCCACTTACAGCATGAGTTTAGAATTAAAACTGCACTCTTGCAGAAATTACAGATTAATTGTTTGAGCACAAAACATCGGTTTCAAAACCACACAAGACAAAAAGCACCTTTCATATTTTACTAGCTACAGTATAACTGTAAGTCAGTGCTTTTGTGCTGAAGGCCAATGAATCTAATCAAAAAAAGGGAGGGGGGGTTGAAATCAGATTCTGGCATTAGTGAGTTGAGGGTTATATATATAATCTGAATATTCCCTCATGGGCTTTAGGCAGGTGACCCACTAGTGGTATAAAACGATGGCACAGTCACAACATCATATATTTGCATGATAATAAAAGAACAGGGAGCACCAGTGTCAAATACTTCTATCAAGGCTTTTGAAACACTGCATCATAGAACCCATTTAGCACCTGCATTTATTTTGGTTACATTTAAATGTTGCAGGTGGCACAAATAATGTTAAAAAAATTCTACAATATCAAAAAGTGATAGTGATTGAGTGATGTGCAGTTAAAACCATCCACACCTTATCATTCACACATTTTCATAATTGCACAGTAATGGTTGTACTACAGTTCTGTTAGCTACAGGATTCTTATTAAAACACTCAATAAATCCTAAAAATACTTTCTTCCTTGTGTATTGCATTTTAACAAACAATAAAAGCAACGCAGTTTGGAAAGAATAAAAATGTTATTTTGACATGGAAATGATCTTATCTGTATGCAAATTGTACTCCACATGCAAGTGGATTTCCTGTTTAATATGTTAGGGTGCTGCAAGTTTTTTGTAAGGTTCCATTATCAGTTATTTGAATGTCAACTTCAAAATATAAACACAAAAGTATATATACTGTTCATTCAGTATCAGATTTGAACTTTTTCATAGAAATTACCTGAACTTCTGAGTTAGGATCCACTGGCTGAAGGCTAAGCCAGTGCTCTTTCCCACTGTATTTACACAGGTCATCCTTCCGGATTGACACCTTGCCTGAAAAGACAAAGATTTACACACACACACACACACACACACACACACACACACACACACACACACACACACACACACACACACACACACACACACACACACACACACACACACACACACACACACAAACAAACAAACAATGAACTACAGCTCACCTGTCACATGAGAAAAATATACTTGTGTCAGGCCCTTCTTCAATGCTACTTACCAACAGGCAGATCCCTTTGGAAAACAGCCTTGGCATAAACATAGAAGGATAAACACTGAAATGGACGTGGGATCTCAAAGTAGAAGTCTTCACCATAGAAAGGGCTGAAAATTAAAACAGTAGTCCACATCAGTCACAAAGTTGCATCTTCTGAGAGAATGTATGTTGGTGTGTGGTGTAAAGGGTGATTGGTTGTGACCAGATGAGTGTCTGCAACCTGATTGCCTAAATGGAGTTATGACTCATAAAGATAAGTAAAGATATACTTAAAAAAAAATTACTAGATTTGCTTAGCATTGGGCTTGATTCTTGACCGTGTATAACACCAGTATGGCTGAAGTGACTACTCTTTCACAAATTATTTCCTTGCTAATTATTTTCTCAATTAAATTAGTTTGTGTTGATATAAAAAATGCTGACCGAGCTCCAAGGTAATACCTTAAAATGGCTCGATTTACTACTCAACTTAAGGGTTGAATCAACCAACTATTTTTAAAAATTACTTGAGAACCAGTTTTCTTTCAATAGACTTATCAATTCCTTTTGTAATAATTCCAGCTTTGAACACTTATCTAATTTATATATCAATGCTCTGCAGAAAATTTAATTGCCACATTAATTTTATGTTTTATTGAAAAACGTGGAAGATCAAGAATTGGGATTACATGATTTCATGCTTTTGGATACCCCCCCAAAAACAAAAAAGTACTGCTGTTGGGTTATGTGATGATGATTTAACTAATGTGACACAAGGCTGTATTTATTGCTCGAAAAATTATATTGAATGTATGTAGTACTCCAATATTCACATGATAAGATTATCATATATGAGCAAATCACAAACACAGCATTTGTTAATTTACTGGTAAACGAGCTGCCTGAACAGACGGCAGACAACACAGGGTGCCCCTATGACTCATCAGGGTTGAAAGGAATGTTCTTGCCATGTCGTAGATTTAAATCTGTCATTTTTGCAAACCATAACCTCCATAATCCTTATGCTCATTTCCTTAATATGCAATTGAACATTGTGCATCAAATTAAAAAGCAATACAGAAATAAAAATGCATCTACAATTTGCTAAAAATGTGTATGTATAAAAATGAAAGAAAGAATACTTGGGTTTTTATTTAAAGCGTTGAAAATAGATGGCCCACACAGCTACATAATAGAAAAACTTGCGACTGAGGAAAGTATTTATCCAACTGGAAATCTCTAACTCGATACTGTCATCATATAGTCAACAGAGAGAAATGGATGAAAGCAGTTCTTCCCACTAAGACTGCTGGACCACATGGCATTAGTTGCTATCTATTGTTGGTATTCACAACAGGTCACCACAGTGATGATGTGTCCCAGTGCATCCTGGAGACGTTTCCTAATACTTAAAATCTGGCTTGGCCGGTGACCCCAAGGAACAGACTGGGGGACGACCAAGAACAGGTAGGTGACCACAGGAGAGACAGTTGACAGCTTGGAAATACGGCACATGGGACAGTGTGGGTTAGCAGCATATCCTCTGTTTTTCGTGAGAAAGATCGCAAAAAGCTACAGAAAGTCCTAAAGATAGACTACCCCGGAAGATCCCAACAGGGGGGGTGGAATCTCCAATCATACAGATCTAAGGTTAATGAGCCGTGCAGACGGACTGACGACAAGAATATGCCTTCGTGGAAAACTGTAAGAACCAACCAGAATGAGATGTGATAAAAACAGATACAGTCTTGTACCTGGCGAGAAACAGGAGGAGCCTGGCTAGGAGGCAACCCACAGAGCACAGTCCCTCATACATACGTCTACTGATGAGGAGAAACAGTCATTGGTGGAACTGCAAAACATCCTGCGAAATATGATAGTCCTTCGCAGAGCAGGATGCAAAGGAAGTGGGGAAGAGAGAGAGCCAGGAAGTGAGCAGCCTTCAATTTCAATCCCTTTGGCTTGGGGATGGGTGAATCGCTTGCTCCAAGCAGTTGAGGATCACCTCTGGGTTAGAAAGATCAGACTGGCATCTTTTGGAAAAGGAATAGTGTGGTCTGCACCATCTTTCTTTTCTTTCCCACTCTTGCTGTCACATGGCTGTCAAGCCAGCTGAGGTGGAATGCAGAGGGACCTTGACCAAGTCAGGTGGACGACAGCCACCGATAACGCCTACACAGATGACCTCACCATCACTACAACGTCAGTCCAAGGGTGCAGGTGAATCTTACAAGGTCTAGACATAAAAATAGAAGGATAAAAACTGAAATGGACGTAGGATCTCAAAGTAGAAGTCTTCACCATAGAAAGGGCTGAAAATTAAAACAGTAGTCCACATCAGTCACAAAGTTGCATCTTCTGAGAGAATGTGTGTTGGTGTGTGGTGTAAAGGGTGATTGGTTGTGACCAGATCAGTGTCTGTAACCTGATTGCCTAAATGGAGTTAAGGCTCATATAGATGTGCTGGAGCCAATCCCAGCTCACTCTGGGTGAAGGCAGGGTACACCCTGGACAGTCACCAGTCCATCGCATGGCCAACATACAGAGACAGACAGAGACCAACAACCACTCACTCACACTCAGATCCAGACCTACAGACAATTTAGACTCACAAATTAACCCAAACATGATGTCTTTGGACAGTGGGAAGAAACTAGAGTAACCAAAGGAAACCCACACAAGCATGGGGAGAACATGCAAACTCCACCAAAAAAAAAAAAGCCCCAGGCCAGGAATTGAACCCGCAACCTTCTTACTGGGAGGTGACAGTGCTAACCACAAATAACAAATTATTTCCTTGCTAATTATTTTCTCAATTAAATTAGTTTGGTCAAGTCAAGGTCTGTGGTGTTGAAGAAGGGGAAGGTGTGACAAATTCCGATTCTCCATCTCAGGAACAGTTGTGCGATTCATCACAGAGTAGCTGGTAAAGAGCTTGGGGAAGATCTCTAACACACGATTGGACGACATCGCCATTATCCAAAAGTCCCCTCAAGAGCTTGGTGCTTGGCACACCAAGGTTAACAGGTCTGGTCTACCTGGAAGATTTAAAGCCTGGATATACCAACACTACATCCTGCCATGAGCCTTGTGGCCTCTGCTAGCGTTCGCAGTCCAAATAGCATTCCAACAGCACATTGTGACAACAATCGAAAACATATCTTTAAACTAGCTGATTAACTTCCCAGCAGGAGTAATAATTTGGACATTTGTCAAAATAATTTTAGAAAGATATGCATACCATTACATTGCCATGTGATGGCAATTAGTTGCTAAATCCATAGCATTCACCTAACCTGTGGATCTTTAGACTGTGAGAAGACACAGAAGCTCCTGGAAGAAGCCCGTAGAAACACAGGAATAGGAATACTCCAGTCAGTAAATAGCATGTATCACAACAGTGTATAGCCTAGCTTAGCTGCACAGTGGTTAGCTCTCAACACAGGACCAACTGCCCTGTCGGAGCTGGCAGAAACATATAAGGCCCGAGCATCTGTGCCACTCAGTCCTGCCAACTTTGCTACCTCATATACCAAGTCTGCAAGTAAGACAGCTTGCTCTGACATAGCCGATTGTAGGTTAAGCACTACCTCAATGTACGTTCTGCCTGCAGATGGACCACCTGTCCTTAACAGACTGAGCAGTGCTCAGACAGTTGTACTGGATTAACTGTTCTTATGTCCAAGGAAAACTGCAATCCTCGTCTTAAAATGTTTTTACAGCTGATGGTAAGTGAGTTAGGAGAGAATTTGGAGTCTAATCTGTTCATATATTACTGTACGTCATATATTTTGAATGCAATATCCTGAAAACTTCCATTTAATCCATGCTTAATTTTGTCAACCCAATTGGTACACAGGAACTAGCCCAAAAACAAGCATTTCTATATAAGTGTTCACTGCCAGTATTGAGAGAGAACCTGGTCCTACAGCTTTTTAATCCTTACCCTGATGCTTCTCCCTGCAATTTATGCATCTTGGATATGAAATATATTTCCTGACACTTCTCACACTGGCTTTGGCCAACACATCTAGTGCACGCCCACACACACTCCTCACCATCACATGGAACTGTGCACTTGTAACCTCCCTATTCTGTATACACTCAAAGATACACCCACTATACTACCTTATCTTCTGTCATCCTAGTTTCTACATAATGTGAGATTGCTTGGTAAAAGCACTTGACCACAGCTGTTTGTACATGCCTGCTTTATCCTTGAGATTAGCAGCAATTAGAAGTTTCATACAGCATTTAAACCATTAAAAGCTTGAGTTTATAAAACACACGAGTCAGGCACCATTTTATAAACAGGGGGCCAAATCTGAGTGATTATTAAGACATAATAAACAAAAGCTAAGGTAGTCGAGAGTGACACAGAGAGAAAGACAAGAGCGAGCGTGGGAGGACACACTTCCTCAGACACTATAAAATCCTTTTGACAGTCCCGAAATCAGTGGAGAGAGAGAGAGAAAAAAAAAGCTGTTGTGAAATACCTAGAGAAGGTAGGCCCATGTTTACAGTGTGATGTGCAATGATGAAGATATGAAACCTAAAAGGTTCTCTGAATTTCAGTCCTTGCTCTTATCCACATTGACACCTTTGACTGTAAGCAGTTGACTGCATTTCAAATCAAATCTTTTTGGGATCATGGGATATTTTTCTCATGATAGGCCTACAACAAACAAAAGGGTCCACAGTTTAGTATAATTGTTTCCACATGAGATAAATACTGGAACATTTTTGAGTAAACTGTGTCTCCATACAGGGATGGATGGATGGTGGAAACTGTATACAAATAAGACGCATATTTGTCAATCTTTAGGATGGAAAGTGAGGAAAAAAAATAAATCACTGTCACAGTATGACAGCTATTGCATTACTTTTGTTACTTATCTGATTAATCTCTCTCACTGCTCATTAATATTGATAGTACAAAACATAAAATTATGGAGCCATCAGTGTCAAACAGATTGTAACGAGCCAGTGACCAAAGAAAAATTTAAAGATATAGTTAAGGCAGAAATGAAAGATTAAAAAAAAAAAAAAACAAACTGCACCCAAAACCTCTGCCAATATAAACAAGCACCCATTCATCGATTGTAATGTTAACATCTAAACACTTCAAACTAGAGGTGCTCAACACCAGAGCAAAAATTAAGACATGCTGATATACTGCATTGAAATAAAAATACATTGCATCAAATGAATCTGTCAAATTGACCAAGGACTGTTTCACACCCTTTTTCAAAATGTAGTCCAATAACATCTCATAACCGAAGTAGACATTTTATAACTTGACATTTATGAACTGTGTTGTAAATGTAATGTTTGAAAATTAACAACATTTTACTACACTGTTAACATAATTAACATAACTACATAACATAATTACCACCTTCAGAGTAGGGCCGAAAGATAAATTGATTCCATCAATTAATTAAAATTTGTAGTTTTGCGTCCAAAACTACAAATTTTCACTTTAAAATAAAAACCAAACTTGTTTTGAATAATTTGTGTCATTTTAGTTTGTTTTTGAAGAAAACAAATCTATTCAATTATCAATCTATTGTCCAGCCCACCTTTAGAGTAATTGTTGAAAAAAGACCTACCATAATGGGAAATGAAACAACAAGAGAATGGGGTTTCAAACATGAACCAGCATGAAAATTCAATCCATGACTGGTAGAGTTTACAGGGTTATTTTACTTACCTGACGCTTTTGTCAAAAACCTTGGTGCGAAACACCTCCTCCTGATCCAAACTTATGGTGCAAAAGGTACAGAGGTCCCTTTGTCGATTTGGCCCTGAGACTGGACCCAGGTTCTTAGCTTCACCTACGGCACAAAGAAAAGATTATCATTACTCTCTTGCCTGGCACTGAAATAACAACAATCATTACGAACAACCATCAATACCTTGCAAAGACCTGCACGTGTGTTGCGTTGTGCTCTTGGTATATTTGTGACTCAGATTTTAGACTATCCCTATTCATCCCAAGAAATAACATCTTTTTCTCTGTCACTTCCCAGGTATACAGTATACATTATTAGTTCTACATTAAACAAGGGTTTCCTCAACAGAGCAATTAACTAAATAACATTTCAGTGGATGAACAATATATATTCAATATGCTTTTTAGTTTCAAATCTTAAAAAAAACCCAAACAAACACACAATTGTCAGTTGACAAACTAAAATATATAAATATATATCAATATATATATTTGGAATAAATTACTTTAAATCTTGATTTAAATAAACTGCCCTTAGAGTGAGAGCTGTCTTCCCTACAGCTGTCTGTGCACAGCTTATACTAATCAATATGAGGGCCTGATATTGCTCTCACACATTATATATACAGTGCACAGCATATACAGTTCACTGAAATATGCCTTTATAGCCAACATCCTCCTGTTAACATGCGGGCTCTGGCTCTTACCAGTTGTCAGGGTAAGCTGCAGAGCGGATGTAGCTGAAGTAGACTTGAGGCTCATATGTGGTTAAAAATATGAAACATTGACTTCCTCAGCATAACCAATGGTGACAGTACAGCGCTGATTCACAAATGATAAACACCTTTGTAATGCGCACAGACTACTTGCCCACTCTTTCATTACTTTGCAGGCAGACAGATTACATGCCACGAGGTTTTGTGCAACATGCATAAAAAATGCACCAAGTCACAGCTACACTAGTTGAACCTGAATTGTCAGAAGAGAGAAACAGCAGTCACTCAAGATAGCTACTATCAATAACTTCACAATGAGTCAGATTTAGAGTGGTGGATTACAGGGGCAACAACAGTAGTCTGCGTTGATCCTGTGGCTCTGGTTAGATATCCTAAGCCCAGGTGGGGACCCAATTAAGAAAAGCCACCAGTGAGATCAGCTTTTTAAACAGGCTATTAATATGAGTGTGTGACTAATCTTAGGAATGGCCACTGAAAACAGCCAGGTTGTCACTAATCTTCGACCAGGATGACCTAGTGGGTATTGCGCACACAAACACATATAATACATTTTGACCAAGCAACGCCACTGCAATCTCTTCAACAGCATTTCCACTAATACAGAAGCATGTAACCCTGTGAAAACCATGACCTAAAGGTCAGAGGGTATGTCTAAATAATAACTGTCTTAGCCAATGAGTGTGTAGTCATTTTAACTGCTGTTCCTTTCCTGATTTTGTTCCGACAGTGTAGCGAATGCTGTATAATGACTGCTGCACTATATAGCAGTAGTATAATGATAATACATCTCTGCAGAATACCACCTCCATTGATGTAGGCTAAAGGAAAAAGGACAAAGTGTGAACAAGGAAGAATGGAGTTTCGTAAGACTGCAAAGTGAGTTACATGCCATGATAGTTCCTCAATTTTGTTCTGCAAACTGTTTTCTCATTAATTCATAGTAGTGAAACTGACATTTGCCTTCCCATTGTGTTCCTATGCAGTAGCCCTACAGACTAGTCAACCTATTTTCACCTTACAGTAAATACATACAGTTCAGTCACATCTACAACAAGCAATTTCTTAAATCACAGTCTTTCCCAAGCAACTAGACCAAAAGCATAACAGATTTAAAACAGAAACAAAATAATTATATTATCTTCGTAACAAAAATATAATCCGTCTATTATAAATGTAATTCTTCTGAAGATAGACTGCACTGAGGTTTACTTTGCCCGTTCAGTCCTAACCGTGTCAAACTACCTTAAACGCCAACACACCGGGTGGAGCAGCAGGCCATGTAAACTTATGGATATATGTAGAAAGAAGGACTGGAGCTTACAGTCTGTAACACCCCATCATTTACAACTAAAGATGTATTATGGGAATCAGTTCAGCTGGTGTGATGTGAATCTCTGAATGTTAGTGATGGCTGAAACCTGAGATACACAAATTGGATTTGTGTAATTTGACAAAAATTTTTCCTCAAATATTCATTGACACAGGTGCACAGGCTCTAAGCAGGTACTTAACTGGACCAACCCAGTCTGTGAACGAGGATGAGGAACTCTCAAGCCAAGGTTTCCCATTTGGACTGTTATTAGCTGAACAGCTATTGTAATATCATATTAACTAGTAGCTTACACAATTGATTATTTGGTGCAGCAACCTAGACCACTAATTTCTTCCCAGGGGCGGTTTAATAATTGATGAAGTGGCAAATGTTAACACGATGGTGGACATGTTTCTACATCAATGTCTCTGCATACAGGTCAGACTGAGGGACCTGCTGAGGGATCCAGATCTGGACTCACCCATCCGTCTGAAAAGCTGCCGATTCAATACCTGCCATCGGTAGGTTAATAAATTATGACTGACATGACCGGTTATCTCTGGTATTTCACAGCAGGTATCTTCACTGGGGGGTGGGCATTGCTTTCTTCGTCGATGTGTTATTTAATATCCGCTGATGCTTTGTCGCCGAAGTGTTTGTTTTCCTCTAACTTTATGTGAGTTGTCGGTGTGCCGGATGCCTCCGGTGAGTCAGGTTACAGCTGAATGGGTTTGTGACGATGGGCTGTTGTGTTTGGTGGTAGCTAGCCTGCCTTGCCACCAACGTTAACTTAGCTCACCGGGCAGCTCAAATTTATACAAAACTCTCGTGTTTAAAAAAAAAATAATAATAATAATGAAATACAATTTTTAATACCCGTTAAAATGCCCGATTAGCCTGATTAGGTGAGCCGCTGCCCGATGAATGAAATCATTCACAACAAGCTAGTAGCCGCCGCTAGCACGCATGCTAACTTGACGTTAACCAGCAGACCCGACCAGATGAACTGGCTGTCTCTGCTTCCCAAACGCTGTCGACACTGCCGGGAGCACGCCGCGCCCCTCTCGGCTTCCTCTCTCCACCGCCTGCCTGCCTGCCTCTACCGACGCCTCTCCCCACCACCACCACCACCACCCCCCCCCCCTCGGAGCCCGAGTCCGCGCCGGTGTGGACGGAAAACACCGGCTCGTCAGCCCGTCAGACTTACATATTTTACCCCGCAGGCTCTGTAAAATCCGAATCCTCGCGTCGTCCTCTTCCGCCATGGTCAGAGCTGACTGCTTGTCGCTGCTCCGGTGTTTTTCAGCGCTGGGTTATCATATCCGTTTATGAATGCAGGCAGAGCGGAGGAAAGACAGCCCCACTGCCGCGTCACGTCAGAGTCCCGCACACACTGTCTGCCGTCTGAAAACCGCCCGGAGCGGAGAAACGTCAAGCTTCCTCAAAAGTCGAGCGCCTCGCGTCGGCTAGTAGTGAAAAGTGAAGACGGTCGGAGCTTCGCGGCGGATTTCAGGTGTCTCTGCTGCTCGTTGTGCAACGACTGTGGAGTAAAGTTTAACCTGTGGAGCTGCCGACAGGGCTCCGGGTCAACGTCGACGCTTATTTATAAGAGCTCTAACAGGTCTGTCAGCAAACAACGCTGGGAATAAGTCTCTTAAATCAAAAGTAACGCCTTCATACGTTCAGTTCAATCTCACCAACTGTCTAAAACACAGATATTTAAATTAGTGAGTGTCAAATGAGCGCATAACCGCAAAATATGACTCCATGTATCGTCGCTGCAGCTCCAATGAAAACTATTTCACTTTTGGAGAAGTTCAAATGTTTGAAAAGGTTTGAAAAGGTGGGAGTTCATCTTAAAAAAATCATACAAGCGTTTACAAAGTCACATTGTTCACATCTGTCGTTGGTCTAAAAACTCAAGAGTTGGGTATTTAGGTGACTTGAGGTCAAATTACAGTCGGAGTGAAAAAACAGCAGCTTGATAGTAGCTGTGGTAATATGCTGTGTGGAATTAAATATGTTTGTACATGTAGCAAATATCATTTCAAACATGTTCCTGCTCTAAGTGGCATTAACGTTTGACGGTCTATGATATATGATCTGTCATATATCCGTCTGATGTGCCTTACAGCATTTTGCAGATCACTGAAAATTGCTAAGATGACACTCGGTGTCAGGTTTCCTAATTACTCTGTTAGTTTTATGAATGGTAATTTTATTCATGTATTAACCAGATGAACAGTGCAGCTGCAAACACATTAACAAAAAATTGCAATAAAACCTTTCAAAATTTAATTTGGAAGTCTTTCCATGTTCCTTTCTTCTCTTCCAAGGTGATGTTGCTTTTGTGAAATGCAAGTCTGGCCCTCATTTCCGGGGAGTACCAATGAGGTATGTGCTATGGCTTTTGTCGCCATTTTCTATGTATGATCTTAGACTCCTGTTATACCTGTTGATATACACCCATTCAGTTTTGGCCATTTTACATGAACATGTACATATAGCTGATTGACAACAAAATGACTTTGAACTTTGAAATTTGAATACATGAGGCCTAAGCATATTTTTTGATTTATGCCTCAGATTTTACTCATGTATAGTGGAAGCTAATGCCCAATATCATGTTTTTAGTTGGACATTACAGTGTTTCAACTATATGGTTCTCACAATGCATCGACAATATAATGATTTAAATGTACGTTGGTGCAGATTCTCTCATACTGCAATAGGCTCTGATGGCATTGTGATTGCTTATTATAAATGAAAAGTAAGAGTAAAATTTAATCTGGAACAACATAATTAACATGATGATTATTGACTGTCAGTGCATGTAATGAGTCATCACCCTTTATTGATGGACAGATTACATTGGGCTAAGGTGAATGTTTTGACAAAAAAGTTGCTATCCAACTTATAGCGTACTGCAATAGCACAAGACCAGTCTTAGAAATGACAGTTGAGAAACATCTGGAAATTGTGTTTTGAGGCCCAACTTTAAATACAAATGTAGTTTGTGTGGAAGAGAAAGGCAATGAACTTTGCAGATGGGCTGCAGGCCCCTGAAGGACCAGGAGGAGCAGATAGCCGCCACATGGCTTTACATTTAGGAAATGTTGTTGGGCGTTAGTACGACTTTCAATTCACAACTTTTGGGGTGTCTGTAACTATTCCCTTACCGACCCAGGGGTCACTGAGTACTGTGAATTGATATTATCATAGGTCTAACTAGGCTTAAAAAGAGTAGAAGTGTAGAATATCAACATTTATTTAAATTGTTTTACATGTTTTATACATAATAAACACACAAAAGTAGTAACACAATGGTACAATGTGTTAATTAGAAACTAGAAGTATAACAAGTGGTGTTTAGAAGTGAAATTGAAATATCAAAGACTTTAACCAACAGATTAGCATACTCAGACTATAAAGTGCAACTCACCATGCCCAGTTAACTGTGACACTCATAAAATTCACGTTGTTTTCCTTGGACATACAAAGAAGTGAAGATTTCACTACACAAGGCGATTTTTAAGCTTTCCAACACCTTCCACCCTTGAAACTCCTGAAACTGTGCACTGTGAGAAATACTTCCTAACATTGATTTCTTTTGTCAGGGTTATAGTCATGTCTCTGAGTCTGCCTTGTATGCATAGACAATGGACAAAGTACAGTCTGTGTCAGTATATGTTATATTTTCAAAAAATATCTTCTATGACGGTGAAAAATCACTTAATTGTTGAGTTTAGGTGGGAAGCAATTACAGCCCACGCTGATGTTAGATCGTCATGTTTTGTGTGAGGTCCAGCTGCAAATACAACATTACAAATTTCACATCTCACATCCAAAGCACTGGCTCCAGGTCAAATTTAACTCACTTTCAGTTTTGTTTTTATTTGGTTCCTATCCTCAGTGATCTTTAAAAAAATGGCTCCTCTTTACAGACCCATTTCTCTGGCTTGTGTATAGAAATGGTACCTTTAGTGTCTTTACTATTTGTCCTTGGTCCCATCAAAATATCCTTGTTGCTGTCACTGTCTCTGTCCCGGGCTTGCCTCTTTGAAATGATGTGCATGGAATGCAATGCATTGATCCTTTTTTTCACCATTTTATGTTTCATCTTTGAAGACGTTAGGGAAAACAGTGGATCAATGCAGGGTGACAAAGGACTTTTGATGTTGGAATAGGACAAATCCTGGTAGGTAGTCAAAGACTTAAAGTCAGTTGTTTCCTCAATTTTAGGTTTAATTCTATCAATGGAAAAATGTCCTTCCTCACCCCTTTCACTTTTTATGTGAGTGCCCCCTTGATTGTCATTGTTTTCTGGTTTGATCATGTCTTGTTTATTGTCTTCACTGAAGTACTTAGAACACGGTGTGAGGCTGTCATAACTGTACCCCTCTTCATTTGTTTCCTGGTGTTTTTTCTCATGGCTTCTCTTGGTGGCAAGGTAGAGGAAACGTTGGGGACAGAAGGAACAGCGATACTTCTTTTCTGGGTTTGGGCTTCGGGCTGTATTGTCAAAGCAGGAGCCGTTTTCCATACAGCTGTTACAGATGTAATCCCCACCAGCAGGTGCTTCACCAGGAGGCCCTTGTTTGCCACACGTCCGGCAGAAACATGGGTGGGAACCAATGACATGAGCTTTCAGACCTGTCTCTGTGATGAAAGAGCTGTCGCAGATGTCACAATTGTAGGTGGCCCTTGGGCTGCAGTTCCTAGCAAGACTGTGTTTCACCTCTGCACTTAGACCAGAGGTATTATCTTCTGTCAGCCAATTACTTCTATCAAGACGGGGCTCTGTGGCAGCGTCTCTGTCTACAGGTGTTTCAGAGTAATGGTAGATCAAAGATTTTCTGTGCTTGAATCTGAGCTTCTTTCTTTTCTTTTTTGCCTTGTAAGAATAGTAAGGGCGCCAAAGCTTATCAGCTGTGTCACAGTCGTTTGGGTCATCGTAGGTTTCTGGCTCTTTGGTGGCACTGCCTTCTGTTCTGAGGCGGAGCCTGGGGCTCTCTGAGCTTTCTCTCATCGAAGGGCAGTGATTTGAGCTGTCCTCCTGTCTTAATTCTCTGACCCTTCTTTTCTTTCTTGGAAACAGCTTGGATCCTTTGATTTGGCGGCGGATGATGGCCTCGTTGCCTATTTTTACTGTTATCTGACAGAGTGGCATGGTGTCACCATCCACAGATGGACCTGGGCATGCAGGTTTGGCAATATATGTTTCTGTCTTTGACCCAACCTTTTTATCACGGGCCAAATTGTCCGTGCTTGACTGAAGTATCTCCTTGGTCATGTCCTCAACTCTTTTTGCAGAAGCTGATAGCTCACCTAACTTTTTAACTGTGCTTAAAGAGTTTAGGAATGGCACATTATGACTGATGTACTCTGAATTCAATAGCACTGGAGGATCAGCTTTGTAATTCTCTGTGTTGGGTTGCAAGGAGAACACATTGTAGTTAATGAAGGGGGAGTCTCTATTCTCAGCCTCTTTCCTTCTGCCTCTATGAATTTCCAAGTCGCTGTTCAGACTTTGATCAACATCTTGGTCACATGGCTTGTCAAAGGTAATGCGCGGCATCACAGGAGCCACTGTTTTTGTTGTTGCCATGAATGTCAGAGGGAATGACATGGTATCAGGCTGGCCAATTAAACCATTCTCTTCAAATGGAGGAATCAGACAGTTATTGTCTAGAGGAGCTTGATCATCCTGTTCGACACTCTCTGAATATGTCTGACTATATGTCTTGTATTTTCTTTTTCTAAACTTCATGGGCAGGAGCCTGTAGAGTTTGATTGGATAAACACTGGCTTTCAGTCCTCCATTGGCAGATTTTTTCTTAGCAGCTAGACTGGGATCGATGCCGTGAAATGACTTCTGATGGTTCTTTAAGATATAGTATGTCATGAATGTTTCAAGGCAGAAAATACATTGATAGCGTCGTTCACCTGTGTGCCAGATTTCATGCTTTGTGCGGTACTCCGCCAAAGCAAAGACTTTATTACAGTAATGACAGGGATAGGCCCTCTGCCAGGAATGTACATTCTCATGCCGCTTCAGACTTGATAAAGTGACATAGACCCGTTTACACACACTGCAGTTGTAGCTCCTATGGCTGCCACCTGGCCTCACGCCCTTCTCATCCCGTGGAAGCTCTGATTGGTCCACTTGAATGGGCTCTGGTGTGTAAGGGGTGGAGAGATCAGCCGTAGGAAGTTGTGTCACAGTGCTCTCTGTGTTGGGCATATCATCTGAATGGAGGTCCACTTCTTTGGCTGGTATGTCAAAAGCATCTAGTGTAGATGGGTCTCTTCCAGCCTTAGGACAGACCTGCTCATGGTTGCGCAGGCGCTTGAGGTGTATGAACTTTCTGTGACAAAATTTGCAAAACAAATGGCTGACAAAACGCTTTTTGTGCACTTCAGAGTGAACAGTGAGAAGAGCTTTATTTGTGAATATCTCTGGACAGTTCTCACATCCATAGATTGAGATGCTGTCCTCTGTGTGAGGAGAAAGTGTTGGTGGATCTAACTCCACTTGAACATTGTCAGTGGCCACGGACAGTCCTTGGTCTACACTTTTTTCTGTTTCGACTCCTGGAAAAAGTTGAGGTGGTGTCATGATTGCAACAGAATTAACATCAGGTAACGTAGGGGGTATCGTATTTTGCTTGTCTGTTTCTGGTTCAGCTGGTGCTGGAAGTATTGTTCTACCCACAATGCCTGTCAGCCGGTGGCGTTTTTTAAGTGGACCTGTGTTCTTGTAAATGAGTTGCTTTGATTGTGATATTGCTGGCTTACAGATCTTCTTTTCTGGCTGACTGCTGTCTTTGCTTTCGGTAGATTTGCTAACTGCATATGAGTGCTCTGAGAGGGCATTGGTGCTCTCATTATTCCCATTCAGGCTGGCTGTTGTAGGGCAACTTGGTGGGTGTTGTCCCGCATCTGGGGACTGCCTCCCTCCACCAGTTTGATCCAGAGGAGTGAAAGGATTGCTCCCAGGACACACCTCAGTGATAGAAAAGGCATTGGTGATGCGTGGCCCCGGGGCATTGTCTATCTCCTCGGGTCTGGGAGCTTCCTTCTTTGTTTTATTAGATACTGGTGCGGAACTGGAGTCTGCTGATTTAAAACATTCATCTGTTTTCCCTTGTTCTGCAAGCTTTTCCAAAAAAGGAATTCCAAGTCTTTTTCCAGCTGCAACCAACCCCCCTGTGTCCTCCACACCAACCGGTGGCACCTTGGAGCAGTAGATGAAGTTGAGGATACTGGCAAACACCTCTGACTTCAGGTCCATCAGCTCCAGGACTTGGCTTGAGCTCCATGTCTCAGGAGTTGTCAGAGCGCTCCTAAAGTAGCCGCTGCAGGCGGCCAGGATGTTCTTGTGGGCTCGAAACTTCACATCCTCCACCACAATGGTAACATCACAGAAGAGGCCCTGTGAGCGCTGCTCATTGAGCTTGCTAAGGACGGCGTGAGGGTGAGCAGTATCCATCAGATGCTGAGTGCATGGGGACACCACTGTCATCTATACAGGAAAGGAAGAAAAGAAGAAGAAAATCAGATTATTACTAAATCAAAGATATGGCTGTTTTTATATTGTTGGAAAATATAATTGGTGTACATTTTAGATTTTAAAATAATTTTTTCAATGTTTAAACACTAGATGGCAGTATCGTCCTGACAGATGATATTTGAATATCAGTCTAGTCAACAATCAAGGTTACTCAAACCATCACATCCTGTTTGATTGAGAAAGACGGTGCATGAAATTTAAATCTTTAAATTTGACTATAGGGCTATTAAATAATTATGTGTCATATAAGGGGATTCAGTATTCTTCCATTAGTTGGGCTAATCTGTTTGTTGCATTTTATATATATATTTTGAAGAAGAGAACTTTCATGTATGAAAAATTTTAAACTGCACCACTATACTAACAAGGAAAGACCTCATATATGTTTTACTGTAAAAACAATAGATTTGCCCTGATATTTCAGCTACAACAAGCTGCAATCATTTCTTTAATTTTAATGTGAATGAATGTTGAGTGAAGGGTTTCCAATGACAGCTGTGAGAAAATATGGAGGAGGAAGAGTAGCGGTGTCCCTTGAATTTACTGTCAACATGCCTTTGAGCAAGTTTTTGAACTTCATACTGGAAGTTGCCATGAACAACTTTTTTTGGTAAAGCACAGATCTAACCCTTTGGATTCGTCTTTCAAAAAAACAAACAAAAAAACAGCAACAACAACAGAGGTCACTCTCTGCACTTTGGTTGATAGTCATCATTTTCCTACCACAGATTTGCCCTGTGTCCGGTTCAGTTGTTATAAATGTCCTTTATGTCTAAGTGCATATAGTTATGCACAGTCATATAATTCCTTTGTAATTGGAAATAGTCAACCTTTCACCTGTCAAATACTGTTGTTGTCAACAACAGTAAACAGCAGTAAGCAGTTAATTGATGCCTCATGATATGGCAGGCTGGAGGAATCACTAATGAAGTACAATGCAGGAGTGATTTACAAGAATCACAGCAGATGTGATTCCTGCAACGCTGTAATAATATGCTATTATAATATTATATTAGTGTTCCAGTTGTTAATAACGTGAACACACCGACATTCTATTAACTTAAACAAAAAGTATTTGTGGTCAGATATTTACATAGTATTTATATGTCGACACAATGAAGTATTTAGACGAATCTGCAATAATCTGCTATTTTAGTGGAAGTTCTTTAAATGTTATTTTGAAAGAGCATGTATCGTCCAGCATGTTGTTTTGTTGGTTCTTATTCACATCAGAGTCAGTGTGATTTCAGGCTATTCTGGGCCATTTAGCAAGTCTTACGTAGCACGCTGACTGCACCTCATGAGACACACTCAGCCTGCTTTTGTAACTGATGAATCATTGCACCTGCATTAGTGCTGTTCGAACTTTCGTCTTTAGCTTTGATAAAAGTTCATATTCTGCTAAAGTGAAAGTCTTACTGAATCATAGTGAATGTGGAATTTACCCTGAATAATTACCCTGTCTATGGAGATATTCTGGCTAAATGCTACTCAGGAGGCAACGCTACTACTGTCGGGTCTTCTTTGTGTTATCCGTGCTTACTTGGTGGTAAACAGGAGAGAGTAGAATTTGGTTTGCTGTGCACCATTAAAGATTTAGTTTGTGCAAGTTAAGTCTTGAGTTAAATTAAATTGGCAGGCAATTCCATTTCTTATCTGATTTAGTTCTACAAATTTTTTCCCCTTACTGTGCACCATTTGGAAATGAGTTGAATTAAAAAAAAAATTACGGTAACAAATTTACAACAGTTATCTCAAGGGGTTTATTTAATTTATATATGATTTAGTTTTATTTATTTATTTATTTATTTTATTGTTTCCAATTTTGCCTCGGTGTGAAAAATACAATATGGCCGCCGCTCCTTAAAGTGTCTCAGACAGCTGAAAACACAACCAGCCTCCTGCCGTCTTTCTCAGACAGGCCTCCGTTGTCATGGCAACATGCTATGGCGCAGCACTTATTGGGATTCAGCTGGATGGCAAGTGTATTAGCTGTCCGGGCATTCAGTTCCCTCTCTTCCACAAATATCCTGCCCTGTCTGAGAACCTGCAATACACAGCAGTATATAGCAATCAAGGTTTGCCGTTGTCTTTGCATGAGTATACTTTATGTGTGTATACTATTGCGTGCCTTTGTCTGCTGCAGAAATCGTACCCAAAGGACTTTGTCATCTGAGAACAGCAAGTAATGTATCATCGCTTTTATACCAGTTTCTCCGCTTGTGCTTTACATAATCAGTTTAATCTTTTCTTATAGGTTGTTGTTTTAATTTAAAGCTCTCATTTTTCTCTATTTGCACCTACTGTTGGGGTTTATTGCGCCCACATGCTGAGCGGAAATTTTGAATTTGTCATCAGTGCTCATGATTTTGCCACACCCAGCCTTACTTTCTCTTCAAAGCTCTTGTGAAATTATTTAGAACATCTAAACCCATAAAATAAAAAACCCATATATACTCAACCACAAACCAAAAGACAGTGTGGTACATCGTCAAAGAGCGAAATGTCAAAGCAGAAGCCACTTCATGCACCTCTGCAAAGTGCACTTCCGTGAAAAGCAGATTAGAATTTGAGGGAACCATGCAAAACATACCTTAGTAATTCAGAGAAAATGATGCAGGGTGCACAGGAAACAGTGTCATGCAGTATCCCTTTCCAATAGCTCCCAGTAGACAAGTATACGTAAAAAAAACAGTTTCATGAGAGCAAGGCGAAAGTTGTTTTCTTTCTATGATGGTCGCTGAACAGTGGTGTTGTCAGAAGCAGAGCTTTTTCTGACGTCTTTCTTCCTCTCCCTCCCTCTCTGTGTGCAGATGACTCCAGCTCCAACGTCCTTCGCCTCTATCCATGCAGCCCAGGTCCTGGGCTAGATCTACCCTACCCTCATCTGTCCTGCTACAGCTATAGTAATAACTCACAGTTTATACAGCACAGCTAATCCGGAGTATGGGTCTGCCTTTGTGTTAACTGGGCAACTGAAGCGTTCGCACCGTAGCCACTGAGCAGGAAACGACAACTTTTATTAAGCATGGCAGAGGGCTGTGGGGAGAGCGGAGAGATGCTGGGTGCTACATCACACATCAGCTCTGTAGGCGATGCTACAGTCAGGGAAAATGCTCAGCTGCATTGCTGGCAGCAGCAAGAGTGAGATGTCCTCTGCTGTACAGCAAACGCTGTTATTAAATTCCACCAGCAAAACACATGCTAAATCCTGATGCATCTTCATGATGACCAAAAGGAAAAATGTCTTTTGTGCCAAAAAATTATCCGCAACCCTCTTAGAAATACTTTGAATGCACAACACTAAACCATCTGTTTCATGCTTGTGTTCTCTCTGTCTGAGCAGGAGTATATTACACCAAAGCCCTTCGTCCGTGCTTACGCACTGTGGTTAGGTAATGCAGAACCCGAGAGAAGATGGCAGTGGCTACTGTCCTATTGTGTATCACAGCAGTCACAGGACAGATGTTCATCAGGGCTTTTTCTCACTGTTGCATTGCTCGTGCAGACTAAACGCAGGGCTGGGTGTGTACGAGAGTCCTGCTATCAGCGGGGACTCTGGCTTTACCTATATAGAGGCTGCTGATTGATGTAAAAGCAGCAGATGCGTCAGCACTGCAGACGAGGGGGAGGGGAGGGAGCTGAACCCGACATGGCACTGTAAGCCTCTTGCTAGTCTCTGAGGACGGAAACAGCTCTTCTATTTACATAACTGAGTGTGGAGTCATGTGACTGTGTGGGTCTCCTCTTCATGCTGAAACCCACTTTAAACTAGTTTCAATGTCCTTTCATTTTTGCACAGTTGACTTCAGAAGACAAAGTAGCAGGTGTAATATGATTATGCCTGCACTCGTTGCCCTCAAGGAATTGATACTTGCTTTTCATGTTGCGGTTGTAATTTCTCCTTTTAAAATTTACCTGGTGGTGACACCAAATTTTAAATTCATTATTTTCCTGCTTCCCTTCCTCAGGTATGTCATAGTAGTAGTTAAGGTGAAAGCACACTTGACCTGAGGCTCAGTCTTCTATTTTTCGGTGCGGATAGCAATACTTGCTGCCCAGAAAAAAAACACCTGAGCGCCCAGTGCATACGTTTTCCTGGTCTATTATTTTAAGTTCCAATGATCCACCATGCTGGACCATGTCAGTGTCAGAACCAAAATATTGTCAGATTGCTATTCAAGAGGGAACCTTAGCCCTAGTTGATGAGTGGCATAGGGAGCTACTCTTTCCCCAGCACTGTTAAATTTTCCATCAACATTCACAGATCTTTTTCCATTACTCAAAGTCCTTCCTCAAATTTATGTAAATGAGTGTGAGCATGTGTATATTCACGTTCATTACTGAAAAGACTTTTTATGTTGGACCATTTTACTGCTAACTTATTCACGTTACTACATCAACCTTTTATAACCTTGATTTAGTTCGTTATCTAACATCAGATTTTCTTAACTAGCAAATTTTAACAATTATCCACAAAAAAACGTTTTTAACATAACTTCAGGAGGCCACCATATTATGGTCAACCAGCAAAAATTGGGTTTATGAAGAACTATTTTATTTAACATTGTAATACTTGCAATTTGATTTTGCATATTTTGGGAGATAAAAATATAATGAGAACGCTTTATTTAATTTACGTCCCACAAGTAAACTTCACCCACTGGTAAATGTTACACTTATGAAACAGTAAAAGGACCACGTGCAAGCAATTGATCTGGACATTTATTTACCTAAATAAAATAAATAAATAAATAATTGTATTATAACTAACAGTGGAGACCGATATACATGGATACCACTGCCTATGGAGGTCATCATAACCACTGCCTCCAAGTGGTAAACAAGCAACATTTAGTATCTGCCCATATGCTTTCAAAAAAAAAGGAAAATACTGGCTGGCTCTGAAAGAACTGTGCACTAAACTCAACACTTTGACTCACTCACACTCACACCTACGGGCAGTTTAGAATCACCAGTAAACCTTTATTGGTGACTCTTTGGATTGTGTCAGGAAACTGGAGTACTTGGAGACAACATGCAAACTCTACACAGACACAGAAAGGTCCCAGGCCTGGGAATCGAGCCCACTACCTTCTTATTGTGAGGCAACAGCACTGTTATTCCGCTGACTTCAATCAGAAACCTCAGCCTTAATTTCTAACCATTACTATTTCACCGGTCACCAACATCTGAGAATCCATACAAGATATAGATCATCCCTCTTTAAAAGTGGCCTTTACCTTTTCAGGATATTTAATTTCTTCCTGGTATCACAGCTCAATAACAACTGCCACCTGTTGGTTTCATTAGTCACCCTGTGATGGTGAGTTGGATAGTATCATCTAAAAAACGGCCTTCTTTTCCACTTCTGTTTTGGCTGCCAGAAAAATGTAAATTTGAGGGGGTGGGGGGTTGCCTAGTGTTGAAGTAGGATTAGTATGCAGCTAATACCACTGGCAGTAGTGCCAGTCACTCATTGAACAAAGAAGTCAGTTTAAGAAATAACACCCTCACTTCCTGTGGATACGAATATTGAGCAGTTTTAGCTAGTTAATGTTTATTTAACGCTCAGTTTCTTCAATGACTTGAAACAAGTGCAGATTTTGATGATTACTTTTCGAGTTCGTCTTGTATAAGTCTAACTGTAGAGCAAATATAGGTTGAACAGAAGTAATAATACTAATTTGTGAGAACAGCATATAATGTATGCAAACATTTGTGGTTAGTCAGTAAAGTTATAGTTATTTGAAATTACTTTAGGCTACAAAAAAATCACTCAATGGCATACCATTTTTAACAGCTGCACCATTTTACCAGTGGAGGCAAGCCTTTACACTTAATCATAACTGGCTGGCTATTCTATAGAGTTTATAGGCCTGAAAATGATTTACAGAAAAGGCAAAATGATTTTTGCCACAAAGTGTGCAGGCCCTGTCCCTCTGACGCTTTGTAGGCGCAGCTGTGGCCTGTAGGGACGCTGGTGAGCTGGTACAGACTGCGATAAAAGGCTGAGTAGGCCTCATAAGCATTCGTACTTTTATCTTAGATGTTAATCTCTGGTAGCACAGACGATGCTGCCATAGCAAGCACTTTTGAGGTTCCTACCCAAAATGCTTCTGTGCAGAAGATCTTGCTTGGCCTTCCTCAGCTGTTGTGGTAGACTCTCTGATGTTTGCTTAGAAGGAGCAAAGCAGAATGACTATCTGGCTCCAGTTCTCCCTTGAGCCTAAATTAAGCCTTGACCATCGTCCTTCTTCAATGTTGTCAGTTCTAGCAGAGGTTCCCTGTTTCTGCTGTGTAAATTTGCCGTCTGAAGGCTATGGCCACTGCTGCGTCACTCCTGCTGCATCACTGACCCACAAAGAGAGGCTGAGAAGGAGGGGTGTTGTGGTGAATATAGGGAGGCAGGGGATAAGCAAAAAACAACCGGTACTGCTCAAGCAAACACATGGATGAGGTTTCCACTCTGCCTTACTTTGGGGCCTAGTTGCCGCTGTGGTATTCAGGAAGTGGGTCTGAGGAACAGATCCTTTATTGTTACGTAATGAATATTTTTTCTCCTCAGCTGAGAAGGCAGTATCAGTATCCAGTGTTCAAAGGCTAATAATAGGTCATAGTACTTACCAGTCCGGGTTGTATGTGGTCAGGTCACTCCAACTCAAAGCTATCATCTGAGCAGAAGAAAATGTTAGGTTAAAATGAGCTCTGTCATTTATAGAAATTACCAACATTTCAATGGACCATAAACTGACACATTTTTTCCATTGTCCTTTAATAAAGGACAATTAAAATATCTTAGTTTTTATCTCTGTTCTAAAGCAGGAACATTAATTGAGTGTGTAGCTGGTTTTTTTTCACATTTATTGTACCATATGTTGTCAGTGATCCTGTGGTAAACAGAAGAAAAAACAGTGCATACCTTTGTCTTACGTTACTGTAGCTTGCTTGTATGGGTTTCAGGTGAGGCAGAACTGGTGTGGAAGATGCCCCAACGGACGTATTGGTACAAGGTTTCAATCCAGAATAAATGTGTTGTAGCCTCTAGGCCTGGATGTGGTAACCAGAATTACAGCACTTGTTTTGCACACGTTACCCTAGGGTTTATTTGCTTGATACTCCTCCTCCCATCATCTGACTAATTTTTTATTTTTTTAATTTTTTTTTTCTTCTTTTGCTATATTGCTCCCTCTGCTGGCTGCAAAAGTGTACAGGGCACACAGGACACACAAACCCTGGTAATTTGTAGGCAAGGACAACACTGGGTCCCAAGGGCCTCCAGCAGAGGGCGCCACAACTGTTCAGTGGCAAATGTAAACAGGAAGTATATGATGGAATTTACCATTGACCTTGATATGATGTCATCAGAGCTCTGGTTGCCCAAGTATTTCATGCTTTACAGGTTTATAATTGAGTAAACACATTGGGATACTAAATACAGTTTTATTTAGTTTTCTTATGTAATGTATAAGTCATATCACTTTCAAACAAATGTTAAGATTATTGTGCATCGCTCTATTGAAAACATTTGACAGTTTTTGACAATATCAACAAGAAAAGAGTAACACCTAAAAAAAATATTCTTTCAATAATATTGGCCTTTTTAAATAAATGAAATATAAATATTCTTTTATTGATTATAAATTTGAAACCAAAGAACACTTATCAACATCAAAACCCTGCAGTCTGAAAACCTGTTCACTTGCTTTACTTCTGCTGCTTACTGCCACTGGTGTGGAAAAAGGTAAAAAATGTCTTCCTCCAGCCCATGGCCCTGGCGATGCCCTCCATGTTACTGGTGCACACTTCACAGCGATTCCGCACAGTTTGTTCCCAAAACTTCTCAGAATTGCAGAGCTAGTACAGTAAAGTCAGAGGACAAATAAAAATATATTAAAATGAATTAGGAAAAAAGGATTATGTGAATTAATATATATATGTAAGCGCATAACAGACACTGAAATGCTGTATTTGCATTGTTAACTTATCGTTTACGAAGCTCTCTCACCTTTCTGAATCTGTGTGAAACCTGTGCCAGAATTGTTATCTCTTTCAGCTGAAGGTAGGACATGATGCGGAGCATCATGTCATCAGGTAAGCGTTCCAGGTAATCAAACTTTCCCTGACAAAGTGAAATAGTGTATTCCAGGATCCTCTGTCCCAAAACAGTACCAAGTTGTTCTACATATGGGAAATAAAGTATAGACCAGGTGTCAGATACGTGAAACTTATAAAATAATTTTCATTCACAAAGCCACTTCAGCAAGAAAGACGCTTTAGGTTAAGAACAAGAGGTAAAGTGAATCCAGCATTATGGATGGATGTGATGTTATGAAACCCTACGCTGCAGCATTTTACTGTGTAGGAAATCCTGATGGGATGTCCTCAGCTCTCTGGGCGAAGCTCCTCGATAATTAAGTTGCAAAGAAATTTTCCATGATGTCCATATGACCTTAAGTTAGAAGGGAAAAAAACTGAAGCTTGAAACAGCTTGAAGAAATGACGCAGTGAGGGTCTTTTAAATCCAAAATACTAACTGCAACAAGGTGTCATCTTTAAGTAATTTTCACCAAAACATGACAATAACATTGCACTCCAAGTTTTATCTCGCTAACTAGCTAACTTTTAAGTTGGAGAACGAAACCAAGGTGGTTTCATAAGCACACACTGCTACAAAAATAAAAATTACAGAAATACTCGACCTCGTTTTTGGTAATAATAAGTTGGAAAAAGTCCTTTGGAGGAGATGGGCCCTGGCCACTTTTTTCAAAGAGTTGCTCCCCTAGCAAGGACGCCATGTTGGCTGCAGCCTGTAACCATGACAACCAAAAAGCAGCTAAAATAACAGCATTTACACAACAGCAAAGGAAGCGGGTGGATTTTAGGTTACGATGATATGCAATGATCACAAAAGCTAATTAGTATTTTATTTCTGCATGTGTTTGGGACGGATGGGGGTCACGACCTAACAGATTAATACTTAATATTTGTGACAAGCCGATGCTCCTAAATTCTTCAGTCGATCAGTAGTTACGGACGTGTATGTATAATGTATAATGCATAAATAACGTTACACCTATAAGTGCACAATCCCAATGTGGAGTCGCTGGTTCGAGCCGAGAGCTACAAATCTGAAGTAAGTAGTCCCACGAGCGGATGAATCGCGCGGATGTATACTGCAGTTGTAAGCCCCTCAGCTGATGTGTGTGAAAGTAGCGGTGGTAGAGAGAGAAAAGAGGAGCTGGTGCACTGTCTGTTACAACTACAACACTGGAACAAATAGGTAACAACACTATACAAAAGGTAGAAATTTTCAGTGACATGCCATACAACGGTCTCTCGGACCTTCGGGGTTATTCAGTGTCGAAAAACATCGGATGAATTATGATTCAGTGTTGCGAAAATATCTCGAATCCCGTTCCTGCTTTCCTGTTTTTTGTGTCTAAAAGGTATCAGAGGCCATTTCTTTTTGCTAGCTGGCGTTAACATGCTAGCCGTAAGCTAAACAACTTGTTTTTAAAGATGAAGTTGAGCCAAATTGTTCCCAAAAGACTAAATTCGTGAGTTGTAACGAAGCAGTTGTTTGTGTAAATAATCCCAATCCTGTCGAGGTGGAAAAGCGTAAGGCAGCGACAACAAGGCTTGCTAATATTGATTAGCTTGCATGCCAAGGTTAGCTGGCTGTAGCTACGGCTCTTGTTTGATTTGACAACGTTAAACGTCATCGACGTGACTGGCCCGCAGACGTAAATTTTGTATAAAGTCTGGGATTGATTGTCACCCGGGCAGTTAGATTAACCAATACCAGCCAAGAACAATAGTATCCATACCCAACAATCAGGTGTTTATTTTTGTCCACTTATTGTTGGTGAGTTAACATTCGCTGCCTAACTTAGCTAAGCTAGCGTTAGCTTGCTAATAATTAGCCGTGATACTCGTCATTCTGGTCTGAACGGGAGCTAAATAAAATGTTCGATGCTTTTTTTTGGGGTCCCTTCACTCAAGCTCTTAATCGAAAGCGTGTGTTTTGGTGGCACGCAGCTCGTTTAATAGTCAACTTGTATCTGTGTGGTTAGCGCTAGCCTAAGCGCTAGCCAGCGTTGTGGTGAGAGGCAGGCATTGGCCTTAAATCAGCTTAGAAAACATTAGTGAACCCTCAAAGCTAGCTAACATTAGTTAGCGTTAACATTAGTTGTGTACTCAACATTCGCATTGACAGTTCCTATGAGACTGATACTGGATCTGCCCGGTTGCCTGTCGCCCTGACAGCTGTGTATGTTTGAGTCGATCGTTCCATCAAATAGTACAGGAGGTTAGCTAACTTGCGTGCGAGACATCATACATATTTTTTCTTTAAACCTGATTGTACGCCAGACAGAGAGTCATGGCAGTGAGAATACCAATGTAGCCTGCGTTGGTTTACTGGTAGCCTGCTAGATATATTGCTTTAAATCGGTTTCGAAAGACGGTCTAGCCGATGCTGCCATTTTTCGATTTGTAGCTAATCTCAGGTGAACGCATTTGTCATTTGCTACTGAAGGGACCCGTCTTTGCCGTTCAGTTTAATGTCGCCGTTTCGTACCAAACTTTAGCTACAGACAAGATAGCTGCTGAATATTGGCAGCACGCTTAGTCGGGGAGCTAAATAGGTTGAGACGCCGGTACGCCAACTACGCATTTCCATGGAACCACTGCTACGTTAGCAAACGTAACTTTAACGAGACTCTGGTATGTAACTACTAGCCTTGTAGCATTTTTTTGCCATTGTATCCATTATGAAGCATCTACCAGCTTCGCCTTTGGGATGTGCTATGATTTCGTGAAGGTATAAATGCGACGGTACTGCTGTCCAAATGTATGAGATTAGCAAGGATATGAGTAGCTAAACATGCTAGTCGATGGTGGGAGACAACTACGTCAGAAACACAGGCCTCCGTTCACCGGGGATATAAAATTGGACACTGTGGTGCTTGTTTATGAGCGCAGTAGACGAAACTTTGTACTGGCTCTTGTTTCAAGCTCCGTATTGCTTAACGAGTCACATAATGGGCGAGTGTGGTGCACCAGTTGTCAGAATGGACGAATAAACAAAGACTGGGATGCACTGTCAGTGCAGGCCTAAAATGGCCCTGTGAGCTTGCCAAGTGTGGCGTATTTTTGTGATCAATGATATGATTTAAGCCTTTTCTGAACGGGTTGACTAATAATCTTACTTTTGGATGGCAACGATGCCAAAAGGTGTTAAGGTTGTGACTCAGTAGTCTCTATCGATTGATAAACCATCCAATGTGTGTTTGTGTGTGTGTTCAAAACACATCAATCTCTTAATAACAGTGCCCTTATCTCATTAGCTTACAAGAAGTACACAGGTTATACTTGATATTTAAAACTTTTTATTTATTTATTTATTTATTTTAATATGCTGTCTTAAGTGATAAATGCAATTTTGTCAACAAGCCACATTGGTCTGGTATGCAATTGTTGTGGAATTTAAAGCTACTTATAACCTACTAGTAATTTTATATATATATATATATATATATATATATATATATATATATATATATATATAAAAGAAAAAGAAAAGAAAAACTCTTTGTGGTGGTTGGTTTGATTTTGAGTGTTTCCAATTGCTAGCTTTACTAAGATTTCACTCAATCCCTCAATTGATATTCAGGTTATTGTATTGATACTGTAGAGTGATAGTATAATGATGAAGATGCGTGTGGTTATTGTGATTACTGGCCTGATGAATTACAATGGGCAAATTCATTTTAAAAAGGTATGGTATGATACTTCTTTTCATAGCGTTATGGGTCTTCTGGCATTAAAATTAACAATCCCATACTGTCAAAACTGTTTTAAGTGCTGTCTCTTAAAGTCATTATAGATTGTAATTTGATTTAAACTGTACAAATGGTTAATATTGAAATGTCTTTCTGTGAGTGGTTCACATAAAAATGAATTTTGTTGTGATTTATTATAGGGAGATTTACAAACTGGGGGAAAGTGTGAGAAGATGGAAAACAAACTGAGCTGTGTGGATTTTTTGTGTGGTGGTTGTTTTCTTTTTTTTAATTTCATCAACTATCATTAGCATTGTCTGTAGATCAGGCTCCAGCTCCTACTCAAATGGCAAAGTGAAAAGTAAGATGCTCAGTTTTTTTTCTAGGGTTAGTGTGTACCTTAAGATGATTGTGCACTAGTGGTTTAGATATATTGTTTTAAGAGCAAGAGTGCAACAGCTGTGATCGCTGTCTCCGTCACACCTGCAACCTGTTTGAAGCTACAACTAGTTGTGGGCAAGACTCACTATTTAATTCAAGCAAATTTTTAATGTTGTGTCTTTCTCTGTGATTACAGTGAATGGTAGTGTCTAGAAAGGGTATGTCCCTTCAGGAGAGAGGTGCCAATGTCCAACCGGCCTAATTCCAATCCAGGGGGGTCACTGCGCCGTTCACAGAGGAACACTGCTGCGGCCCAGCCACAAGACCATACAGTCACGGGAAGGTGAGTCTCCAAACCTGCTGTCCAATTTTAGTTCACATCTCAGTTCAAAGTAAGACTCAGTAATCAGTTTTTGGAAACATCACTTGGGGCTTTGTTGAACGGAATGGAATAAGAGGGCTGCTACAGTGTTTAATTTGAAATGTAAACATAATGCACAATGGTTATAATGGCCTCTTTGATCAAAGAAGAAACTTGTGTATTATCATTATAGTGAAATGGTGATTAACTCTTTTTTTTTTTTTTTTTAAAGCTGTTTGCATGCAAATCCAAAGTTGTTGATGATCAGAGACCATTTATACACAGTCAGGGAATTTTGGGTTTGATTAAGTCTCTCTTTTATGTGGCCTAGTTACAGAAACCTACACTATCACTTGCTCTTTAATTTCCAACCTTACAGGTTGCAGTCAGAGCAGGTAAAACATAAAGCAAATTCCCCACCTGAAAGTAGAAGACCTAATTCTAAGGCTTCCAAAGCCACAGCCAGCACAGCCACTGGCCAGTCCAGAGGGCACAGCTCAAGAAGGTACCCCTCCTCTCTTCTTGGTGCTTAATGTGTGCATGTGTGTATGTGTATGTAGGGTTTGTATTTTATTCCAAAAAATCAAACATAATGTACCACTGTGGGGTTTCTCCTAAATCTGAATGAGTTCAATGGATGTGTCATTGGTATTCATCAGTTTTTTTTAATTTGAGCAATTTCCTAAGGTAGTGTTCTGCTGTCTCTTTTACTCCCTGGCAGAAGCGGTCTTACTCTGTCCGTGGCTTCATTTGTGTTGCAAGACGACCCAGAGGCTGCAGGGACATCTGAACAGGAACGACCAGGCCACCAGTCAAAGAGTGAAGGCACCAGAGGGCTAAAGCGAAGTGAAGCTCCTGACCAAATCAGTACATTTGGACCGACTCCTGCCAAGAAGCCCAAGTCGCTCCCACCACCCCGAGATAATACCTCAGAGACCAAGAAAAGCCAAGCTAAGTCAAAGAAGAGATCACTTGCCTCAGAACCACCTGCATCGTCAGGTCGAGGTCAGACCAAGAAGAGTGGGTCCGTTGCGGCCTCACCAATCCAGAAACGAAAGAAAGCAGACTCTCTCCCCGGTCTAAGTAGCACCGCTGGGTCCCTCCCCAATCGTACTGAGGGCAGAACTGCAAAACCCACCAAGCTGGCGTCTAAATCGGCCGCCTCAGCCAAAGCTGGGTGTAGCAACGTGACAGACTCCTCTTCCTCTGCCTCCACCTCCTCCTCTTCCTCTACCACAGGCACCAACAGCGCCACCACGCAAGGCGCTCGAGTCAAACAGGGAAAAGATCAAACCAAGGCACGTCGTTCTCGCTCAGCCTCAAGCCCCTCTCCACGCCGTAGTACACGTGACAAGGAACAGGCTAAATCTGCTAGCTCTTCAAAATTTGAGTGGGCAGCACGCTTTAACCCCAAAGTCAACCTGCCAAAACCCAAACTGTCCTTGCCTGGATCCTCCAAGACTGAGACTTCCAAACCTGGGCCATCAGGATTACAAGCTAAACTAGCAAGTGAGTCACATCAACTATGTTTGGATATCCTGAAATTATTGTAGAGACAATAATTTCATCAATTGTCGTAGCCTCTCGTAGTTCCTTTTCAGAGAGCATTTCGCTTCTATGGAGGGTCATTTCAGAAATATAGCAGTATTTCAAATCTGAGTTCATTTACCCATTGTAAGTGATGGCGGGGGTTGAGTATGATGGAAGAGGGTCAGCCTTAGGGTTTGTTTGAAGGGCTTTTGGTTTAATTGCCAGGAAAAGATGGTGGGGTTTAAGCAGGGTAGTAGCAAGCTTGTTGCGTGTCAGCACATTATTCCCGTGTGGTTGGTTGGAGGTTACGTCTCTGGGGTTAAATGTCACAGAACCTAAGATCCAAGCAGAGTCATCGCAACAGTTACAAAAGCTCACTTTGTTTTTTTTTTTTTTTTTTGTTTTGTTTTGTTTTGTTGATACAAATCAGTGCATGTGAATATACTGTAACACATAGGGACAAAATATTATGTGTAGCTCATGATGTACACATCATGTATAATTATAATTGGTGACACTGACCACTGACACATACAACAAAGCTTATGTGTTTTGACTATTATTTCTACTTCACATGTGATTGGTGTGAACTTCATTGAGCTGGTAAACTGGCTGAGATGTCAGACTTAGTATCTGTAGCCTGAAATTGGACAGCAGCAAAATGCATAAGAGGAAAAAGTACAATGTCAAAGGGAATATGGATACTTAAGAGTCAGAATGAGAATGAATTCATGGTAAAATAATCTGTTGGTTTTGACACAAGTCAAGTCAACACCTCCACTTTTTCAATTAAGTATAGTAAATTTCCTGACATGGTGCAAAAGAAACGGTAAATTGCCCAAGGTACAAAAAAATGTATGTCACCAAGAACCAGAAAATTGCGTTAACGTAATAGAACAGGCCCCTTTCAGAGATTAGGAAATGTTTTTGTTTTGTTTTGTTTTTTTGTTTTACTTCCTGCAGTGCAACATATTTGTAGCAACTTCCTATAGCTTTTGTTTTCATTATATAAAGAAGACCCTGCATATGCAAACATTTAGATTATTTTAAGGGTTTAAATTACATATACATATATTTAAATGTATATATTTCAAAAAACACAATGACATCACTCTATGTACATTTCAGAATAACTAGAAAATTTGAATTGTTTTAAAACTTGTTGTGCCTTAACCAATTTTCTATTGGCTGCACTCATTAATATTAGAGGTCTCACAATCTTGATTATAAATCGGATATCAATCAAAATTACATTACGATTTCAACCTTTGATATCAACTTTTGATATCAAAAACGTACTAATCGAACTCAAACTCCAAATCATAGGTGTGGAAATATTTTGCTTTCCACCTGAGCTTTGTTAACACGCTCAGTATTGTCGAGAAAACTTCAGTTTCTAAGCTATGTCAGGAGCATGTATCCTACTCCACATGCAGTACGCCTCTGTGAAACAAGTTCTTGGGAATAAATAATTTAAATTTAATAAGGCCTTGGTATGGTAAGTTGCAGACACCTGATGGAGATCATTCATGATGCTATGCAGACTATCTTATGAAATTAGAATAAAACAATTGCGTTATCATGGCATAAAACCAATGACACCATACCAGAATAGATTAGACAAGTCTAACAATGGCATAGCCATTTCTGCAAAAAGGACCAATGAAAGAGATTGAGAATTGAATTTAAATGTGACAGTTAAAATCCAAATATAATCGAATTGGCTCTCTATGGAAAATCCTGACACCCCAAGTTAATTGTGAATGCTGGACTTACAGTGTACAAAGTTTGTACTTTCTGGAAGACAAACCAAACAATGGCAAGTGTTCCTAAATTATCATATTAATGCATTATTGACAATTGTTTACTATTTCTTGTGAAACATTTTTTTTTCATATGCACATACATATGTCAAAATCAAAACCACAATCAAAATTTTCTGTCATTCCAATTTATTGGTCAGCCTCTGACTAAAGCCAAAATAGGTCAAACTTTTAAAATGCATGAATTTTCTGGTTAGCATGCTAAAGACGCCTAGAGTGATGCGGAGGAAAATTTGCAAGTAATGGCCAGATACACTGATATGACGGTAGAAATGTGGTGCGCATGGTTGAGTAAGTTTAAACTTTGAGGTTGGTGTGAGGTCAGGCTGTTCTAAGCAGGTGAAAGGATAGGAACTGAGGTGGGCTCTGTGCCATGGGCCCTGTGCCAAAATGAAGAGACCCCTCCTAAGTTGGCTTTGGTGTGTTGGTCCACCAGCTGACCAGGGGTATGTTTGAGGGCAGGGAAGGGCTCATAAGCCATTTCTGTCAAGAGGAAAAACTTCATCTCTCTTGGAATATCCTCATCTGTCGGTTTATAATAACTTATTGCAGATATAGATTTTATGACTTTCAGCTGTAATGGTGAGTAAGCATATACAAAGCTGTTTCATATGTTACACTGATTTTGTGTGGCTGTTTATTGCAAGTCATTTTGCTCATGCTGAATTAGCAATGTTACTGCAGCCTCAACAATGAGGAATAATTTATCATTAGAATAGCTTTATATTAATTATATCCTCTATATTTAAAATCTCACTGAAACTTTTGTCATGAAGCTTCATAACTGTAAGACCAGCTATGAAAACTTGAAAGTAGGTGGCAAAGGTATGGTCAATAGTACAAAAAATAAATTATAATTTTTAATCTTGAATGAATTGAAATGTTTATTTTTATACTGCAGAATTATGAGTCATGGATTAAGCATGAAGGTTGTCCTGTCATAGCGCCATAGTTGGGTTACTATTAATACCATTCTAGTCAGTGGTACAAGGCTCCAAACTGGCAATACTGGAGCACTTGCTGTATTGAAAAGTGACAGTCATTTGTCTGTACCCGAAAATATTTTACTGACCAACATTATTCACAGAAGTATGAGCAATAATTATGCAATGGAGTCATGTTTTCTATTGTAAGGTTGGCGTCGTAGCCACTTGATACTAACACACTTCAAGGTGAAACTTGCAGTGAATTCTTAAGACAACTATGATAGCTAGATTACTGTTTCATATCATCTGGTTTATCAATCAAAGCAAATATCAAAGTGAATTGATCTGTTATTCTAGTAATATATTCAAGTCAATAGTTCTTTTTCTACTTTAGGTTTGAGGAAATCTACAAAGAAGCGCAGCGAGTCTCCTCCAGCAGAGCTCCCCAGCTTTCGGCGGAGCACACGCCAGAAGACCACGGGCTCCTGTGCCAGCACCAGGTATAAATCACAAGCTATAGAGTAGATATTAATCTTCTAAAAAGTACATGAAAATGTATTCATTTGTTTTATGACATGGAGATCAGTGCGATGAGACTAAATGTCAGAAATCCCTATCAGATTAGTTCAGCATTCTTCATCATAAAAGAAACTGGTAACAAATCATCTTCTTTCTATAAGTAATTTACTTATAAGTAAGTAAATTAATTCATTCATAATGTTAATGCAAGTCATCAGAACACTGGCAAACAGGCACAGGTTATTTTTTAACTTGTTTGACAAACTAATTTAAATTGATCCAAATTGTGGCAGGAATACATATGGGCAATTTGAATTTACGTCTGACTCATTTGTGAAATTCAAGGGTGGCAATAATTAGATTGTATTTTGTTTCCTCTACAAAACTGAAAAATGTTGCCACCACTAGAATCAAAAATGATCACAATAATAGATATTTCCCCTTTATAACCAGAAATGTAGCTTTGAAGTGTTTTTGACTGAATCCTTGCTATTGAAAACAAACTTGTGTGCTGCAAAAATTGTCTTTATTTACTTCCAAAGAATATGAGCATTATTTGTAAAACCCCACTTCACCTTCCGTGTTTTCATTGCTGGCATTCTGTAGAACATGAGTGGTTACTACAATCTTAAGTCAACGTTGAAAGCTTTGGGTACAGGTATTGGGAATTTGTTTAAAAACTACACAGTGGTTTTTATGCATCCTCCTTTAGTCATCCTTAAAATATCCAGTGGAACCACTTAGTACACTGGGAGTGGTAACACAGCATGTACTCTGCTTCACATTCTGTCATGTATCTCATATGCAATCTCTTTTCACTCATACTATAGTCGGCGGGGTTCAGGCCTAGGCAAGCGCGGGGCAGCCGACGCTCGCCGACAAGAGAAAATGGCCGACTCCGACAACAACCAGGATGGGGCCAACTCATCAGCTGCTCGCACTGATGAGGCATCACAAGGAGCTTCAGGTACCCAAAATGCCAGTTTTTAAGTTTTTGTTTGCAAGTAAAACAATGTTTGTTTGTTTGTTAATTTTTTTTTTTTTCATTGTGAATCGTATTTTCATGCTTTTTCCGTGTCCAGCTTCAAGCTCAGTTGCTGGAGCAGTTGGCATGACCACGTCTGGAGAGAGTGAGTCTGATGACTCTGAAATGGGAAGGCTTCAAGGTATGTTATATGCGCACACACACACACACAAGAACGCACATGTTCAAAAAAACTTTTATTTTACCATTGGAAAAGGTGATCCTAAAACCTTTTCTGTTTTTGTCCTTCTAGCCCTACTTGAGGCCAGAGGTCTCCCTCCGCATCTCTTTGGGCCTCTGGGACCCCGCATGTCACAGCTATTTCACAGGACCATAGGCAGTGGAGCCAGTGAGTAGAACCCTTTATCACTGCTTCAGTTTTCCTCACATTTGCAAAGCTCTAGATAACACTTGATGAATTCTTCACCCTGTGTTCAGGCTCCAAGGCTCAGCAACTGCTGCAGGGCCTACAAGCCACAGGCGATGAGTCTCAACAACTCCAAGCTGCTATTGAGATGTGCCAGCTGCTGGTGATGGGCAATGAGGAGACACTTGGTGGGTTCCCTGTCAAGAGTGTGGTGCCTGCTTTGGTAAGTCTTAATCTGTTTTGACATGTGCCTTTTCATCTTCATCTTTATCTTCTATGTGTATTGCACCTGTACCTAGAAAGAAAAAAACTCAATAGTAAATAGTTACCTGTTAGTTACCTGTTGCTTTGTGCAATAGGATAATTTGTCTGTCACTGATCTTATCCGATATTAATACATAACCTTCTTTCACAGATTACACTGTTACAAATGGAGCATAACTTTGATATTGTGAGTATAATTCTTTGTGTTTAACATATAGTTGTCTTGTTTTTATTTATTTATTAGTTGGTGGGGGTGGGGTGTTTTGTTTTTGTTTTTTTTTTTTTTCCCTTCTTCCTTCCCCCCTCCTTAATTTTTGTAATGCTACTGGGTTTGTGCTTTCCTTTATGTGAACAGATGAATCATGCCTCTCGTGCACTCACATATATGATGGAGGCACTGCCTCGATCCTCTGCTGTGGTGGTCGATGCTATTCCTGTCTTCCTGGAGAAGGTAAGACACTGCTCTCTCTCTGCCCGTCCCTAATCACTTGTTAATTTGCAGAGGTGGCCTTTTTATATGCTAATACCTTGTTCCACCTTCTTGTATGCAGCTTCAGGTGATTCAATTCATTGACGTAGCAGAGCAGGCCCTAACTGCCCTGGAGATGTTGTCTAGGCGACACAGTAAAGCCATTCTGCAGGCTGTGAGTGTTGAGTCTTTTTTGGTGTAACATATCTTTTACCCTGAATTCCAGACTACTGTAATCCTATCATTTCTTCTTTACAGGGAGGGCTTGCTGACTGCCTCCTCTATCTGGAGTTCTTCAGCATCAATGCTCAGAGGAATGCTTTGGCTATTGCAGCCAACTGCTGCCAGAGCATTACTCCAGATGAGTTTCACTTTGTTGCTGATTCTCTGCCGCTGTTGACGCAGAGACTCACACACCAGGTGTGTTTCCGCACATGTCTGAAAATAATGAACGACAAAATGCAACACAACAGGATTTGGGGGTGTTCCTCATGGAAGAAGTTTCATATTCCTAAAGTTAAATTCAGTTAATACAATGATAAAAATAAGAAAGCAAGGTACTGTTGTTGTAATACCACAAATTATAAGAAAGACCTGAGTTTGTGCAATGGGAAAAACCCTCCCTGTAACATACTAAATGTACTTGGCCAAAAGCAGGAAAAACAATGGCGCAAACCTCACCACGCAAGAAGGCATCAATGCTGATTTGGCTGCAGATTACTAAACCACCCATACCTGTTTGTGGTTTAATATTATATTCTACACTATTTGTGCATTAATGTATGCTATTGCTGAAATTACAGTGCAATTTTTTTTATTTACATCTTTGTATTATTAGTGTGCACATTAATACCTAATACCATATTTTCTATTGTAGTCCAGTTTTTACCACTTTTCAAGTTTCTAGTTTTATTATTGTAAGGCATACATGGATGCTTCAAATAGTATTCATGCAAATGTTTATATTTCAGTGCAACAAGTGAAAAAGATACTCTGATTATGTTCATTTTAAACTCTCTTAGGATAAAAAATCCGTGGAAAGCACTTGTCTCTGTTTTGCCAGACTGGTGGACAACTTTCAACACGAAGAGGTTTGTATTTAATTTTTTTTTTTATTTCACACCATGTTTGCCGTTTTGGTGTCATCCCAGTATATTATTCAACTTCCCTAATGTGAGTGTATGTGTTGCCTTTAAATCAACAGAACCTGCTGCAGGAGGTGGCGTCACGTGACCTGTTGACCAACATTCAGCAGCTGTTAGTAGTGACCCCCCCTGTACTCAGCTCGGGGATGTTCATCATGGTTGTGCGGATGTTTTCCCTCATGTGCTCTAACTGCCCTTGTCTGGCTGTCCAGCTGATGAAACAAAGTGAGTAGCTCCAAAATTCAGACCAATGGTGTGATGTTTTCCTTTGTAAGTTCCATCCAGAGTGAATTTGTGTCTGTTCACATTGACTTGCATGTCATTGGCTGCCGCTAAAATTTGCTTTGCATGCCTTACCTTTTCCTAACAGATATAGCCGAAACTCTGCGTTTCCTCTTGTGTGGTGCATCAAATGGCAGCTGCCAGGAACAGATTGAACTGGTACCCCGGAGCCCCCAGGAGCTCTATGAACTGACCTCCCTCATATGGTAACATTTGTTCACAATGGGTTAACCTTTACACTGTGCAGTGCATGTAAAACATCCTTGCATTGTTCTTTGCACAAATTACAGAAACTGTCAATTATAGCAGCAAGGCCATAAATGTCACTACTGCTTTTTTAAGAGCTTTACGATGACTTTCCTAGATGATCAAATAGTTTTACCACAGTCGTCAGTTGCAATGAATAAATTCATGCTGGTAGTTCTATTGTATACATTTCCTAAATTTCCATTTCCTTTTTAGTACAATTAGTACTAATTGTACAATTTAGTACAACCAGTACAATTTGAAGTCAAACCTATTTCAGTTGATGGCCATTCAACTGAAATAAAATTCAATGCAATGTTGTAGCTCCCTGACACCTGTCTTCTTCTTACAGTGAGCTGATGCCCTGCCTGCCAAGAGAGGGCATCTTTGCTGTTGATGTAATGCTGAAGAAGGGTAGTGCACAGACGACAGAGGGTGCGATCTGGCAGTGGAGAGATGACCGGGGACTATGGCATCCTTACAACCGCATTGACAGCCGCATCATTGAGGTATTAATCCACCAGATATAAACTTAATGTTTTGATAAAGTTTATGATAATATATAGTGATACTTTTTACATAACTATTTAAGGGCAGATTTGCACAGACTCCTATGCAGTGCTTACATTTAGAATATTTGGTGAATATCTGGTCCCACAGACAGCCCACCAGAACGGAGAAGATGAGATTAGTTTGTCAACTCTAGGCCGCGTGTACACCATTGACTTCAACTCTATGCAGCAGATAAATGAAGATACAGGAACAGCACGTGGCATCCAGAGGAAACCAAATCCTCTTGCCAATCCCAATACAGGTAATGCTGGCAAATTTCAAATATTTGTGGCATGATGTTAGCTTGACCTATTCATAACATTTGTAAAGGAGTAGCCATGAGCATCAGACATTCAATATCTGCTTCTTTTGGGATGGACGCCGGGGACAACGTTAATCACATAGATTCTTGATTACAGATACATTATCTGATACGGACCAGTCAGAATCAAGCCTCAGTCAGTGTGGTGCTGACAATACCAACTGTCTAGCCAGTATTATATGTGGATACTGTGCCTGATGTGTAAGGGGACAAAAAAATGACCTGTTCACTGTTTATCTCTAGGGAGTCACCAGGAGGTTCGTCGCGAAGATGCACGAGCCCAGTTGATGAAGGAGGACCCTGAACTGGCAAAGTGCTTTATCAAAACCTTGTTTGGGGTCTTATATGAGGTATACAGCTCATCAGCTGGCCCTGCCGTCAGACACAAGTGCCTTAGAGCCATCCTCAGGATCATCTACTTTGCTGATGCAGAGCTGCTGAAGGATGTGCTGAGGAACCATGCTGTGTCCAGGTAACAGCACCACCACAATGGACTAATTACTGATAGTTAATTGTACTCTCTGAGTAAAGGTAAATTGACTTCAATCTGTGTGCCCATTGTGCAGTCACATTGCCTCCATGCTGTCCAGCCAGGACCTGAAGATTGTAGTAGGTTCTCTGCAAATGGCTGAGATCCTCATGCAGAAGCTGCCTGACGTTTTCAGTGTCTATTTCAGAAGAGAAGGTAGTGTATTATCCCCTGAAAATGTAATTGTCTGTGTGTCATAGCGTCACAAAATGTGGTGATCTAAAAATTTATATTAGCTCTGACTGCTTCTGAACTGTTAAAGAAGTGTGCCTTGGAAATGAATGGTGTTGTACAGTTGTGCTAGGCCTGAGATGATGTAAGTTGGGGAAATTCCAAAACTGAAGCTGCATCTAGACACATGGAAACTGTTGACATATTTATGTGGTTGAGATTTACCTAAAGGTTATAGGATCTTATACTTTGTTGACACATCTCAAGTCACATTTCAAAACAATTTTCTTACCACTGAAAGCTTATCAGACAAGTGGTTACCTGCAGTTGGAAGATCTTTTAGCAGTAAAATGCATTGTCTCTACCTCACACTGATACAGTCCTCAGACAGATACAAGTGATTTTTTTTCAAGCTTGCAAGAGGTTTCCTTTTTGTAGGGAGATACCGTAATTTCCAGACTATAGAGCACACCTGAATATAAGCCACACCCGCTAAATTTGAAGAGATAAACTGTTTTGTACATATATAGGCCACACTTGTTTATAAGCTGCAGGTGTCGGAAATATGGTAGGAAATGGCATATGGCAGGAAATATGTTACACAGAAAGATTTCGTGTTTTTGCCACATCGATCGACTGTAACTTGAAAGCTGCATCATATGCATTGCTTTGTGTGTTTTCTATGATCAGGGTGTGTGCACCAAGCGCAAAATAAATGACTGATCTAAAGAATTTAGAGTGGGTGCGTTAAATTTCATTCGCACAATTTCATGGGTCCACTGTGACCTGTTCGGTAATTTCATTGGTCTGATGTGATGCTAAATGTATTGGCGGCATGAAGATTGTTACCCGTAAAAATCCATAAATTAGCCACGTCGTTGTTTAAGCCACAGGGTTCAAAGCATGGGAAAAAAGTAGCGGGAGTAGTCTGGAAATTACGGTGTATATATTCTTTGACTCAAGCCAGTTTGTAATGTCATACTTAATCATCTCTCCCTCCAGGTGTAATGCATCAGGTAAAGAACCTGGCAGAGTCTGAGAGCTTTCTAGTCACTAGTCCCCCTAAAGCTTGCCCAAGTGGTACTGCTAGTCTCTGCACAACCACAATCAGCACTGCATCCACCACATCTACAAATAATGCAACTCCAGACCTGGGCTCACCCAGCTTCCAGCACAGCATGGATGACTCGCTGGACCTCAGCCCCCAGGGGTGAGTCTTTAGCTATATGTGGCTTTGGTTTGGAAGTGTTTCAAAGATTCCTTTTTCCAGCACAAGCCCAAAGTTATTGTCATACTAGAAAACTATTTAATAATTAAATTAGTTTCCCATGTTGTAAAACTAAAAAAATATCCTGATTTGGTATACAAGCTTTGAGAACTTAATGTTTTTGATAGCAGCTTAAAAAGGAACAAAAAGGAACAAAATATTAAAATACATACAAATTTATGGCAATAATATACAATTATATTTCATATAATGAAATAAAAAGATAATCCACTGCAGTTAAATGTTACATTAAGAGAGTTTAATGTGGTTGGATAATAAAAACTTTCAAAGCGGGTCTTTTGATATAGGTTGAAAATCAGTTCAGGAGCCTCTGTTGGTCACTGTCCAAAAAAACCACTGCCACCAAGAAGGGAACCTTCTCAATAAGAGCTATGTCAAATGAGCATTGATATGTGTTTTACAGCGATATCCACACAAGCTTTTCATACAGGACTCTGACTGGTACTGTATCCAATATCAATGATGGTAGAGTGATACACAGCATCCTAATTGTAATTCATTCATTCATTCATTCATCTTTTACCCATTATCTGTTTCTGGGTCGTGGGGGTGCTGGAGCCAATCCCAGCTCACATTGGGCGAGGGTGTGGTACACCCTGGACAGGTCACTAGTCCATCGCAGGGCCAACATACAGAAACGAACAACCATTCACACACACGCACCCAGACCTGCGGACAATTTAGTGTCCCACGGCGCAATCCCACAACCTTTTTTGTTGTGAAGCAGCAGCACTAACCACTATGCTGCCGTGCTGCCTCCTAATTGTATTTGGTTAATACTAAATTTATTAAATTTCCTTAACTGTGATTGGTGCTTTGGTTCTACAGTTGTCTTACTAAAGCAAATATCACTTGCAGCCAATTGTCACTCCTATTAGAAAACATCAGTTGAAGTGGAACATTAGAGGGACCTTTCGATTAGTTCTAATGTGTTTGTTAATTGGAGATAAATGGGAGAAGAGCTCACTAAGATAATCAGAAGCATGAGTTTAGCAGGTAGTGTTTAAATCTCCTAGATGATCATTTCTGAAATAGTACACCAATAAAGTAACTGGGTTGAATAATAAACAAACAAAGCATCAACAGAAGGCCGTCTATAAATCCCCGTAAGTATAGTCATTAGACGTGCATGGCAATGAATTCAAAATATTGGGCACAGTGACACTATGTATCAGTATAGGCATAAAGCTGATTTTGACCACCGTACTCCATCAAATAAAAATGTAGCCACAATATGTGGCTGTGCTTCAGAAATAAAAATACTCAAATGTGTTTCTGATGCTGAAGAAGACTTAGAATATTTAAATAAAGCTGTGGTAAACCTTTTCTTGAGCATTGGTAAAAGATTAAATGCTCACCCAAGTTAACTCAGTTTTGAGAAGGAACTGAATTCAAGCAGGAATCTAGACAACTTTCTTTTACCATTGTCCCCAAACCATCCAGAATAACAATTTTTAACTATTCTGAAGTGAATGTAAAACATCACAAAATCAAACTGGATAACGGACTCTGAAACAGGCCAGTGATTAGACACACTGTCCACAGGTGGGGCATGGGATACGGAAAAAGACATGGACCAGGGAGTGGGAATAAAGTGGTATCCCCAAATGGTGTAGATCTGAGCAGGTTGGACACCATTTGTGTGTTTATTCAGTAATTCATGTATGCTACTCTTTATCAGTATATATTGGTGTTAGGGTTAGGTCAGTTTGTTACTGTAATGATGTGCATTCAGCTTTTCTTTACTCCCAGAAGCATTATGCTAATTATTTTTTTCTCAACCAAGGCGGTTAAGTGATGTCCTAAAGAGGAAACGACTACCTAAAAGAGGGCCAAGAAGGCCCAAATATTCCCCTCCGAGAGATGATGATAAAGTAGACAATCAGGGTAAGTTAAAGTGTTATTATCACTGTGTGTGCAAAGTTTATTACTGTTGAGAAAGGCACCAAACCGCATTATTCTTTTGGTTAAAATAACTTCATCTATGAATATGCCAGTGTCAGGCAGGAAGATCCTGCTACATTATGACATGCTTCATATGTTTAATATGACTAAACTACTATGTGGATGGATGTCATGTCAGTTTTACTAGGCAGCTTACACCTATATTGGCTATAAGCAATTAAGTCACCATTGTGTCTATTACAAGGCTAACAGCAAATTGTTTTTGCTGTTAAGTGATAGCTCAAATGGTTCATTGTTGGCAGTGATTCCTTTGCACTGGCGCGCAATGCAGGCAGCGTGTTCCTGGTCATACAGATGCCCTCTTAATTAAGCTTTTGGGTTCATTACAGCCAAGAGTCCTCCAAGTACTCAGTCACCCAAATCATCCTTCTTGGCCAGTCTCAATCCCAAGACCTGGGGCAAGCTGGGTGCTCAGACCAATAATGCCAACTCAGAACCCTCACGCACAGCGGGGGTCAGCGGACTGGCAAGGGCTCCTCCAAAGGACTCCATTTCAAATAACAGGTATGAAGATGAATTAATAGTAAAAGTATTAGCTTTTTCCTCTTCTATATTATCTTGGCCAAACCTTCTCATTTAATTGATTGATCCAAATATTTAAACAGAACACACTTTCTTTATTGTTTTTCAGAGACAAAATAAAGGCCTGGATCAAAGAACAAGCGAGCAAATTTGTGGAGCGCTATTTCAACTCTGAAAATGTGGATGGCAGCAACCCTGCACTGAATGTACTCCAGAGACTTTGCACAGCCACTGAGCAGCTGAACCTGCAGGTGAAATATAGCCACTTTATTGAATAACAATCCTAAATTCAAACATCCCAACAAATTAAAGCCATTTATTGTTATATTGAAGGTTGTCCTTAAAGTTGAACCAGCTGTAGGAAAAAATGTTAAAATGTAATGGACTGCTATGTTCTAAACATTAAGTATGTCCTGTTGCTGCAAATTGGACAAAGAGTCTAATTGATTAATTTAAACTGTTACATGCCAGGACTGAAAAATCTTTCTTTTGCGTTCCTTTGTCACAGGTGGATGGTGGTATGGAGTGCCTGTTGGCGATATCTAGTATTGTATCGGAATCTGATGTGTCATCTTTTGAGATCCAGCACAGTGGGCTGGTGAAACAGCTTTTGGTCTACCTTACCTCTAACACTGACAGGGACCTGCTTAGTCGTGATGTGAGGCTCAAAAGGTTCCTCCATGTGTTTGCTGGCTGTCCGGTGAGATATGTGTTTTATTATATTATTAACCAAAGATAAAAAAAAAATAAATGCATTAATTATTGTTGAATATATTAAGTTAGCTGTGTGTGATCCACTTCTTGTTGTCCATGTTGACTTTAATCTTTACCATGTGGTTTGTAGGTTCCAGGAATGGAGCCTGTTGGTCGTCTAGATCCAACAGAGAATGGTCCCTACCTGGCACTGGTGCACAAGATGAACAGCTGTCTGAGCCAAATGGAACAGTTCCCTGTCAAAGTCCATGACTTCCCTAGTGGCAATGGGAATGGCAGCAGGTCTTTACATTAGTTCACATTTAAATTACTTAAATTCATACATTTTCTTGAACACTTGTTTAATTCAACAATTTTCACTTTTCAGGGGCTCTCAGGCACTGAAGTTCTTCAACACGCATCAGCTGAAGTGTCAGCTGCAGAGACACCCAGATTGCACTAATGTTAAACAGTGGAAAGGCGGCCCTGTAAAGATAGACCCACTGGCACTTGTGCAAGCCATAGAGCGATATCTTGTTGTCAGAGGTGAGGAACTGCTCTGATAGCTTTGGAGCGGTTAAAGAGACCAGCACATGTCTCTCTTGAATCCACATGGGATTATCAAGCACTATTCTCAAATAAGGAAAAGTTAGACCAAAATTGGGCGACTTGATTTAATGTCCTCCTTGATTCCCTGCTATCTTCCCATGTGACAACACTGGGCACACTTTGCTAACTTCAAATCTTGTCTGTACAGGGTATGGCAGAATCAGAGAAGAGGATGAAGACAGTGATGATGACGGTTCAGATGATGAAATAGATGAATCACTGGTATGTGACGCCATTAATGGCAACTGAAGCTTATAGATTTTTTTTTTTTTTTTTTTTAATTTTGCAAGCAAACAATTCAGTGTGAATATGAGAGAACTCAATTGAATTATACCTTGACTGTAATTATTCCAACATATGTAATATTCTGTAATATCCAACGCAGGCAGCACAGTTCCTGAATTCTGGGAGTGTGCGTCACAGACTACAGTTTTACATTGGTGACCACCTGTTACCATACAATATGACAGTGTACCAGGCTGTGCGGCAGTACAGTCTCCAAGCAGAAGAAGAAAGGGAGTCGACAGATGATGAGGCAAACCCACTTGGGCGAGCTGGCATCTGGACCAAAACGCACACAATATGGTATAATTTGTTTTGTGTTTTTTCTTAAATGTTTGGTGCATAGATGTTTCTTTTCTTCCAGAAGAGTTTTTAATTTTCCTCTGCACATTACAGCTTTCTCTACCTTGAATGCCATGCTCTGTTTTTCCCTGGGGAAAACTCCAGTTTGAAACTGATTTGCCTTCCATATTAATTTGCCAAGTTTTTTGAAATATATTTTACCTTCCATTGTATTTCCTGTGATGCATAATAAGCACTAAAATATTCACATACTCACAGAGTCCTGTCAAAAAAATGGAGCTGAAAAGATCAGTGTCTAAAGCACGCTGTGATCATGCTAATTTCATAAGCATGTATAAATTTTTTTTCTCAAGAACTTGTAACAGTTGCATCCGTACCAGTAAAAGCACCTTGAGACAAAATGTCATGTCTTGCTTGACAGGTATAAGCCTGTGAGAGAGGATGAGGATGGCAGCAAAGATGCTGTGGGTGGAAAGAGGGGCAGAGCCCAGACTGCTCCCACCAAAACCTCACCTCGCAATGCAAAGAAGCAAGATGAGCTGTGGCATGGTAAGAATCTGAAAAATCCCACCATAAAGAATTTATCTAGCCAGTTTCGCTACAGCTATCAAGCACTGAAATCTTACAACTACTCATCTAATGCCAATTTAAGCAAAACTTGCTGCCTCTGCTTTTTTCATGTACTTTTTTTTAAATGGTTGTTGAATTGTACCTTATTTTTTAGTCAGGCTAGGCAGTTGTGTGACCAGATCAAGGTCATAACAATAAAATGCAGGTAAATCCTTTGCAGTCTAGTCTGAGGGTTCTGAAAAGGACTGTCACAGTAGATCACCAGGATCTCATCATAAAATGCATGCTTCATAAGTCAAACCTCCAACCTCTATCTAGTCCATGATACCTTGGAGCATTGAAAATAGTTGCTGCTTTATGACTGGACTATATCTTGTTCATGGAAACTAACCGCTACTCTTCATTTCCATAATTTTTAGATGGTGTGTGTCCCAGCGTCATCAATCCCTTAGAGACATACCTCACTTCAGAGCCACCAGAGACCATAACCTTTGAAGACCCTTCATTAGAGGTCAACCTTCTGTTGAGGGTCCTGCACTCCATCAGTAGATATTGGTTCTATTTGTATGATGTAAGTCACCTTCCTGAAGACTGATGCATGTGAAGTCAACTGAGGGTTATAACTCCTCAAAATACAAATTTCTTGTTAAAAAATAAATAAATAAATAATTAAATGTTTGCTTGAGACACAGTACACATGTACATGTGTGCACATGATCAGAATGGTACCACCTCTTCTTGTGTGTTTGTACGTGTGTGTACGCACCTTCGTGTCAATCCAGTAGATCATTCAATTTATTAAAATAACAATATTTTTGGTTATCCTGCAGAATGCTGTGTGTAAGGAAATCATCCCTACCAATGAGTTCATTAACAGTAAGCTGACAGCCAAAGCCAACCGTCAGCTACAAGACCCACTGGTCATCATGACGGGGAACATCCCTACTTGGCTCATTGAACTAGGGAAGACCTGGTGGGTGTTTCAAACTGTTAACCTGAGAAGGGAATAGGAAACTTTTGCTTGTACCATTGTACCATTTGACTACAAAACAGACCCTTGACTGACCTCTCTCTTTATCTCCCTCTCTAGTCCTTTTTTCTTTCCTTTTGACACCCGGCAGATGTTGTTCTATGTAACTGCCTTTGATCGCGACAGAGCAATGCAACGTCTGTTGGACACAAACCCTGAGATCAACCAATCAGATTCTCAGGACAGCAGAGTTGCACCACGTCTTGACAGGAAAAAGGTACTGTTTGTTGCCACTTTAAAGTGTTGCACTTGTTATATTTTATAAAACAGTTCTTTGATCATTTTGTGTCACTTATCTCAATTTTGTCTGGGTTTTCTATGTATCAGATGTTGATCTCTTTTTGCAGACCTGAATTTAACTTGCCTTCTTTCCTCTTGTCGATTTTCAGAGAACGATAAACCGAGATGAGCTTCTCAAACAAGCTGAGTCTGTGATGCAGGACCTTGGCAGCTCCAGGGCAATGTTGGAGATTCAGTATGAGAATGAGGTACACGAGGCATTGAGAAGACATTGGTGCAAGCTTTATTTATTTATTTATATTATTTATTTATTGGAGTGAATTTTTTTTTCTTTCAGGTTGGCACAGGTCTTGGCCCAACACTGGAATTCTACGCTCTTGTGTCCCAAGAGCTCCAGCGGGCTGACCTTGGCTTGTGGAGAGGTGAAGAAGTCACTTTGGCCAATCCTAAAGGTACCATCTCCACCTACACTGTTAATCCAAGGGCACAGCTAACAAATGGGGCCAAACAACCAAACATGTCTTGTTTGGTTTTACGTATTTTTGCTCAAATATGACATGTACTACATAAGGGAGCCAACCATTTCACTCCTAATATAATTTGAGAAAATGTAAATCTGGCTTTATTGATTATCTGTAAATGTGATAGTATATCATACTGTGTATTTTGTATTTTTACCTGACTATACTTGTCTCCTCAACAGGAAGCCAAGAGGGAACTAAGTACATGTTCAGCTCCAGAGGATTGTTTGCTGTTCCTTTCGGCAGGACAACCAAACCAGCACACATAGCCAAAATCAAAATGAAATTTCGTTTCTTAGGAAAGCTAATGGCCAAAGCCATTATGGATTTCAGACTGGTAATGACTTTTGTCTTGGCAATTAGGATTCTGTTTTCAACTGAGCAAAAGTATTTCAGAATGCTCTTCTGACAATGCTAAATTAAACTTTTTAGACATACAGTAGATTAATATGTTTGTGGACATTTAAGTTTAATCAAATTTGAGTTGGGTACATTTTTTTCCATCTAAATACTTCAATATGTCTTCACAAACTGTGAAACAACTGGATTTAAGATGTCTACTACATGTGCAGAATATAAAAGATCACCTTTTTTTTCCCCTCATGTACAGCCTTGGTTTAGCCAACCTAACATAAAGCACTTGCTCATCTCGCTTTTCTCAGCTGGACCTGCCCCTGGGACTGCCGTTCTATAAGTGGATGCTGCGGCATGAGATGTCTATAAGCTCCCACGACCTGGTGAACATTGATCCAAGCGTGGCCAAGTCCATTCAGCACCTGGAGGACATCATCCGCCAGAAGAAGAGGCTGGAGCAGGACCGATCACAGGTACAACATTGCTCATCGTCCAGTGCCATCAAAGAAAACCAATCCAAACCATCCAAAGTGAGGCATGCTGTGGCCAACCTGGCTGCATGAAAGTATCTTCATCTAAGTCCTCAGTCTCATTGACAAATTGGACATGTGCTAGTGCTGCAACACATTTTCAGTGGCAGTTGAAGAGAAAAGTAATGCCTTCACCTGCAACCCTCCATCACTAAATCACTGCCTGTCAATTTATGAACATGGGCTTATTTTTTCAGACAAGGGAGACCCTGCAGCAGGCACTGGAGAGCCTGAATATGAACGGCTGCTCAGTAGAGGACTTGGGTTTGGATTTCACCCTCCCAGGATTCCCCAACATTGAGCTAAAAAAGGGCGGCAAAGATGTCCCAGTCACTATCTACAACCTGGAGGAGTACCTCAGGGTAAAGAATCGTATCAATGTCCCTTGGTTTCAAACTTTTTTGCCACTTATTGTTGCACCTCTTATAATTTTTATCACATTGCTTTTTCTCTCGTTCTAGTTGGTGGTGTACTGGACTTTAAATGAAGGTGTATCCAGGCAATTTGAGTCATTTAGGGAAGGGTTTGAGTCTGTCTTCCCTTTGCATCACCTGCAGTATTTTTATCCAGAGGAGGTACGTTTTCTGTTGTTTTTTTTTGTTTTTTTTTATGCTCCCTTTTTAATCTTCTTTACTGAAGAATTAAGTAGAATGTTTTGGCTGGTTAATTAGAGGTCATGCCACAGGGTCACTGTTCTTGCCTTTGCCTCCATATTTTCAGTTAATCTATTCAACATAACATTAGGTCATTTATTCTTAAGAGTGTTATTAATCAAATCTCCCTGCAAAAGCAAAAGTTCTACTTATGTCCATTTCTCATTGTCTCCCCTCTCCTGCTATAGCTTGACCAATTGCTGTGTGGCAGTAAATCAGAGACATGGGATGTCAAAACGCTGATGGAGTGCTGTCGACCGGACCACGGCTACACACATGACAGGTAAGGGCAAAAAAAAACCAAAAACAATGACACTTGAAATGTTAATAGGGAAAAGAGACCTCAAAATAATAACAAAGTCACGGGCTTCAGTCATTTTTCTCCTTTTTCTCCAAAGAATTTGATCATCAGACCCAATTTGTGTTCAGTTGAATTTATATTTAGTGTGTCACCCTGCACCACAGGCCATGGTAGACACAAATCAGAAACACCATATCAAGTTGGCAGTTATTTCTGACACTGACACTTATTACCCCATCAGTCAACAGTAGTTTGTGTGTGTGTGTGTGTGTATATATAGGTAAACTTTAGCCTCAGGATCCATGTCTCATGTCTATTTCATCAAATTTCTCTGCAGCCGTGCAGTTCGGTTCTTGTTTGAGGTGTTGAGCAGCTTTGATGCTGAGCAGCAGAGACTCTTCTTGCAGTTCGTCACAGGAAGCCCCAGACTGCCTGTTGGAGGTAAGGCTACTCGTACACACTTCTTATTTTAGGTGTTAAAGAACTGAGCATTAGCCAGTTATATCCCTTGAAGAGTTTATGCAGATACTACTGAGGGTGTGTTGTCCTTAGCCTGGTGTTGCTTTTCCCTCAGGTTTCCGGAGTCTGAACCCCCCTCTGACAATTGTGAGGAAGACATTTGAGTCAACAGAGAACCCGGATGACTTCCTCCCTTCAGTCATGACCTGCGTCAACTACCTGAAGCTGCCTGACTACTCCAGCATAGAGATCATGCGAGAGAAACTGTTGATTGCAGCTCGCGAGGGCCAGCAGTCTTTCCACCTTTCCTGATCTCTTCACATCTCACATTCAAATGCCTTCTACAGCGATTGATGAAATCATGACTTCCTTCTTAGTTTTTTTGTAATCACATACATCAAGGCTACGTGTACAGCCTTCTTGTTAGAGAAAGCAGCTTGCAGAAAAATTAAGACTTTAAATATATATTTGCTGCCCCTGTCTCTCAAAAAAATATAAAAAATAAAAAAATGGAAAGGTGTTCCATGACTCACAGAACTTAAAATATTAAAAAAAGAGAGTAAAACTTATATCAGTAGTTGAGTAATGTTAAAAAAGATGAAAACATCTGGGTGACATTTTAAATTGCATTGCTATGTGATATTTAAAAAAAAAGAAAAAAAAAGGGATGTCTCCTCACCAGAGTGGTGGACAGTGTCACAAGGTGTCGGGGATGAAAGGGGGGTGGGAGTGGGCGGGGGGGGTGTCCATTGAGCAAGCTAGGTTTACTTTAGCTCCAAAGATCATTTGTACAGACAAATTTGCAGACTTTGCTCATTCTACACATTTGATAGAATAGCTCTTTGTTCTCATGTCTATTCCCCTCAGTTTGTCTGTTCGCATTTTGTTCTGTATTATATTGGCCCAAGTTTGTGTGTTGCATTTCAGTTCAGCCCCCCCTCCCTGTGTGTCTTTGCTTCAAGTTGTGGAAATGAGAGTTGCAGTTGGTTGAATGCGGGTAGTGATGAGCGCATATTATCTTCTTTTTTTTCTTTCCCCTACCCGAGATGAGATTGTGTTCTGGTCTCCTTATAATAGAGAGCTTCAGCTCAAATGAAGAGTTGTAACCAGTGTGTTGATCAGGTAAATTTGTTTTGCTCCTATTTTAATAGAGTTTAGTGTCTTTCTGTTGGGCCCTACCGGATGTGTAGGGTTGGTAGACCAAGCTCTGAGCAACCCTCAACACATAATGTAGCTGGGCACAAAGTTTGGCTGGTCTCATTTTATCGTTTCATGGCCAGATAGCATTTCAAGTTCATTTATGGAATAAAGTTTATATGCAGTTTTGCACCTGGTTTGAGGTGGGAATATCTGCTTTACTTTTTTTTTTTTTTTTTCTATATTGTCTTTATTTCTTGTTGTAGTTTTTTTTTTTTTTTTTTCTCCCCCCTTCCCCCCCTTTCTTTCTTTGCACTGCTGGCTTGGAACAAACCGTGGTGTGCACCTGCAGTCTGTGGCCAGGGGAGGGCGCCACTGTATGCTCTTCTGGCCGAATCGTTCATGTGCTGGTTTCTAAGATCTGCAATAATTTACTGCATCAGGTTCATGTTTTTACCTGAACATAAATAAAGTAACTGTTTGACTCATTTTTGATCATTGTTAGTTTTATTTATACATTGCTCTGCAACATGATCCCCACTGAAACCTTCAGGGCAGGTTGGAAGTTACATTGAGAGGAACAGTTTGTTGTGGGACCTCATAAGTTTTAAGGGCAACTCTTGATGCACTCTGGTCCTCTGGGACTCCACTGCGAGTGTGTTTTGGACGAGTTACCTTGGAGATGGTGACAAAGGTGAATTATTGGACTCGCCTATGTTGTTCGCCCTTTGGTTGTCAGCAAGATTTAACAAAATTTGGTTCTTTCAATGGAGCTGTTGTTTTGGGTTTTTTTTTTTTTTTCTCCCACCACTGATCGCAAAAACTTAGAAACAAGTGGAAGATTAATAATGGATTTAACATTGCATAAGATGTGTGTGGGTGTTGAAACAATCATTACCAAACTGTGGATCAGCACATTTTCACTACTGTGTATATACTGTACTGAAAACCACTGTGACCCCAATGGCTTTTTCTCAGGCTGATGGATTTAATTCTATTTTCTTTTTTTTTCTTCTTAACTGTAACCAACAGAATAAAATCAGCAGTATTTTATGAGGGTACTGTGGATGTTTGGCGCAACAGGCAGTGTGAGTTGGCTGTCTGCTGCAGTGCCTGTGTTCACTGAGCTTGCTGGAGTGGTCTAATGTGACAGATTTACTGCACTGGGTGAAGATTCATTATGGAAATGGAAAAGTTGAGGCCAGAATGTAACACTGACATCTTATCAACCACTGGTTTATTGTTTTCATACTGAGCATGTGGTGGTGATAACGGCCTCCCTCTGAGGAATACAACTACTTGTGCTTGATAATTGAGGTTGTGAATTTCACTTTACAGCCCTTAAGAGTAAAAAGGGGGAAAAGAAGATGGTGTTATTTTTAACACTTGACCTAAACCAGTAGGATGGGAAATAATACACCTTCCTACCAATTGATGGCTCAACCAATCAATTTCTAATTCCAAATTCAAGTTGATGTGCTGTCCATAATGCAGTTTGAAGGCATGCAATTCAGAGCTTGAATTACATGACTAGTATATTAGCTTTGACATCTTAGTTTGGCATACTGGCCCTTTAATGTTGAGGGTCCTTGACAAACCTCTCTTCTGTAAGTAGTTAGGAAGTCAAAAGAACAGCCTCTTTGACCACCCACCACAGGATTTTAACAATGAAGCATTATATAAGAGCTTTGTGTGCTCAAAGTAAAAGATCCACTTCTAAACATTACAAACTGCAGCATATGAAAGACTACAACAAATATTGTATGTAGCCCTGTAAAAGCTGTCAACAATTTATGTAGGATTTTCCCATAAATGGCCCACAATATTTCTGCAATGCATTGGTTTATGCCCAGAAAGAGTTAACTGGTTAGGGAAATAAAAACAGTCAGTCTAATCACAATTTTCTCAGATCCCAAATCAAAGGACAATCAGGCAAGGGCCTCGAGTCAGGTGACTGGAAGTTCATTCAAACTGTTCTGAAATGATCTAAAAATAAAAAACCTACTTAAATATATAAATTATAAAAATGATTGAGATAAATTAAGCTAATTGTATTGTAGCTGGTAATGGCTGACGCAGTATTAGAGGTTTTGCTGATGACCAACTGTTGAGGTGGATTGACTTATTTATTTTTTCCCTCTTCTCTTTTGCCGCTCTTTGAATGATCCTGTGACACACAGAACAGTAAAACTTCTCTGGAGTTTTGTAGGCACTTTGACTTTAGTGGAGCAGACAAATACTGGACTGACCTTCAGTGCTCAGTCCAACCTTCATCATTCTGGCTCCATCAGCTTGATTGTGCTGTTTTTTGGACTCATTACCTCCCTTGGTGATAAAACCGCCTGTTATGACTGGATCACAGCTAAATTTATGGCTTTTCTCTATCGTCATGCACCACCATCACAGAGGATGAGGTGGAGCTCCTCCACTCCTGTGCACAGAGTACATGTCAGAGAAGCCAGGAAAGAGGGAGAGAGAGAGTGTGTTTATGAAGGTGGATGTGGTGATGGGGGGGCTGGTGGTGTGTGTGTGTGTGTGTGTGTGTGTGTGTGTGTCGTCAGCTATTGTCGTCACTGTGACTCAGAGACAAAGAAGAGCTGAGAGCCCTCCCCTTCTCCTCCTGCATCCCTACCTCCTCTCCTTCAGTCTCCTCACCAGCAGCCAGTCATTCTCCCTCCGCACAGCTGAGGCTCAGCATCCCAAGAGCCGCCTCCTCTCTCTCTCTCTCTCTCACACACACACACACACACACCCACCTCTCAGTTACCTCTGAGCCCGCTCAGCACGAGCAGCAACACTTTGGAAAGAGGAAAAAGAAAGAGAGGGAAAAACAGACTCAAGAGGATCAGGATGATGATGAGTGTGTGCAGCGTGCCGGCAGTTCCTTGCTGTCGTCCCACACAGACTGCACGCCGCTTCACATCCCCTCTGCTTCTCCTCCTCCTGCTGCTCCTGCTCCTCAGCAGCAGCAGCTGCAGCAGCATTAGAGCTGTCCCTTCCCCTTTCCAGCTGGCTCCGGACACCCCAGCCCCGGCTGAGCCCACCCCGACCCAGGCCACACCTCGTCCGGACCCCTGTGAAGGCCGACCCTGCCTCAACGGGGGGCTCTGCCTGGCCCTGCCTTCCGCTGGCCGGCCAGAACACACCTGGGAGTACACCTGTACGTGCAGCCAGGGCTTCACTGGACGCAACTGTGAGGTATGAACACATGTAGTGTTTAATTGTCTGTACCAGGGTTAGCACTCAGCTTCTGTGTGTATGTGTTTGACCTTTTTGCACAGAAAGTGACAGATGAGTTGACTTGAGCTAAGTGTGTGTGTGCATCAGAAAGAAGAAAAAATGTTATTTGCTTCTATTTTACCAATCTGTCCTTCTCGTCATGCATTGTGCATGCTAGACTCTGGGAGTCATTATGATTATTGTCTTGTACTAAACTACCTGATATTGCCTTGATGAAACCGCTGTGTCCTCTTTGCGTGATGTGTGTGATTTGCATGCGAGCTGAACTAGTGCTAGATGAGCATATGTGAGCGTGTGCCCTTGCTTTCTGCTGTTCGCGGATGGTTTTTTAATGGGAACGTGTGGTGTCACTGAGACACAGAGCCGAGTGCCGCGTTGCTGTGGCAACAAGAGGGAAGAAGTGAGATGCTAGTGGAAGCTGTAGATACCTGTGAGTGTGTGCGCGCACGAGAGAGAGTATATATTTTGGCTGCATGGTGTACATATTTGTGTCTCAGATGTGAGTTTTTGAGTATTTTGTCTGGATTATTTCTGAAAACCAAAAGTGGTGCAAGTTCACTTACAGTACATCTCATGATAACACTGAATGTATTTGGATGCTCAGTTTTAATCTATAAAACTCAAATATGGACAAATCTTTTAACACCTGGGACGCCGATCATCGAGTGAAAAAAGACAATCCACTCTCCACTTCCACTTTCAGAAAGTTGTATAGTCACGTTTGTTCCACAACATCTGAAATAACAAAGTGCATTCAGGTTTTTGTTTTTTTGTTTTTTTTTTTCCAAGCAAAGAATGATTCTGTTTGTTCAAAATGTACTTGAGTCAGAATTTCACGTCTAACACGGATAAACCGCTGCTACAGATTCTTTTACATGCCACTGAAATTGACCTACACGTTGGTTCCTCTTGCTGCATTGCTTTTTACACTTGTGCCAATTCAAGGACACAAAAGGTCTTGAAACAGCCCAGTTTATTGATCGGTGGATAAACTCTTTGAGACTCGCAATGAAAAGGCTGTGGCTGAGCCTCAGTTAGCAATGGGCTCAATAAAGCAGAAAGGCCTGTAATGCAGCAGAGCATTAATGAGTCTGCAGCAGCATCACAGAGGCAAATGGCAAGGTGACGGGGTAAGCTTTGGCAGGATCACCAACAGGTGGCCGTACATCTCCTGTCCTTGTGTTGACATGCCTGTGGCGTGTAGGGGTGAGCATGCTGGTGCTGTGCAGTCAGGATGGAGGCTGGTTAGTGGAGCATTTAGCCAGGGACCTGATCACTGTCTCCTTGGCTGTCCTGATTTTATCTCTCAGAATAGAAAGCAGCTGCAGTTACCTCTGCAGCTGCCTCACTGCACTTGGCTCCACACAAACCACAGAGGATGATACTGCCACACAGCCTGAACTGAGGCTGGACAGCATGTGCCCACGGAGGGTTTTCTTTCATATTTATCAAGCAAAGAGGAGAAAGAATGAAACACCAGTCAGAGCTCAGAGCTTGCTGTTCTCTCATGCTGTAAAAATCCTGAGTCGATATCCACTCCAGGCTTATCCCTGTTATGCACCAAAGATCAGGTCTGGTCTTGAAGCCGGCTCTGGGGGGAAATCATTGATTTTTTTACCCCACCTCTCTCACACTGGATGTTTCTTCTCCATGGAAACTGGAGCATCAGTCATTTGAGATTTGGTAAATGGCCTGATTGGCTAAGTGTGATGATGGTTTCCATCTCCGGTCCTCTGCATGCGTCACAACACAGATGGTCCAGAGAAAGATGAGGAGGAGAGACTGAAGAAAGGAAAAAACAAAGACAGCAGAGAGAGAAGAGAACACAAATTTAATGGGGCAGTGGAAGAAAACTATGTGATTCTTACAGAGAGTCAAGTCTTTGTTTTTGGAGGTTAGTGAGGAAATTCTGCCAGAGATGACAGTTATGTACTCACCCTCTTCTCTCTCTCCGTTCTTTTAACCCATATTTTATGTCAAAGCTGGGCGTAGTTTCACAAAACAAAAACTGAGCGGAATTTGTAAATCTAGGCAGTTTAGGATTAAAAGTTGATGATTTCAGGAAACATATCAAAAGTGATCTGTCTAGGTTGCTCATCCTGCTTTTTGGATTATTCCACCCCACTTCTTTATTTATTCATTTATTTATTTATTTTTAAACACTGCAGAAAGCCTACTGCTACAACTCCAGAGGGCTCTCAGCGAAAACAAATACTCTTCTTGTTAAACTAGTCAAGTTTTAATATCAACCTGCACCTTTTCTGGATGGCAGTTTGTAAACTGTCTTGTTGGAATTCACTGCCATGGGCCTTTCTGTAAATTATTGGCTTCTCTTGCTCCAGCTTATTCATTATTGAAAAGGCTGTTGTGTGCCCTGATGGATTTGGTAACTTACTCTACAACACAGTGAGGCTGTGGCTGTTCAAATCAGCCACAGGATGAAGCAGCTTCGGGGAGCTCTTGCCGGGTTGCTCTGATATTCAGTTATATGAAAGCAATGGATTATAACAGTATCCGCAGACTGAACGTAACTTCACAGCTCTGGCGTTATAAATACTAGATGCAATGCTTTTTTAATTTTACTGTTATTTGGAGAGGGGATGTGGGTCTGAAGGTGATGAAAGATGTGATATATCTGAAGTAAAACAGAAGTAATCCCACTTTCTGCAGAATATCATTCTGCTTTAGTTTAGTAAGCCCACACAGAGCGAGTCAGAGCAGTGAAGAGCTGAACAGCTTGATCTTTCTTCTTTCAACACTTAAGACAGTTTTTGACCTCTATAAATTCCTCAGTTTCACCATTTTATGCACATCACTTTCTCTGACTTCTTACACATTTGCTGATGTTTTGACCTTTCGAATCTGTTCAAGAATACATAGAATGTGTAATTTGATAGTTTGGAGAAAAGGCTCATGCATGTTCATTTCAAGAGTTAGTGATCCCACTGTCATACAACTGCCAAACAGCTTAGCAGAGCGAAAAGTCTGGAAACAGGTGGTGACGCCGTGCAAAGGTTGAAATAAAAAAAAAAAAGAAGCAGCCTCCCTGTTGTTCTAAAACATAGTATCTAATCCATTATATATTATTCATTTAATTTGTTCAGACATGGACATGTAAACATGACAAGTGCGATTTTTGCCTCAGGCTTATCTGGCACTGTTTGTTTTAGGGAAAATTCCCCTTCTGAAGACTTCACTGCTTGTCAGCCAGTCTCACCCACATCAGACTAAACACTCAAGATGATGATTCATTCTTCTTAAGGATGTTGATTTGATTTGAAGATAGAAATTTGTGCTTTACAACCTTGATCCTTTTCACCTGCAATCCTGCAGTTTAATATGTTTTGAAATGAATCATTTGGTCATTTTGTAATAATAAAAAAAAAAGTTCCTGACAGAACTCAGTGAAACTAAGTAAGGCCAAGCCTTCAAGCTGTTTCATCAAAGTGTGTGTGTGTGTGTGTGTGTGTGTGTGTGTGTGTGTGTGTGTGTGTGTGTGTGTGTGTGTGTGTGTGTGTGTGTGTGTGTGTGTGTGTGTGTTGTGGTCAGCTCTTGTCTCCACGGTCTTTCACTTTGCTGCTACACATTCAGCCTGAGCTGCGTCTAATTAAGCAGAAGCTCATCGGCAGCCTTTGGTCTCTTTGATACCCTGGCTTGTTATTCAGAGAAGATAAAAAGCCAAGAGGAATATGTTTTTATATAATTTTTATATATTAGCTGAAGATATTCCTTAATGGTGTGCATATAATGGCCATATGTGTTTGTGAATTTGTGGTTGTTGAGTATGATTTCTTTTATGCACAGACAAACTGATAAAAAGTCATTTTTTTTCTTATCATGGCTGTATCACTCATTGTTACACATTTCACAGTTCTCCAACCTAACGTGAAAGTAAATTGAGTGAGGCGTTTCAGAAACAGGACAATGTTTTTCTGTGGATGTGACCGTCCTCAAAAATTTGTTATAGCCACTTTGCAGAAAAAAGCTACTGTCAATTTAATGAATGTTATATGGAAAATGTTTTCACCACACTGTTTTGTTGCCAAGCAGTCCTTTCCTTCGGCAGAACCCTAACAGCTGACAGAGTGTAGTGTATACTAGCGGTGTAGCATAGTGCACCTACACCTCTTAACGCAGGCATGGTGATGCAGATGTAGCAGAAAGCCCAAGTGTCCAGAATGATAAAAGTGAAACCTCTTAAAGACACTTTATAGCAAAGACAAAAAGATTTGTATTTTTCGTCGCGGTGACCGTGAAACACAGATGCTAACTGCTGCACCATTTGCAAAGAGCAACATCTTCATGTAATTAGTTACAGATGGTGCGATGAAAGCGATGGATTTTACTTTGGTAGCAGGCTTCTTATAACCCTGTTAATGCCTTTGATACAGGAGCTACCTACCTTCAGAATAAAAGACACTCCTCTGGGCTATTGTTGCTGAGCTATCACTGCGATTCATGATGATGGCTTTAGATGTGACGAGGCAAAATAGACTGCCTGTATTAAACGGGAGGGCTTGTGGCCAATCATTTGGGCTATTTCCATACCACACATCCCCTGGCCTTTGGATCAGTGGGAGGTGCATGAGAGTGTGGTGGGAGATGACTTAGTGAGCCTTGATACATATGGATGATGCCGTCTCTGGTGGACATGAGCAGTCCAACACCATGTTCAGTATGTTCCACATATCGAGGGTCGCAGTCACGTGTGGGTTCAAAGGGTGTCTGAAAATCATGCATTAGATATTTGGCCATGTTGGGTGGTTTAGTAATGGGTAGCACTTTGACTTTATTCTGTCACAGAGAGAAAGCTACATGAAAGCCACGGAGCCTTCGCATGTATTAAAATCTAAATAAAGAGCAGCTGTTACTAGCACACAGACAGGAAGCTACATTGTAAATGAGAATAAATAAAAATGAACAAACCAGATTAGATGGACAGTAAACTTGATGGTATTTGTTTCTCTTAGAAGCATTTTGGATATTGTGTGTTTTTATGTGGCACAGCTTTATTTTACTTAGCTGATGACCCTGTAAAGATGAAATCCTGGTTTAACAAGAACATAATGAACGTTAAACCATCTACACATCATCAGGTCTGTGTCGTAGGCTGTACTCAACCCTCCTGCTAATAGAGTAAATCTCATTATAACTCAGGTGACATTACACCACCTACTGACAGCAGACACAAACTGAGTGTTGTCTCAGTGAGGCGTGACGACTCCATTTCACCAGCAACAATTTCAATATAATAGAGTGTTTCGCTCGTCATGTGTCATCTCTGCTTGTTTCCTTAAATACTGTCTAATGACTCACTCCATTTTTCAAACACTTCTGACTGCAATCGTATGTGCAGCCCACACTTCCTTTTTTTTATCGCCACTACTCATCATGAACAGAGCTCTTACCTCCGTGTCATTTTTTTCCTTGTGTCTGGCAGCAAAACTTCTCTTCTTGTCCTGGATAGAGAAAAAAGTCATTACATCTCTCCCAGTGGTTTAGTGTAGCTATTTTTTATTGCTTTTTGTCTGCCCTTGTTGCTATTTTTATCTTAAATGGAGCAATGAGTTTTCACCACCGACTGTATAATGTAAAAAAGGAGAGAACAGCTCTTATTCAGCAGTAATCTACCTCCTCTAATAACCCCCATGACTCTGCTCTGACACCATCATTGTGCTGTCACTTCTAATGATGAGTTGTCCTTACTGTCAAATTAATGTGTGTGTGTGTGTGAGAGATATTTTGGCTGAACTACAACAGCACATCACAGCAACAAAAAAGGAATTCAAAAGTGAATAGCTTCTATTAGAGAAAGCAAATGAACTTTCTCTCTGAGTGTACATTTTATAAGCAAATAAAGCTGAAGTCACAGCTCAGGCTTGGTCTTAAGTCAATATGTATTTTTTTAGAAAACGTGATTATAACATCAGGATTTTAGCTGCACATGTGGTTTTAATGGGTCTTTGTCTCAGTCCCAATTTAATATTATTTCACTGTGAAATTACTTTTTCATTGTCTGACTACAAAATATTGTAAATGACTTAATAGGATTTCAGTACAGTATACAAAAAAACTCTATGTCGGAACAGTTCCATTATCTCGCTCAGTCAAAATTAGACACCGGGGCTCATTCTCTTTTACTAGAATGAACCAATGAATCATAAATGAATGTAATATAAACTAAATCACAAATAGCTATTAAAAAGCCAGGCTTGTGTGACAGTCTCTTTGGGTCAAGGTATTGCAGAGACTAGAGGAAGCAATCATTGATGAAGAGAGAGACCTTTAGACAGTCTGCTCTCCAGCAGAAGTGTGTTTTAGTGTGAGGAGGAGGACTGTGTCATCCTCTGCTCCGCTGCCCATCTTTCCTGTAAAAGATACCGAATCAGTAACAGGCAGCACTGACTCTTGCTGTCTCCTCTGCAGACACGCACAGATCTTGTCAGCAGAGTTGATCTGACAATATGTAATTTAATGAAGCCAACTGGGAGACCAGCCAGCATGCTGTGGATTGTGCCTTTCTGCGTGTACTGTACTCTAATGAATCGTACTGGTGTGTGCCGCAAATGTCTTCCCTTAGTGCCAGACAACAAATGCCAGCTTAATCCAAAAAAATCCCTTCAGGACTAGCAGAGCACCTCCAACAGGGAAAGCACTGAGGAACAGTCACCAGCCTCTGGTGTTAGACACAGAGATTAGCCCGTATTAACAGCTGGGCCTGTCTGCGTGTTGATAGGAGGGAGCGTGCTGGAAATGTAGTCATCAAATAGTACATTCACAGCCTCAAGCAATTTCACCTAAAATTGTGTTTTATTAAAAGAGTTTTTGATGGTCGTGGAAGGAGGGCACAAACATTAAACTGCTCAAAACTATTTTGAAATAAACTGAAAACATGACAATGATGATAATAATAAGAAACACCTAACATGTTGTATACTTACTGCTATACTGTTAAATTACAATGTGAAATGTTGCAGAAGCTGTGCAGTACTCGAAGCTCCCTACACTGACAGGGCAGGATTTTCAGTGTGTACAATATACAACTACCAATGACACTGGCTCATTTTATCATAAGTTATATAATATAACCTGAGCACTCAAAGGTTTCTTAAATGGTCCCCTGTGTTGCAAATTGAGCTGCAAAACCCCACAAATGATATCATATAAACCTCAGCAGTCTTTCAGCTTCTGTACAAACGTGTCTTTTATACATTTTATACATTATACTTTGTTGGGTGAACAGTGGGAAGTGTTGTGGGTTGTTCTTGAGTTTGAGCTTTGGGGCAGCAGTCAAAGTCTCTGTTGGAAGGAATCGATCCTGTCTGGAGTTTCAGCTGTTTCTGATTCATCCTGCTCAATGAATCTCAGTGATAATCAATCAATATTCTTATTGGTGGGGGTGTTACACATTTACGAGATTGCTCCTTGGCGCGTGTTCACAACATTTCTTAAAAATTATGAAACCTTTCCAAAATAAGCTCCAACACAATAGTAATTGTGTGAGTTAAAAAAAAAAAAATAACAGATGCATTATTAAAAATGTTAAGAACAACTTGTCAGAATAAGTAGATGATACCTTGGTAAGCAGAGGAAGTTATTTTCAGTGCACACATGTACACATTCAACAGAGTGCAAGCCTAAGTTAAAGCTGCACATTTATATATAATGAATTATTTTAACAATGGAAAATAGTTTCACCTTTCAAATCAAAATAAAGATAAATAAACATAGCATAAGCAAACATTCTCTGGGAGAATCTACAGTTTCAGAAAGGATTTAACAAATAAACTGATGACTTGCATTTAATGATTTACATTTCCAGTAAACCAAATGTGACAAACTGGCAACACCTTGCAACTCCTGAACCACTCTGAAAGTTTAATAACCAACAGGGGAAGTCGAGCAGTCTGTTAAAGTTATTCTCCTGTGAAGGTAACCTGGCCTGGCTGCATCGTATTTGATATTGTTGGTTCAGATCATCCGTCCTGTCATTCCACAGATGCTGTCAGATGATCCGGAGCTCCTCAAACAGAATAAATAGCTGCGTCTTCACTGTCGTGGTTTCTCCAAACATTTTCTTCTTCAGGGATAAAGACTGTGGGAGAAGAGCAATGATGCATGTCCACTGTCATCTTGTTCAAGTAGACCTAGTTTTCTTTGACGTGCACCCATTCCTCTTGTAGGGTCACCATGGCAACCGAGAGATGACGATGTGAATCCAAAGATCAACAGCTGGCAAAGCATATAGTTCACATATCATTAAACAGAAAATGTCAGAGACACTTTGTGTACTAATTGAAGGCCTATTTTTTTTATTTTTTTTTTCAAGAAGGGGTCAGAACTCAAAGCACTGTGTGTCTGTGCATGTGTTATAATTTCTGTGTTGGCCTCCCTACTGTTGGCCATCTTCCTGGGAGGCAGGTAAAATGAGTGGGGATAATTTACATTTGATTTTAAGGCGATAATGGGTTACTGTACAGGTTTTTAGTGACTCAGTCTCTGTGGCATCAGGACGAGCTGCAGGCTGCAGAGAGGGGTTTTCACTACTCTAACATCTGCTAAATGCCTATTTAAAACAACTCCATGTAACCTGAAATTCATGCACTCAGCTTTCACAGTGACAAAAGCCTCAGGACACTTTATGTCTTTGATTTCAGGCTTTTACGCAAGCACCTTTTTTTTAATTTTTATTTTATTTATTTATTTTTTAAATCTTGTATTGCAACGAGCCCTCTGTGTATGTAGGGCATCGTGAACAGCAGACTCGTGGATCAGAGGATCGAATAGCATTCATCTCCACCAGCTCAGGCCCAAGAGAGTAACAATGTTATGTTCCCTTGAAGTGTTTCTCTCCAGTAGAAACAAATGTATTTGCACTATTATTCACCCTCCAAACACACAAAGCACATTGTACATGTCTATGTGAAACCTCTTATGCTACATTCACTGTAACCCATAATAACAGTTGATCCCGTTCCCCAGCATGTGGTATCACTGTGGGTAACATTTTATGCAGAGAGCAATGATGAAACGGCTTGTTGCTCAGAAAAGCAGCCCAAAAGGCCAGAAGGAAGGCTGCCATCCAAATCATTAAGTCCTCTGTGTTGACCTGCTCCCGGCCGAGCGCTTTATTTGCAATCCTGATGCTGAAACAAATGTATCAGTGATCAACAGTCTGCCCCCTGTCAGACTGCCTTTATCTGAAAGAAGTATTTGATCCTTTTTATGTTTCATATACGACTGAATCCCACATACATGCAGCCATTTTACAGTTAATCATCAGAAATAAGACATTTGCTGCATTTCTCTTCTGTTATGTGCTGCTGTTATGTTGTGTCCGTTTTATTGCTCCTCATGACATAATGTCACATCATAGCTCAGTTTTTTCTGCTAGTAATTGAATTTGAAAGCCTTGTACAAATGGTGTGTTGGTTTGAAACAGTTTAGAACAAGAAAAAAATGTGCAAGTGATTGGCGCGATGTGTGTGTGTGTGTGTGTTGCTGTTTGTGCGTTGCTCGTAGTTTTCTGGAAGTGGATCTGGACAGTTTCTCCTCTTGTGCTTCAGTTCATATTCTAATCTAAACCTTTGTTTCTTTAGCTATGGCAGGAATGCATGGCTGCATGGATGCTATTAATCATCGTGAAATGAGCCTTTGCATAATATAAGATCTTTATGACTTGTACTTCTTGTACTTGTACTTCTGTTACTGGGACCAGGAGAAGAGGACAGCAGGATTTAGGACAAACCCTTCAGTGTGTTTATCTTCACTGCACTTGACTCTCAGATATTTATGCATTAAGCAAGTTGATGTTAAATGCTGATTTATGAAGCATGGATTATTTGGGGTCACTGATAGACTGTCCCGTAACTGGAATGTATTTTTTGGTATCCTGTTTAATCTGTCTAATTTTAATTCATTCAAATGTTTATCCTCAACTTTTATTTTGGTTTCAAATTCAAATGTAAAGAGGTTTTTTGTTAGTGCCAACAAACGTGTGAGTTTTGAATCCACATATTCTTCCAGTTGCATGTGAAGACACTGCTGCTTAACTTTCTTTTACAATAACAAAACTTGGAGCTTTGACTTTACTCGTCCATCGTCTAAGTTTATAATATAAATGAGCTCAGTCATATGTTTAACTGATTACATGTAAGAAAGTCAGCAACCAGCAAGAGAGTAGCTGCAGCTCAGGGGCTGCTAGTGATTGGGAAATTTGGGGGAAAAAAAAAAAAGAAGAAGGAAAAGTTTTAAAGCATGAAATTATTTGCTTTGCACAAAAACCATATCTCAAGGCTTGTAGGCTATTCTCATCATTCCAGCTAAAATACTGTAGTGTTTGCACTGAGATGGCTCATATTAAAGTCAGAGCTAATCAAGAATAAGCGTAGTGTTGTGAAGTGTCCCCACTAGAGAAATGATCTGTCAAGCTGGGAGACCAACTGTCATTCTGTTGCGAAAGAGCTACATATGGGAGATATAATATCAAACAAAGAGCCCCTCTCTGTCAGCGCATTTACGTCAAGTGTAGCTTCTGATAGATTCAGAAAGAGCCTGAGAGCTCCTGATCCATTTTAGTACCTGTCTGGCAGAATAAGAAGACAGACAACTGTGTCCCAGCCCCCGAGAAGAGACGCCCAAGTCCCCTCCAGCTCCAGCTCTAGTTGGATAGGTATAAATAGATCCTTCTCTCTTAAATCATTCTCCTCTCACTTAGTATTCTCCTTGCTGCTGCTGCTCCTCCTCCTCCTCCTCCTCCTGGTCTCATTTCTAGCATCAGCCCCCCCCATCTTTCTGTCTATTTTGACATTTGGCAAGGTTGAGAAGTAATTGTCTTTTGAGTGATGATGTTGGGGAGTCATGACGGGTTATTTAATGTCATCTGTTTGATGGAAGCAGATGGACTGTTGTGGAGCAAACTGAGTGTCTTCCTGCTGCGTTTCCTTTCGATTGACAGATTTTATGGAAGATTACGAAGCTCCACTAAAATATACCTTATCTGTTTGACATCTCTTCATGAATCGAGGCACAACTGAAGCTCATCACGGTGCTTGGCCATGTTTGTGAGAGCTTCATGGTTCCAAATTTTGAAAGAGGTGGTCCTCTTTGAAGCCACTGGGCCAGGAAGTGATGAGGAAGTTTTAGAGAGAGAGAAGGAGGGAAGGCAGGAGCTTTGATGTGCAGAAATAGATAGCATTAAAGGCTTGCTGGAGAAAAAAAAAACACACACACACGGACACAAGCATTTTCCTGCATTACTGGATGGTGCAACAACTTGGATGAGTTATGGAGCAGATGGCTGTGGATTTTCTCAGAATATATCCCAGAATGATATAGGATAATCATTTTGGAAAACGTAGGCCTACTGTGTGTGCTGGGAGCAGATATGAATCGTTTTTTTTTTTTGTTGTGTTTTTTTTTTTGAGTGACCAAGTGTATTTTTTCCCATTTAAATGATGATCATGAACACATCTTCTATGGTTTCTATTGTTGCAGTTGTGCAGTGCATACAGATTGATTTTTATTGGCTTATTCTTATAATCTGCACAGCAGTGGCTTGAATATTAAAAATCAGTGTTGTTGATGTAAATACTTCCTCCAGAAGCAGTTAAGGGTTGCATTAATTACCCTGGGGAAAAGCTGCGTAGTGGTATCATTGGACAGGTGTTAGGGGTGAATGAATGAGTGTGATCCATCTTCCTCCTCCTGCACTCCCCCCAAGGCTGCTCTCTGAATAATAATGCATTTTTATGGGTCTCTTTTTGGATAGAGAGATCTGAAAACCCAGACAGCAGGAAAGGTTAGCAGACAGAATGATTTTGACTTGCATTCATCAGAGAGGCTGGCACTTCTAAATCATCCTGATGTAGGAATAGGTAATTATTTGATTACATGTCTGCTGTATGTCACCGTAGAAAAGTTCATTTAACTTTAATGTTGTCAACCAGATTTTGGCCATTTTGGTCACTGAAGTTAGTTGAAAACAGCTTTGACGTGTTACCAAGCTGGTATGGTGGCTTTTTAAACTGATACAGACACTACGACTATTCTTCACAGAGCTGAACTGCAGGCAGAATATACTATTTGGTGTTTGTCACCATGAGTGACCTCTTTCACGTGCAAGTCATTGTTAATGTGAAAAAATCTCTTTAGTGCGGTTTCCATACGTAGTCTTAAATGTTAGTTTTTCATGGTTTCACTGAGATCACTGGCTCACCCCTCAGCTCTGTCTGAGACCCGTCAATCATCCCACAGACCGGCAGCTGATACTATTTATTAAAAACTGTTCAGATAAATGCTGAAACAAGCTGGTGAAGAGTGTATCACAGAGGTACACACGTTTTCTTTTAATGAAGAGAGGGAAGCGTACCGTGTTTACTTGAGGAGAGAAAAGCAGCAGAGTGATTGTATCGACAGTTTTGGGGATGTTGGAGTTGGACTGAATTTTCACAGCAACCTGCTGCTGTTGCTCATGCTGGTGTTCTGATGAAATTGGGACAAAATATTGACTGCTTGGCGCAGAAGCACAGGAGGACATCTGAGCATGTGAATCATTTTGTCTTCTAACTTTTTCTTTTTTTAAAACAGTATGTCCTGCTTTGTTTTCACAAAATAAAAAAAAAAAAGTTCCAACAAATCAGCAAAATCAACATGCAAAAAGGAAGAAAGAAATTTTTAATTGAACTCTAAGCTTCCTGAAGGAAATCGTTAAAGAGAATTCTTCTTTACTAAGTGAAAACAGACACTTTGTTTATGTTCCTTTAAGTTATCTTTTTCTTTTTTTATTTTACCAGTATCTATTTATTGAATTACTTTGCTTTTTCTTTTCTTTTTTTTCCTTGTTTGTGTCTCAGCTCTTATATCACTTGACAGCTGTCACTCTCTTCTGGTTCATGGGTTGATTCATGTCCGTCTGGTTTGCACTTGCAGAACTTGCAGGTTTGTTACATTGATGTGTTTCTTAGACTAAAGCACCTAAAAGTCACTGATCTATTTCTTCTACTAATCACAGCGGCAAAAAAAGAGGAAGATGAAGGACACAATGTCTTTATTATTATTACAAGCCCTCTAGCATTTCAGTGTGCAGTGTATGGTCTCATTTATATTTGCTGTTATTTCTGTTTACGTGCTGGTTTAGCAGTTGTCTGTGACTCCTCTCTTCCACTCCTGCTCTCTCTTGTTCAATTTGTCGGCTGCTCAGTTGTTCATTTGCCTTAATGAAAACTGTTTATTTGCCATAATGGCTGTGAGGCTCTGGGTATTGGGAGTGCTCCATAATCTGCTTCCCTGCAGGTCCTGAGCAGATTGGCAGACTTCCTGTCATAAAAGGTGTAGTCCTAAATCCCTAGTTGTCACCCATTTATGGCCCAGCCATGTGCTCGTTTCTTCCAGTCTTGTTTTGAAAAAAAAAAAAAAAAAGTCTCTAAATTGTATGAAAATGAACTAATTGTGAACACAGTAGGTTGTAACCCCCCTGACAGAACCAGTTTGTGCCAGAATATCCAACTCAATGATTAACTTGGCTCAGCAACAGTGGACATCCAACCAATCAGGGACATTTCAGATTATTTGATTGATTGTTAATTATTAATAATTATTATAAATTATTGGTACATAGACTGCGACAGAAAAAAAAAAAAAGATTAAAGGAGAGGGAAAGTGACAAAAAATAGCAAATATGTAATATTTAGGTATCAGCTGAGTAGTAACATTTTTTCAACATGACTTCAGCCAACCAAACTAACTCTGATCATGATAGATTTGGGAAGAAGAGTTGGATTTGTCTCTGAAATGGTGCCTTTAAGCTGTGTCTGTGCCGACCGCAGAGCAGATGAGGCGAAATCATCGGGGGTTTCATGCTGAATGATTTTCTGATTGATGGGTGTAATAAGTCGTATCAACAATAATGTCCGTCTGGATTACTGACAGGATATTGGTTGAATGCGAAAGCAGAAGCTGGAAACACCACATCAACCTGTCTGTGAATATTACTGAGGTGAGGCCAGGTTATTAACCATTTTTATAAAAACATTGCAAAAATATAAAATAGTTCCATGACATCTGATTTTTTATTTTTTTTTTCTGCTTCCACATACTTCTGTGTGTACTTCTGACAGTCCAACACAGACAGGCAAATTTATTTAACACAAAAAAAATTTGTAGAAATCTGAAGAAATATGGATGAATGTTCTCGTGACCACGTGCTCACTGTAATGGCAAATAATTGATCATCAGCCATATCTAGCACTATACCAGCATTTAAGCTGTCTTGACATAGTCATATTTCACATTCATTATACTGTTCAATCATCTTTTGATATGTGAACTTTGTAATAGTTTTCACCACGTAATTTTAAATTCAACATGATTAGACCAGCGGGTCTAATCAGCAGAATCCTTCTGGCAGAAAGACAGACAGACGGACGGACGGACGGAGAATAGCTTGGTGTAACAAGTTAGCACACACCACTGAGCAATGTTAGTGTTCAGTTGCAGCTGTCAAAGGCCACCTCAGAAAAGTAAGGAAAATATTTACACTTCATTTAACTCTCTTTTTTTTCTCCTCCTGTGGACTCCTGAGAGTAAGAAACAGGTTTTTAGCTTCAGCTAAACTGTATTTTGGTAAGGTTTGTATTTGTACACATGATTTGAAAGCAAAGATTGTGGAAAATATAACTTACCTCAGTAATGCCCTTTTTCCATTCGAGTTTTTGGTCAATTTAAAGGGGATACTGACACTTAATGGCCTTATGGAGTACTTTTGCTTCTAATTTACTGTGATTTCATTGAGTTTAAAAGTGCAGGTTGACTGTATGTTACACCCTCTGAGTTTTGGTGAAACGAGGTTTTGTGGTAAGTGGAAAAAATGACAACTAACATATTACCACTACATTAAGAGGCAAGACGTGTTGAATCTGTATAAGTTTGTCTGCATTTGGTTATTATTTTGACACCATCACTGCATTAATTATAGTATTTTCCACAGCACAGAGTTCAAAAGCTTTATTCATAGGGGTTGAAATTAACACCAGTCGTCACTTTAGTCGCTTTACAATGTGAGACTTTTTCACTGTTTTCCTGTGTGTCTCATGATGTGAAACAACACTGCTGTCTACAGGCTCTCTGGTCTTTAATGCTTCATTCGCTCCACTTCACCTGCATTTGAATCTCTGAGTCATTCTGTGTCTTCTTGTTTGTGTGGATATGATGTAAAATCAAAAAAGAGTTGTGTTGTGCAGACACAATCCTGTAGATATGCTGTATATCCTCATAGTCCTACATTTCTGACTTGATAATGCACCACTTAATTAT